>NW_020450580.1:429816-765189 GCF_003343035.1 Apteryx rowi
GCCGGCTCCATCACCGCCCGCCCCGCAGAGGCACCCTGCCTCCCGCGCCGGGTAAGTGTGGGGCGCGGGGGGGGGGGCGCCACGCTGCTACCAGGGCGCACTCGCTGCTTGCGCTGAAACACCCTCTTCCCCCCCCCCTTTTCTCTTTTTCTCCCCCCTCTCTTTCTCCCCTCCTTTTCCTTTTGTGTCTGCCGGAGTTTTTGCTATAGCTACGTTATATTAGATCTGCCGTTCTCCCCCCCCCCCCTTTTAAAGCCAGCTGGAAAAACTCCTGTTGACGTTTGTAGCGAGAGAAGGGGGGAAAAAAGGAAGCTTTTTGCTTTTTTTTTTTTTTTTTGGGTAAAGAGTTTGAAATGGGATCTCTGTTTATTTTGTGGGGCAATGAGAAGGGAGGGCGCAAGGCGAGGACTTTGGGGGAGAGGATATTTTTGGAAGGGGGGAGGGGCTCCGCTTCCCCCTCCCCATTCATTTACCGCTGGGAAAACAAGGCAGTTAGGAGCCAACCTGGTGGGCAGTGCATCTCCCCGGGCCTGCCGAGCTGCTAACCCGTCCTTGTCTCCCTACAGGTGCTGCCTGTCCCCGGCGCTTCCCAGGACCTGCCTCCACGACTTGCCTGTTGACAGAGGGGACACGTTTACTTCGGGGGCCGTTCCCCCCCTACCCACCCGAGGGCAAATTCGAGTCACCCGACTTTTTTTTTGTTGTTTTTTTTTCCCCCTAAACCACACCCCACATCATAACCCCCACCGCCACCTCCCCACGCAGCCCCCCGAGCCGGACCCCCGCCGAGCGCCGCTCGCTCCCGCCGCGGGGGCGGGTGGCCGGGGAGCCCCGAGGCCGCGATGGAGGTGGCCACGGACCAGCCGCGCTGGATGGCCCACCACGCCGTGCTCAACGGGCAGCACCCCGAGAGCCACCACCCCGGCCTGCCGCACAACTACATGGAACCGGCGCAGCTCCTACCTCCCGACGAAGTCGACGTCTTCTTCAACCACCTGGACTCCCAGGGCAACCCCTACTACGCCAACTCTGCCCACGCCCGGGCCAGGGTCTCCTACAGCCAGGCACACGGTAAAGCCGCCCCCTCGGCCCTGCTCTGCGCCCCTTTCCCGTCCCCAGCCCGCTCCCCGCCTGCTCTGCCCGGGCTCTTCCGTGCGGCCCGGCGGATGTCCTATGTGGAGGCGAGGAGCCCCGCTCGGGGGCCGCTTCGGGGTGTCGGGGCGGGGGGGAAGGAGATCGAAGAAAACAGGATAGAAAGGGAGGCACGGGTGGATTTTAACCCTAAAGATAACCGAGCGCCGCTGGAGGGGAGGGAGGGGGGGGGATGAGAGAGGAAGGGGAAATAGTGCGTGCACAGGCTAAAACTTCTCAGACACGGCTACTTCCCGGATGCAAAATACAAACCGATTCAAATCGGCGATGGATTTTGTTTGGGGGTGTTTTTAGGAGCAGAAGAGAAAGTGCTGCAGCAGCTGGGGAGACAGAGCAGAAAGGGCTTTGCCGCTTCTTTCGAGGAGCGGGGTGGGAGGAAAGGGGGTGCCCGTAGCAGCTGCTCCGGGGGGGCTCCCCCCACCCCCGAGTCGCCCATCTCTTTTGCTCTCGGAGCCTCCCCGGCTCGGCTGGTCTCGCCCTCGGAGGGGGCAGGGAGAAGGGGCTGTTGCGCCAGTCTGGCCGCTCTTCTCCGGCTTGTGCAATCTGTGCCCATGCCCGGCGCCCCTCCGCCTGCCCGCAGAGCGGGGAGCTGCCCGGGCTGGGAGCTGGGCGGCTTCCCGGGGCCGCTCCGGGCCGAGCTGCCCCGCGCTCATCCCAAATGCTCTTCTGTTCCTACAGCCCGCCTCACCGGGAGTCAAATGTGCCGGCCTCATCTTATCCACAGCCCCGGGATCCCTTGGCTGGACAGCAGCAAGGCGGCACTGTCCGCCCACCACCACAACCCCTGGACCGTCAACCCCTTCACCAAGACCCCCCTGCACCCCTCTGCGGCCGGAGCGCCCGGGGCCATCTCGGTGTACCCGGGCAGCAGCACGTCCAGCACCGCCTCTGTGTCTTCGCTCACCCCGGCCTCGCACTCGGGCTCCCACCTCTTCGGCTTCCCCCCCACCCCTCCCAAGGAAGTGTCCCCGGACCCCAACTCCACCAGCGCTGCCTCCCCGTCGTCCTCCGCCGGGGCCCGGCAGGAGGACAAAGACAGCATCAAGTACCAAGTGTCGCTGTCGGAAGGGATGAAGATGGAGAGCGCCAGCCCGCTCCGCAGCAGCCTCACCAGCATGGGGGCCCAGCCCTCCACCCACCACCCCATCCCCACCTACCCCTCCTACGTGCCGGCTGCCCACGACTACAGCAGCAGCCTCTTCCACCCCGGCAGCTTCCTGGGGGGCCCCGCGTCCAGCTTCACCCCCAAGCCGCGAAGCAAGGCCAGATCCTGCTCGGGTAAGTGCTGCGCGCCCTGGCCTGCCCCATCGCGTAGCGGGTGCGGCCCTGGGGCGGACGGGCCGAGGTCGGGGCCCTTCGGTGTGTGCGTGCGGTGCGCCTGGCTCTGCTTGCTCTTGGGGGGTGAGGCTGAAGGCAGCTGCGGGGCTGGTGGGGCAGAAGGGCAGGTGACCGCTCGGTCCCACTTGTCTGGGGTTTTAAGCTAGGAAATGGGGCTCACACCGAGCTTCTGGGGGTGCCAAAGCATCCACAGTGGCTGCTGAGCCCCAGGGCGCTGACCCCAGGCTGCTGAGAGGGGGCCGAGGGACACGGGAACCAGCGCAGTGAGCTGGCAGGTCCGAGCTCTACAAAGAGGGGTTTATACGAGGAAAACGTTTCTCTCGGAGAAAAAGCAGTCGCTGGCCGGCTGCAGCCGCCCGAGGTGCTCAGGCCCAATCTTGCCCTCCCCGGTCGGTAAAACTCCCTCAGACCCCACGTGGGCAGTTTCTAGCCGTAGTTTTTTCTCCCTCAAAAATTTTAGCGTCTCTTCATTAATAAGAAAGAAGGCCCCAGCCCGGGATGAAAGCGAAACTTGCCCGGCCGGTCCACTTCAAATCGCAGAGGGCCTTATTTCCTTCGCGTTTTACAGGAGCAAAAGTTCAAATATAGTTTACATACCGATGCAAAAGACTAAGGTGCCCAGTCATTGCTAACTTATTCCAACACTAACGAGAAAATACTCCTTTTTTTTCCCTGAACCAAACACATCTCTGCTTGCTAACAACTGACTGCAGATTCCCCCCCTATTCGCAACCCTTCCTTGTGTTTCTGCCTAAAAGTGCAGTCCTAAATCAGCAAATTACGTGATGGCTGAAGTTTTGATCTCACTTTGAAATCACACCAGCTGCACAACTAGACAGATGAATTAAGACAATTTGTGTAATTCTACTGGCCTTCCTGGTTTAACATCCTCAGCAGTGGAAGGAAATTGAATACTGCACATAGGGACTGAGTTTAGCTCGCCTTTTAAAAATAAAATGGCTATATATACTTGTGTGTATATATTTTTTATATATCAGTGCACATATATGCTTATGGATACACCACACACCTATTTTTAAAGCAGACAGTAATTTAGAAATGCGATCTCTTTTATGAGTTTTGCAACAGAAATATCAGATGTTTTACAACCTTATCAGCTCTGTTTCAAATGGCTCCTCTGAGCGGAGAAACACGCTCTCCCTCTTCCTATTATTTAAATGCAGTTGCTATTATGTATACTTTTTTTTTTAAATAGTGCAGCGAATACATAAAGGCAATTAGCAGCCCTATCCTCCTGATTTTGGAAACAGATTCAGGACCTAGGTCTCTGAAGATAAAATGGATCTCGAATGGCTTATTTCTGTCCTGTAGTTGCCAATGATTTTATTAGAGCAAGGAAGTAAGGGGCTTTTTTGTTTTGTTTTGCTTTATGGGTTTTTTTTTTCTGTAAGGGAGCCCCCTGTGCAAGGAACTGGGGAAAGTTCGTGACCACTCAGTGTTTTTGTAGGAAAACTAAGACTCACGACACGATGACTCCTGCAGCTTCCTGCCCTAGCAGGGACAAAAGCTACAAATGCAGCGCCGCAGAGCTCCCCTCATTTTTCACTGCAGACTGTGTTGTTTAAAAGCCACCCACTCCCTAGATTAAAGGAGACGCAAGCCCCACTGAACTCGACGTGGCCTGCTTCAGTTATTAGCAAAACCGAGAATTTCCTCTGCAGTTAAATACTGGAGGATTTGCATAAACTATATTAAGAGAGATTTCTATATTAAGCAGACCTGCCCTCGAACCATCAGAGGCAAATGAACTTTTAGCAGAAAGCTTTCTGAGGCAGAAATAGATATCTAGGAGTTACATGCTGGGTTTTAATAGCGCCATTCCACAACGCTGCCTTTCCCATGTCTGTTACTAAAGCTGATAATGAAACAGCAATAAGGTAAACTGCTGCCTACCAAATCCAAACTGTGTTGTGGAAAAATCAGAGGAAGAGAAGAGAGCTCAAAGCCTGTTTTTTTTTTACAGTAATTTCCAGTGTGCTTGCTGCAACTGAACTTTCTTATAAATCAGCGTTCACAGCAGTTTTATGCCTTTAGAACAAAAATCATAACTGAGCCTTTGGCATTCTGTCTCGACTCCCAGTCTGCTCGGCTTTACTTTCTTATCCGGTAGCGTTAGCAAAAAAAAAAAAAAAAAAAAAAAAAAAAAAAAAAGGAAAGCAGAGAACGGGAGGGAGGTCTTTTTGCTTAGCTTTACTTCTAGAAAACCTTTTTCTCTGAATCTTTTTTTTCCACACTGGGTGCGTTTGCAGGTGTGTGCGTGTGTGTCCGTCTGCACGTGTACGTGTGTAGTTGCGGCGGGAGAACGCGCTATCTCGCCATCGGCGTGCGAGAGCCCCGCAGGGGAGCGGTGCCCGGCGCGGGCTAAGGGAGCGCTCGGTCCTGAAACGATACCGTTCATCCGACACGATAAGAGTGTCACTCTTTCTCACCTCGTGGGGAGAGCTGCCTTTTGCCCACCATGGCATAAAATGCTCGCTGGAGCCGGGGCGTTCGTGAAACGCTGAGGTCCTCGCTGCATGTGCTGTAGATGTCACTGCTGTCTGATTGCGCTTGAATTAATGCACTGTTTTGACTTCTGGAAAATGCCTAAAGGACAATGCAAAAAGCTTTTGTGAATTTGTTTTTAAAGAAAGAAATCCGGTTTCTTCGTGTTTCCATTTAGAAGGCAGAGAGTGTGTGAACTGTGGAGCAACTGCAACCCCTCTCTGGAGAAGAGACGGCACCGGGCATTACCTGTGTAACGCCTGCGGGCTCTACCACAAAATGAATGGTCAAAACCGACCTCTCATTAAACCTAAACGAAGGCTGGTAGGTGTCTCCGTCTCTGCTGGGTTTGGGGATGAATGAGGCGAAGGGGACCACACACAGGCAGGAGTATAATGTGTCGCATCTTCTCAGCCCCGGCGCGGCGCTGCCCGGGGGGAGTCTGTCCGTCCGTACGCCCGTCCGTGGCGCGGAGGTCCCTGCCGCACTGGGGGCCGCTGTCCCGCGTACCCCCCCAGCGCCCAGCCTGCGGGCCGGCGAGAATCCTCGCGCCGTGTCGCGTCGCCGTCTCCCCGTTTATCCTCAGATGACAGCTTTTAATTGAATTCCTCGTTCATTTGGCCTCCCGGGACGTTTGGGGAGCGTGCTGGTAGTGAAAGGGTTAGGAGTGAGACTGTCCTCCACCGGGTGCTAAAAAAAAAAAGGTTCCAGCTCTAAAAAGCAAAACAAATCAGATGAGTCAAAGCTACTGCTCCCTACTTAATAATTATTTGTATAAAAGCCATGAAGTAATTTTCACTCTTATATTCTCTGGCAATATTAATATTGGTTCCCTCCCCAGACAATCCCCTACTGTTTAAAAAAAAAAATCCTATTATTTTTCCATGGAGTCACCTATACTTTGTATTTTCATTTGAGTGATTTAAAAAAAATGTCCTTTCTAAGCTCCTGGTAGTAGTTTCCTATCCGGATATCTGTACGTTAAAGATAAGGAAACTTTGTGTATCTGTTTCCTGACTCTAAAAGCTTTAGAGACTTTCTATAGGCAAGCCTTGCCAGTCATGCTTGCTGTTTTGAAATTTCTAATACGCTCTACTCCACAAATAATGCGTAAAATGCTAAGAATAATAAATATATTTTTTGGAGCTTTGTGATTTATGGTGCCTAAATCTCTTGGCCATTCGTGGGCATGTTTTAAGTGAGGCTGGGAGCACAGCAGAGAGCAGAAATTTGGCGCTGCCGCTCTAACGCCGGGATGGGATACAGAAGATTTCTGTTGTGAGTCAGAATTTCAACTATGCAAGCTTCTTAATGACTTGCCTCCTAAAGTGACTGACATATAGAAAAATGTTAAGACAACAGTGTAACATTATCGTCTCTCAGGCTCAAGTGCTTTCCCGTCTGAATGGGACAGGCCATGGAGTTAAGCAGCATAGCTGAATATCAGTAAGCCATCTCAAATATGCAAACAGAGGTCTCCACCTTCCAGTGTGTTGGGTGACTGTTATACTTAGCTGGCTGCGAGGGATTTGGGGGAGCTAGGGAGGTTTGCTTTTAGTTTAGCTGCTGTTTTTAAACGTTTTGGGTTTTTTTTTAAATTGATTTATGGCTTTGTTTATTGCCCCTTTTTTCCACTGTAGCTTGCTTGTTTGGGGGGGGGGGGGGGGGGCGGCGCCCCCCTTTGGGGGTTTTTTCATTTGAAAAGCAAAAGGGGGGGGATCAGTTTGATCCCGTTGGTGGTGGGGGGTCTGGCCCCGGCTGCGTTTGGGCTGCGTGAGGAGCGGGCTTGCAGCAGGGGGTACCCCCCCCCCCCCGGTGCCTTTGGCCTGCTCTCCCGCGCGGAGGGCGCCGAAATAGATGGGTCTCCCAGGGCCTGATTCTCGCCTTAAGCTGCTGAGCTGCCCGCCAGCTTTGGGACAGCAGCAGGGCGGTGGCGTAAAGCAGGAGCAAGCGAGAACAGAGCCCGGCGCTGGTGTCTCCTGAGCGGGGTCAGCGCGCGCTTCGGGCCTTGCCGGCTCCCCAGTGGAGCCGGCAGGCAGGGAAGCGCCCGGTGTGCTTGGCCGGGAAGGCTCTGCTGGGGGCTGGCTCCCCGAGGCGCCCCCCGCGTCAGCTCTCGGGGCTGATTGCAGAAATACCCGGGGAGCAAGGCCCTTGGGGAAATTAATGCCGTTGATAATGCATTAGAAAGTAAATTGTGCTAATTTAAGAAAGGAAAATATTTAGTCCTCAGCGCTCATCCCATTGCGCAGAACGGACTGTATTCGGACCACTTGCAGAGCCGTGGCTGAAGCTTCCCGAAATAACGGGGTGCGATTGGCGCACCTGGAAGCATCGCCCCGCGCGAGGCGTGCGTCACTGCGGGCTCCGCTAGACAAAGGCCCAGGCGGACCTCGCAGGCTGCTCTGCCTTGCCTGGCCTTGTTTGGGGGGGGGCTGAATGCTGGGGGTATTTATTCCTCCCCTCCCCACCTCCAATTCAGCAGAACAATGCGAATTAGAAAGGTCCGATTTTTTTCTTTTTTTTTTTTTTGAGATGGTTGGTTGAGGGCTTGTCAGGCAAGGAACCAAGTAGGAACTGAGCAGGGACAGAGGCGGCAGACGGGTCAGCGGAATCATTGCTCCGAGGCATGAAATTTGGTTTGCTAAATATTTAAAGAAAGTTGGAGCCGGTTTTGTTTTCTCCCTTTCACTTGTAAATGGAAACTGAATTTTCAGTGATGGCTCCGATAAATACTGCACCCAGTTAAGCAATGCAGTTGGTTTTCTTTTGTGGCCATCTTTAAAGGGCCAGAGTAGGGGTAAAAAATCACATTCTTTAAGATCATTCCCTCTTTTTAAACTCAATCCCAACATCAGCATAAACTAAATAGGTATTAAAAACAACAAAAAAAAGGCAAATGTACTCTCATGATGCTTTATAGAATCCTGCACAGGGAAGACTTGCACAAATCAGATGTCCTTTTCCCTCCCAAATTTTTGTGTTTGGAGAGTTAAAAAGAGCTGCATTGTTTCCCTCCCTACGTGCCCGGCACACATGGTGCCAGGGGGCTCGGAGCTGCAGTCAGCATGGGAGAATACTTGCATTTAAACAAAAACCCAACGGCAACAAAATGTAAAACCGGTAGGCGCTTTCCTTCAGCCTCGATGCTCTGTAAAATCTTGGGATTAGTTCTAGCCAACCTCAATGCTGAGCCTAACCTGACCTTTCCTCTGATCTCCCTCCTCCTGCCGGTACGTTATTAATTTTCTTTTTCTTTTGGTTAGTCAGCGGCTAGGAGAGCAGGGACTTGTTGTGCCAACTGTCAGACAACCACCACGACCTTATGGCGACGTAATGCAAACGGGGACCCAGTTTGTAATGCCTGCGGACTCTACTATAAATTGCACAATGTGAGTATTTGCTCGTCTCGTGTGTCGCTGCTTGCCTAGCTGCGATTGATGTCTTAACTGCGTGGTGTACACTAGGCTTTTATTGGTTTCAGGGTTTGGGTTGTTGTTTTATTCCTTCCCCCGTCTCTAAGGTTCCCCTGGGAAGTGACAGCCATTCTTTGTAGGCATAGTGATGCTAAGTTCAGTGACATTACAATGTATTAGCTTGGCTTCTAACGCTTGGGCAAATCAGGCAAAATAGAGTTACCACACTTGGTTTTAACTAAGCACGTTTTGTGTGTGGTTTCCCTCCAGAAGCAGAGAGGCCATTTGAAATGCGCTCTGTGCAAAAATTAATCCCAGTAGGGCATCTTTGTGTTGATTTTTTTTTTTTAAGAAACAATTATACCTAAGGCTTTGTTTTATTCTATTTTTTGAAGAAATTAAACCTAAGCAGGAATCACTTGACATGTTGGAACGTTATTTAAACTGCAAGTAAGAGAGGTTACTGGTACAAGATTGCTCTTGCCTTAGGAGTGAATTTGGGTCAATGTGTGCCTCCTAGTTTGATCTCTTCTATTAGTAAATGAATGAGGACTGGGGGTAAGCCTATGGGAAAGGGAGTCATCAGCTGCCAAATTCAGTTCAATTTGTTTTTCATGTCTAGGTTTTTTTTTGTGTGTGTGGTTTTATTAAACAAATCAATATAAACAAGTTCTGCAGAGCGAAACACCATTTTTTTTGGCCAGAAAAAGGTCTCCATCCAGGAAAAACACATGGGGGCTGTCCAAATATTTTCATTTTTGCACAATAAGGTCATTTTGTCTGCATGAGCCTGATTTTCTCATTTCTTGCAGGTGAACAGGCCTCTGACCATGAAAAAGGAAGGAATTCAGACCAGGAATAGGAAAATGTCCAACAAATCAAAGAAAAGCAAGAAAGGCTCCGAGTGTTTTGAGGAACTGTCCAAGTGCATGCAGGAGAAATCGTCTCCCTTCAGCGCTGCTGCCCTTGCTAGTCACATGGCGCCCATGGGGCATTTGCCACCTTTCAGCCACTCTGGACACATCCTACCAACACCTACCCCCATCCACCCATCTTCCAGCATCTCATTCGGACATCCACACCCATCCAGCATGGTTACAGCCATGGGATAAAACCCGATGACCAAGAGACCCACCCAGAGATTAAGACCATGGGGCTTTGCCTAAGACAACACCAAGTAAGAAAAGGTTCTGCAAAGAGGAGAACGTAGGGATGGCAAAAGGAGATCTTTGCGCCCATGTGGTTTAACTCTTAATGCTGGACTAAAACCTTGCAAACGATGGGTCTTCTGCAGCAACGCGTAGTGGTGCCTGTAATGCACTTTGCCCCCTCAGGTATAAGGAAAAAGAAGAACTCACCTGTTCGATAATTAATGGCCCAGCAGAAAACAAAAGGTGGCAGGAGCTGAAGGAAGAGGCTGGAACTGGCTTTCCTTTCTCTCTGTTATTACTGTGAATATTGTAAAGAGATATTAGCAGCCTCCGAGGATGGAATCGGCTCACTGGAAGCCACATGTGCTGGATTTCTATCGTGGACTTTGTTTGGGGAGGGAAAAAAAAAAAAGGACATCTTTATAAAAACTTAATTTTTAAAATGAAATCAGACACAAAGTCATATTTATTTTGCTCTTGTTTTCCACAAAACGCCTCAACCCCTCTGATTGCATGTTTTTGTGCTGTCTTTTGGAATCGCCACCCTGCAAGAAAACCTGCCTTCATAACAAGGGGGAGGGGGGGGACCGGATTAACTTCATCTATTTTTCATACCAAAATATCTGCTAGGAAGGGGAAAAGGAGAGAGAGAAGAAAAGAAACAAAGCAAAAATGTAGGTGTAATACGGGATTTTAATGTGCCCAAGATAGCGATTACTTTGACACAATTTCTTCATTCTTTTCCCTAACATGAAAGATTTATTTAAAAAAACCACAACAGTCCCCCTCCCCACCACCCTATTGTTCCTCAAAACAGACAGCTCGAGCGGACAAACTGTTGCGAAGAGACTCTGGGGAAGGCAATCCTGCACCGGCGACGGGTGAGAGACGGGCATTCACCCCGCTGCGTCGCAGCTCCCTCCTAGCGCAGCCAAAACCATCGCAGGGCATAAAACCGGCCGACTCGCCGACTCGGCAGGTCGAAGCATTTTGTTCTGTTGTGTTGGCAGCTGTCGCTTCAAAATGCAGATGAGCTGCTCGGGTAAACGCAGGGCAGCGTGGCCCCCACGGCCCGGCCCGGCGCGTCGCCACGCGGCCGGCCGGCGCGCGTGCTGTCGCGGGCGTCCCGGCCCCCGTGGGCTGCGCAGGGAGGAAGGGCAGAACGAGGCGGAGATCACTGGAGAGGGGAAGGGGAGAGACAATCAGTTGGAGCTTCACACGTCCGTCAAATCCCAGACACAGCGACAGCTGATGAGACGAGCGAGAGCACCGTTCTTGGGGGAACGGCCGCTTTCTGTAGCGCATTTTCTATGAAAACAGCAAAAAAAAAAAAAAAAAAAATTAAATCTCCCGTTATTAAACCATATTGTACGTAAACGACCGAAAACAAAGCTATTGCCAATGTGAAGTGTATTCTATTGATTGTTATGATCTGATGCCTCTCGTGAACACAAGCTCCAGTATAACATACAATGTACATATTTAGCTATACTTCTGATGAAAATGCCCCGATGAGCAGAGGGGTTTGATAATGTAAACCACGTAAGCTTAACTCTGTGACGAGCTTTTTATTTTATTTTTTTAACTTTTTAACTTTTTTGTTGTTGGGGTTACTTTTTTTTTTTTTTTTTTTTTTGGATCAAGCCAATTGTATCTTTACTGCAAAAGTCCTGCTTTAAAGAAAAAAAAAACTCAACGAAACAAATAACAATGGATGTACATTCATTTTTTTTCTAAATATATAATTCAAATGTTTGATAATGAACTAAGGACCAAGCAGCCATGGAAAATCCTGCTTTCCTTCTTTTTCTGGTCTGCGTAGGCATATAGGTGCACTTTGTAAAGAAGTGGAAATAAACGGGAAACAAAATTGGTTGGGAGAAATCATATGAATTTTTAATCTACTGAGGTAAAAAATTGGGTCCTTTCTACCTTTTTACCTTTACAATGGTACAGTTGTATGTTATTTGTACCCGACTCAAACTTCTGTAGGATTTGGGCAGGGGCGGGAAAGGGATGTGGGTGGAAGACAGGGATTACTGATACAGTTGACAAAGTGCAATATATTGTCAGTCACTGCAGCATAGACAACGGCAGTCGAGATTTAAATTATTTTGTACTTGTATCAGCATAAAAAAATTCTGCAGTATTTTCTGTTTTTATTTTAATTTTTTTATTTTGCTTATTTTTGGATTAGTGAACTAAGTTATTGTTAATTATGTACAACATGTTTATATATTGTCTGTAAAAAGTGTATGCTTTCCTCATATTCCTTCAAGGTGAATATTGCTAAGAATAATAAAATACCTTTTTTGTGAAAGTACCTGTGCCCAGCTTCGTGTCATAAAGGCCACTTTTAGCAGGGAGAAAGGAAAAATTACCGTCGTCATTGTTGCCGGTAGAATTATTAGCTTAAACTTTATGCGGAGCGGGCTATTGATATTTCAGAAACCTACTAGGGTAGGACAAAAAAGCAGTGGGTGAATGATTTAGTATAAAATGCTCAGGTACAAAAGCACATTCTCCAGTGTTGTTCTGGGGCAGCGAGGTCACGCAGTTAAGCGCGATAAAGTTTCTAAACCGGTTTAAAAAATCTAAGGCAGCGGCCACGTTGCGGATGATGAACTGCAGGTTTCGCTGTCCTTTTTTTAAAGTGTTTGGGGGAATATTCGCCGTCTTTTTTTTTTTTTTTAAGTGTTTGGGGGAATATTTTCAAATTAAAAAATAAAGTTTTCAAAGCACGGCAGATGCGCAAAAGCAGCCGGCTGGCTAGCGGGGCACCGCGGTGAATCCTGCAAGCTGCTTCTCGCGGTCTGGCATCACGCGCGGCGTGGAGGGAGGGACAAGGGGGGGACAGGGGACCGGGGGCCGCTCCGCGCTGGCCGGGGATGCGCGGATGGGGAAGGCTGCGTTTGCTGGGCGGCTCTCCCACGGCCAAAACTGCGGCTGCTTTCGCCACGCGGCCGGGCCCGACCCGCACCAGGAGCTTGCAGGGGCTCTGCGAAGAGGAGCCAAGACTTGTGCAGTCGCCGCCGGCCCCGTGCGGGGGTGAGCACCGCTGCAGCTAAAGCAAGATTTTCAAGAAAAGTGCTAATGAGCTTTGGGTTTCCTCCTCCAACCCCACGAGGAGCTGCGTCTCGCTTCTACAGAAGCCAGCTTGGGGATAACGCCTTACTCGTTAAGCAAAAAATTAACACGAGTTCCTTTTGCAGAGTGCGTGGGCAAATTCCAGCCCTTTCCAGCCCTGCTGCTCTTGCGCCAGGCCCCTTCCGCGAGCCGGGCTCGCGAGGGAAACCGAGCCGCAGCAGCTCGCGGCGGGCTGAAGAAAGCACGCGCAGCCAGGACGAGGCCTTCCCGCATCGTTTCAGACGAGTTAAACGTCGCTCTCAACTCGTTTAGCGAGGCTTAGTGCAAACACCCGTAAAAAAAAGCAGTTTATGGCAGAGGTTCCAGTTACATTTGCGGTGCAGGCTTCATTTAAAAAGAAACATGCTCGTCTTCAGACAGGTTTAAAACGGGGTTATAACTAAACTCTGCCACCCTCTCTCCATCTCCGAATGCCCGAGATGGCCACTGGAGATGAGAACGGGAGAAGCAGGAGCATCGCTTTTAAATAATTTAGAATAATCAAGCTATTTGCTTTGGTTGCACACTAAATACCCTTACGGGCTCTCGGCGTTGATTAGGGCTTACCCTGAATTGCTTCACTGCAGGCGTTTCGCCGGGTCGGTCTGAGCCACTGGCGGAAACGGGGCCGTAAGCCGCCGGCTTGCCGATGGGTGCTGCGAGAGCCCGCCAGCACCCGGAGCAGAGCGCCGCTCCGGCCGGGGTCTTCGGCGGTTCCTGCGACACGGATCACAAATAATCCTGTATTTGTCAGGTGGCACTAATCCGTGAAAGATCAGCCCATCTCTCTGCAACGTGTGTATCGTGTTTGTCTCCAGACATTTTGCATAGCGGAAGAAAAACAAACAGCAGGGAATGGAAATGGAGCAAGTGTGTAAAGTTCAACACAAAGCGTTGAATCTGCAGAGCAGATATCGAGGCAACAATTTGGGATTTACGGTCCTTTCACTACCACCAAACACTGGGGGACAGGCTTTTTGCGAGGGGGGGGGGGGACCCTGACGTTACTTGCCTTTGGTTCCCGTTGTCGGGATTATTGTTTTAAGCCGTGCTTAATTGTCATGTCTCCACGGCCACATCAAAAGCCAAGAAGATTAGGTTACAGGGAGTGTTTGATGTCAAAATACAAAATAAATAAAAGGAAAGCTGAAAAGGTAGCCTATTTTCCATGATGTCTAGCAAGGTTTTTGCCTGAAACATCTTTTCTGCTTTTTTTTTTTTTTGTTTGCAAAGATTGCACTTTTTGTGACAACATTTCATTTACTTACCTCCAAATGACTCCACTGCTTTCCTGCAACAGCTCAAAAGGGTTAATATCCCCTCTTTGATGGCAAACATGGTATAATTAACACAAACTTCTTAAGTATCCTGGTGACCTGTAGATGGCCACATGAGAATTTTGTTATTTACTGACTTGCCAAACGTTTATTGCTTATAGCAGGACAAGTGGGAAGCAGGCATTAATTTTGATGCCGTTATCTGTGATTGTGTGTAAAGTTCACAGTGGAGAGAGCCCACGTGTCAATTGCAATTAAACATTTCCCTACTTTTTTAATGGATTTCACGTTGGGGAAAGGATTTGGGCTGGCAGCCTTGCAAAATGAAATCCTGCCCATCTGCAGAGCAGGCATGACACCGCCAGACGTGGGACAACTTCCCCTTACCTGCAGGCTGCGAAAGCAAGCAGTCTGGCGCCATGGAGCATTTGATCCTTGCCTTCTCCACAGAGACAGTCAAATCAGTACCAAGTGTGGCAGGACACAGGGGGAGATTTTGTGGTGTGACATCTCTCCTTGGAAACCAGCCTGAACACCACCAAAAATGAAGCCAAAAGTGGCTATCAGGTGAATATGTTCATCTATCACCAACCTGGCTGGGATTAGAAGGCATGACCTAGAAGTAAAACGCTTTGTTTAGCCCAACTCCCTGGGCCATCTGGTCCTCGCAAGTAAACATTTCTAAGTGAGATTAAGTGACTGTTCTTTAAGCATGGTGATATGAGTGCAAACCAGGCTGCTCTGGATCCAACAGATCAAACCTCAGCATCAGGGCAGCCGGCTGGTGCCGATTCAGAAACACCATTTGCTTGAACAGCTTTGGGTGCAATTCCCTTGCCGTCGGCTTTGCAGTTGATCCTGATTCAGTCTGCTGTGTCCCTGGCAGATCCAGGGCTGGCCCTACACCTGGTGCTCTGACTGCGCCAAGGTGCAGCGGGGAGGTCTAGGGCCCCATCAGTGGAAACTTCTGGAAAACACCGCAGTGAGAACTACGTTGCATACGCGGCAAGAACTATGTCGTGTTTCTGAGCACCAAAAACTCAGCTGCGCAAAACACAGCTGCAGGGTAGGAGATACAGCAGGAAAAAGCAGTCGGCAGGTAGTAACACAATAGAGAACTAACCCCTCCTCCAGGGAAAGGCTTCTACATACCACCGAGGGAGGGAACTGCTACTGTTTGGTCTATAAAAACTGAATCAGGGTAGTACAATGTTAACCCAGCCTATGCGGCAATGCCAGGGAGAAAAGAGCTACCTGCCTGTATTCTGCTCCCTGCTTCTCTGCGTGGTTCTGCATGCTGGGCTGCAGCGAGCTACTTGGAGGAAAGTTAACTCTGGCTCAGGAGGGTCAAGAGCATGTTTAGCCCATTTGGAGTTGGGCCCATCAATGCCAGGGGGTAAACACGGACTCTTGTTTCTCCCAGTCACTTCAAAGTCTTCCCCAGTGCTTTTATTTTCCTCTGGAGTCTGATTCTGCTCCTGGCTGCTCTGCATCAGGCAGAGAGGACAGGGCAGATTCCTTTCCCTGGGATACAAGAGCTGGAGAAGAGCATTACATTGCTGTTTTCGTTGTGGCTCTTTATCTCCGGTCCTTTCATTCATCTCCCACCTGCCCATGTTGGCATTTTGCTCCCCTTTCCAGCAGGCTGTTCTGCTGCAGTGATTTCAGGGTGTCCCTGGAAATCCCTACAGGATTTTGCTGTAGAGTTCAGATTTGTTTACCATCTCCCACTGCATTTCAGTCCTTCCTCTAATCTTTTTTTCGTTGGCCTTCATAAAGATTGAAAGTAAAAGCACCCCGGTTTTGAATGTCAGTCTTTTGGACAAGAGCTAGATGAACAGAAAAGAACAGACCAAAACCATTCATGTAAACTTTGCATCCATGAGCACTCTGATCTATTGTGGCTGTGCACTATTTTTCTCTATCCCAACATAAATCCCGCCAGCAGAGGCAAGATGTTTTTCCTGACAAAGCACATCTCAGGAGAAAGACCACTGCCTCACTAGTGTTAAGACTCACCCCCATACCTCACACATTTACTTTCTGACCGCAAGCAAAGTTACGGCACTCTGTGCCTTAGTTTCCCCTTTGCAAAACAGGCATAAGAAAGGCATGACCTGCCCTATCAGCCACGCGCGAGTGCTGACTTGCTGCAGCCTAGCAGACTTCTGGGCAAGCTGGAACAGACGCCGGTGTGTGGCGTGCACTGATAGGCACCGGGAAAGGGCACAGCGCTCTCCTCTCCGGCTTCGAGGCTCCTCCCCGCCTTCGCTGCAGAGCTGGTGCGCTGCCGTTAGCCTCCCCGTACAGCTGGCTGTGGCAAAAATGACACATTGGAGAAATTAGTCATTGGAGTGTATCGCCCGGCTGCTCCCAACTGCTACGCACACACACACATGCACAGCCCCACACGCACGCACATGCACTGATTTCAGCCCCATCCCGCTGTGAAGCAGCCCTTCCTCCGTCTCCCATGCTGTCAGCCTCTGACCTTCCTTTCACGTGCTCTAACGGTCACTAGAAAACAGCGAGCGAACACAGGCGCGGTATTAAATAGCCCTAATTTGTCTCCAGGCCTTTCCCCTCCTCCCCCCCGCCTCGGTCTCCCGTGACTTAACGTTTAAACCAGCTGAAGTTTACAGCAAATCAAAGCCTCCCCATAGGCCCAGATTGTCTAAATACGGAAAACAGGAAGTGAGTAACCTTCGACGGGAAATCGTTCATCCGATGGAGGCCAAGACCCAAGGCCCGGCGCTTTGCAGTCCTGCCCTCGCCGAGGCAGACGCAGCGTGTACCGAAGGGACGCCCGGCGTTTTGCAGGAGGGAGTGGTTTAGTGAAACTTTTGCTTCTCCTGTGGTCAAGCCGTGGCCGCGCCGAGGAAGGGGACGGTGTTTGTGTCTGTGCAGAACAATACACGGGCAGCTGGGGGGGGGGGGCGTTTTCGAGAGGATTGGAATGAGGAAGGGATGGAGACGGACCCAAGAGGAGGAGGAGGAAAAGGGCAAAAAGATGCCTGAATCCAAACTAAAGCTGTCTCTTGCTTCCTACGAAGGTGAAGAAGGCAAAAAGCGCGTTGCAGACTGCACCGGGCTGTTTCCAGCGCAGAAAGGCGGGAAGAGGTTTTGTGCGACAGCCCCCTCGGTGATAAAGCGGAGAACACTTCATTTCCTAGGCAGAGAGAATAATAATTTATTTTTGTAGAATGGCTTGCTTGCTTTTCCCCCCAGGAAAGATCCCAAATTATTTTACCGGCTGTTTATCTAAGGTTTATATTATTTACTACTGAAATGCAACCATTACTGGGGTGGAACCTAACAGCTGTTTAACAACTCAAAACAATGCCTCTTTTTTACAGAAGGTCATATTAAGATCCTCTCTAACTGAAAGCGAACTTCTTGTTACATGCCGGATTCACAGGAATTGAAGCTCTCGTCAGATTTACGCTTCTGCCAGAATCACAGAAACACCAAAGAAACCAGGCTGCGCACATGCAAACACCCCAGCCGTGCCTGAGTCCTGCTCCAGCTCTGCGCAGGGCTAACGAACCGCACACACAAAGTGGCCCCTGGGCCATAGATAACTTTCTTCTGACACCCTTGGAGCCTGCACCTATGCTCATTTGCCAGTTTTGCTTTGGGCAGGTCATGGGATAAACACCAGAGGCCAGGCCATATGGTCTCTGATTTGAAAAATGGAAAGAGAAAAAGACGGCGGGGTCTGATTTAAAGTTTGGCACCGCTGTGGAGAAGATCTGGGTTGGTTTGTTCAGTCCTGGTTCCTTGCCCTGGGGCTGAGCACGCTATGGCTGAAGGGTGTTCCTTGGGCAGATGTGCATGCAGCAGGACAGACACTCTCCAGAGGACATCCATGCAGAAGGCACAGCTGGAATGGAGACACCTGACCAGGACGCTACATCTGCAAACACTGGCCTCGAGAGAAACGTACAGAGATGGGCTTCCAGGGGCAGTTGCTTGGTATTTTGAGGAGGGCAAGTTGGAGATGAAGCTTCTAGTCAGATCTCTTGGCACATGCAGATCCATATCAGCATTTCAAATACTGCTGTGAATTTACCTTTTAAAAATTATATTTTAAATATTGTTTTTAGGCAGAAAGATTTTTCCTCTTGCTTCTACAATTTTTTTGTGCACTGATTTCCCCAGATTTCCCATGGTTTATGTGGGAGAGTAAAATTGGACTTGTGGCATTTGCTTCACAGAGATTTTTTTTCTCATGCATAAAGGTAAAGCTTAGCTGGTTGTTCTGCTAGCAAACCAGCTGGCTAGGAGAAAGATGCTCTTAATCAAACAGCCTCACTGCCTCTCTGGGGAGAACTCACTGTCTTTTTCCCATCACAACAGGTTTCCTCTTTTTTCTCTGGTGGGCAGGTGTTGTCCCACTGGGATGTGGAAAAGGGCAGGCTCTGATCCCGTTAAAGATAGCCCCATTGGTAATAGATCAGAGGGGCATCCCTAGGTTGTGGGAGAGTATGCTTGTCTTGCTTCACTGGCCGGTGAATAATAGAGCTGGCTCTCAGTGGTACATCCAGGGTTTTTAACAAGAGTTCTGTTCTCCAGAGGGATAATGAAAGGGAAAGGAACCTGGAGGGTGATGGCTGTGACCAGCATTGCCAGAAACCACAGCTGGTCCTGCAAGCAGTGGGAATGGAAATGATGCTGCTATCCAGGAAAGATGTAAAGAAATGCTCCCCCTCTGCATTATTTGCTTTTCTCTCTTCCTCCATCTCTCCCACAGCAGACTGACTTCGAAGGATGCAGAAGTGAATTTTGCTCCAATGGAAAGTGAGACACAGATAATCCTGGAGATGGAAACCCCCAGTTTCAGCCATCCTTTGGTCCTTCCATCTGGATGGTTGCAGCAGCTGGGAAGAAGGATTGGGTGCGCAGGCTAAAGGTGCTTGGAGACCTCCAGCCGCATCCCTAGTCTGGATGACCAGGGAAAAAGGTCTGCGGCTTGCCCAGCAGAGCATGTCTGCCTCCAGTCCAGACATAGCATGGAGTAGCTCTTCTTCTGTTCACCTTGTGCTCATGAAGAGTGAGCTAGTAGCAGGGATCTCTGGCGCATTTTATTCTTCTGTGCTTTCTAAAGTGATCCAGTTGGCAACTCTGTTGTGCTCAGGAGCTGCAAAACCCTGAGATCCAGAATGGGCTCTATGCCTGTTGGCCAAGGTGCTCAGTGCCTCTGTCTGCTCTGTAAAGGGAGGATTTATCTACCTTGCAGAAGATTGTGACGATGCATTAGTCTATGTTAGTGCAGGCCTTGGACATGGTTACGTCCCAAGAATAAATGCTCGAAGCTGGATACATGCAGCAGCCAAAATACGTAGCTGTGATTGCTAACCATGCCATAGGCACGTTTGCAGGTATGCACCAGCACTGTGGGCCAGAGGCTTGTCTCAAATGAAGGAACAACCCTTACAGACACTGTGTCCAAGCTCGGGCTCTTTGAGTTTCCTTTTCTTGGTAGTTCCCTTTGGCCATTGCCATTCCAGCTCCAGCAAGGCTGTCCATGAGGGACCTGTGCCTGCTTGGCAAAGGCCCTGCATCCTTGAAAGAGTTAACCCCTGAGAGCTCCTGACTCAATCCACAGGAATGCAGCCACCTCAGGTGGGGTCTCACTGGGGCCAGCCTTGAACACCGCCTTCAGAGGAGCCTGCACAACTCTGCACTCGACATGGCTGCACTTGCTTGTGTCGGAACCGAGAAGGGCGGAGAAGGTACCAGCGTGTTAGAGAGCTAGCTATATTTCAACACGCACTTTTTACTTCCTTTTCCTGTGTTCTTCCTAAGTGCCCCATAGAAATTACATTCCTTTTGGCCCATACACCCTGCATGAGTTGGACACCTTTTTATCTACCCCCTCTTTCTCAGTGCTCTCTTTTCAGTGTTTCACTCTCCCGTTTATATCCTTGCTGAATTTACCTCTGTGGCTTGCAAGCCAGCAGCACTGCCTTACTTGTGCTGCCTTAGTCTGTAGAGGGCCTGGGAAGACTGGTCATTCCCTCTGCGAAGCCATCTCTGGAGGCTGTTCCCCTGTGTGATCCAGCCCCTCCACTTGTTAGTCCTGCCTGCAATCACCGCCCCTGCACAGCGTTCCTGCAGGCTGCTTTCACTTTTAGTCCAAATGCTGAACAAACCCAGCTCTCTCTTTATACGTGTATATGTATGTATTTATACACATACCCCCCTCACCACAGAAAGAAACCTATTTTGCAAGGTTTAATATGCTCTGAGTTCTGCTGTGGACTCTTCCTCTTTTGCTGCAGCTGTGGTTTTAGGGCTGGCTTTGTGGGTTTGCGAGAGTCCTTGGATGCCTTGGGAAACGTTCTGCAAAAGCGGACTTTTCTCTCCATGCATTCTGCACTCCAGCCACCAGGTCCTGAAATCTCCATGCACAGGATTTCCCCTCTTTAGAAGAACACAACATCTACATAGTTCCTGACTGATACTACACATTTAGGCCTGCAGTGTCACACACAGAAACAGGAGAGTCAGCTGGACCCTCGCCTATGTCGCCAGCAACACTACCTCCACAACGCAGCACCAGGATGCTCAGAATAGGCTAAAAAACAACATCACAGCCCTGGGGTGGCTGGTGTAAGCTGCTTGGCAGACACTCTGAAAAGAGTAAGATCTTACCCACTACCTTCATGTCTCCATCCATGACAAGGGAGAAGCAATACTAGCTACCTTCCAGAAATAAGAGAGAGCCTGCAAATGCCAAATACACTGTGAAGCAGAACTAGGGCTAGGCTCTCTGCCTCTGTCGTGCTTGCCCTAGTTACTCGCAAGAGAAAGTGAGTTTGGCGTCTGTGAGCTGAGGATTCACCTTGCACAGAGGGCACCAAATGTAGTTTGCTTGGGTAGCGCCTGCTGCACTGGCGGCTCCAGCCCACAGTTTTGTGACGAGCTTGACAGCACTATCCCTTTGAAATGCCCAAGTGTTGCTCAGGGTTTGCAAAAGCACGGGGGAAGTCATCTCTTGCCATGAAGACAGGCCTCCTCGGGTTAGACGGGGGCAAGAAGGGGTCCGCGCAGGGGCAAACATACTCCAGCCGCAGCACAGCGCCTGCCCGCGCGCCTAACTAGCCAAGCGACCCTGCAGCGTTAGAGCAGCCTTGAGGTGGCTCCGATGCTGGCGAAGCACACTAATGCTACGAAAAAAAAGAAAAACCCACAAAGCAACACAGATTTCTCTCAAGGTGAGTCAGGGTGAACAAGAGAGTCGTTCAGCCTTGCCTGCCGGTGCGCGAGCCGGGCGCTGCGGCTCCCGTGCACGGAGCTGGCAGGCGGCGGGAGGAAGGGAGATGGAGGCGAGATATTTTGCCGTGGAATTCGCGGCCTTGAAGCTCCCTCCCCTGCCTCCCGCCGCCTCCTCTGGCGCGCAGCGAAAGAAGCCTCCTTTGTGGCAGCGGGACGGGAGGCGCGGGCGCGTGAGCGGGCTGCAGCGCGGGCACGCGCGCTCTCGAAGGCGCCCGGGGCCGTTTCTCAGAAGCCTCCATGCGTGTCTGGAAAGGTGCATCAGGCAGCGGAAGCTGCGAAACCGCCAGCGTGCCCAGGCCCCAAATGACTGCTTTTTCACGGCCTTTTGTACGGCGGCCCCCCCCCACACACACCCACTACACTTCTTCCTCCTTCCCTCCCCCCTCTGCCCCCACGAACCGCAGCGCCGGGGCGGGAGGCGAGCGAGGGGCACAGCCGCAAGGCGCCGGCGCTGCCGAGAGCCATGGCAGGGAGCGGAGGCCGGCAAAACAAGCCACCTGCGGCGGCCGCCTGCCCTGCGTGGCGCCTCGGCCCCCGGCGCGGATCAGGGCTGGCAGCCGGCTCCGGAGGGAGCCCGCCCAGCGTCGGCCGCGTCGGAAAAACCATGCCCCGGGCAGGCGATGGGGAGACCCTGAGGAGGGGGAAGGAAGCGGCCGCCGGGCAGCTTGTAAATCTCCCTCCCTGCAGCCGCTGTCCCACTGGCCGGGCGACTCGGCCGGCCACCGGCGCCCCCACCGAGGCCCAGGCCTGGGGGGGGGGGGAGCTGCCAGCGACGGGGAAAGGGGGGAAACGGTCAGTTCATCTCTCTTCTGCCGCTCTTCGAAGGAGGTGAGCCGGCCGGCCACTCCCGGCGGGGAAGATGGCGGCCGGGGCCTGCCCAGGGCCTGCGGGGGCCTTCTGGGCCCTGGGTGACAAGTTCACCTGCAATTCACCTCCGGGGGGGGGGGGGTCCCCTTTTAGCATCTGTTTCCAAAATAATGGGGACAAAAGAATGGGCTATTTATCACTGTCCCCACCCACCGAATTACCTGGCATCCCTGCAGGGCCTGGGGTGCCCAGGCCGGGGCCAGGGGGAGGCAGGGAGAGGGCCGGCATGGCTGGAAAACCCTGGCGGCTGGAAAACCCACTGCTTTTTGCACCTCTCCGTTAGCAGCAAAAGTTTCCTCTCCCCGCACTGGTTTCTGAGGGAGGTGTTCGCACCGGGCCGAGGAGCGAGAGGGCAGCCCCGGCCGTCCCCAGCGGGCAGGACGGGCTCCCCCTTCGCCGGCCTCGGCCGCGCAGCCCCTGCCCGGCCCAGGCACCTTCTCCCCAGGGAAGCAATTTGGCTCCGAAGCACGTGCTGCGACTCTCCGCGTGCGAGCGAGTGCGGGGGACGCCGCTGTGTTTCCCAGCAAGCTCCCGGCAGCGGCAGCTCGGCCCTCGCGGAGTTACGGCTATCAGCGCCATCGAGACAACGCGCCCAAACCAAATTAAACTGCCCCGCGCCATTGTGCTGAATGCAAACCCAGCTGGAAGACGGAGAGGAACCTGGGCGCCGGGAGGAGCAAAGGAAAGGGCTGTCCTGAGGTTCCCGTCGAGGCCCCAAGACTTTATAAAGACCCAAACTCTAAAGATACTCGGCACTAAAAACTCAGATCCACCTTCCTGAATAGGATAGAGCTCCTAGTTTTGGGGCACTTCTGGTTCAAAAATAAACCCCACACAAATGAAAAAAAAGAGCATAATTATTTACCTTGCACATTTTGTGTAGAGCAGAAGGTATTGGGTGACAGAAAAGAACTGTCTGGGAAAATGGGAACCTGCCAAGTGGGAAAGACAAATTCACCATAGCAAAGAAAAAAAAAAATCACATAGTGCCAAAGGAGAAAAGAGAATACAGTGAGAGGAATTAAGAAATGGAGCAAGTAAGGTGCAATGTGAGGAAGTCCTGAAATGTGCCAGTGTGTAAGGAAGATGGGAGTCCTTATACTGCACAGTAAGTAAGGTGTGATAGAAAAAGAAGAGTAAATAAAGAAGAATGCAAGAAATAAAAGTGTACAAAGCCTGCTCAGCGATCTAAGGATTAAAAAGAAAACCTTTAGTAGAAATGGAAAACAGGGAGGCAACCAAACAAGAATATTCAGTCAGTTAAGGCTTGCAGGGAAAAGATAAGGGCAGCAAAAATGCAGAATGAGTTAATTATAGCCAAAGGGATTAAGGAGAATAAGAGGCCTTTTACAAATATATCAGGGGAAACAGAAGCACTAGGTAGAAGGTGGGTCTGTTAATAATAGGTCAGAGGAGGGAAGGAAAATAATGAAACAAGGGGCACAAATCATGCCAACAGCAGTGTAGGCATCTTCCTGTTACCAGCTGGTCAGAGACCTCCCAAGCCAGCATGACGTGTCTCCATTGACTGAGACTGGTTTTAACCCAGAGATTCCCCCACCCACAAGGACAAATCTGAGCTGCAATCACAGCAGAGCTAGGTATGGAAGGGTGCCACGAGTCTCCCTGGGCCATGCCTGACACCAACCCTGCGGAAATCAGTATGAGTATTTGCAGTGATGTAATTGCCTCACCTAAACCAGGCTTGTACAGTAAAACAGCGGGGGCCGATGGAGGAGAAACTGCCCCGGTCTTTGTGGTGTAAGAGGCTGAGAGAAGCATGTGCATGGAGTTGAGGCCCACATATGCAGAACGATTGCCTTAGAAGACCTGCTTAAAACACCTCAGTGGGTGATAGACCAACTGACCAATAGACCAACCTCATTAGCTTCTCCTGTGGCTTTGGCCAGGTTATTTCCTCTCTCTGTCTCAGTCATCTCCCTGCAAAGCAACAGTAATAAAATCCAATAAATCCCTTGGGGCTGGAAGCAGGGATTGACATGTATTAGGACCCTGCAAAACTTGCCATTTCCCTGATTTGTGGGCCAAATTCTCACCTTTTAAGAAAGGCTGCACAAGGATTTTATACCTTTCAGGTGTGCAAGCATTCCTGCAGTCAGGATTTTGGCTTTCTCCCGCTCCAGAAATAGTTTGCCCCCAAATCCCAGGTTTTCCTTCTCAGTTCCTTTAAAAACAGAGGCTCTGTTAGGAAAACTACAAAGTATTTTGGAAAGTCAAAAAGAAGCGCCAAGGGGTAGAAACCGTTTCAGCCGGGTCTTTCCAAGGAGGAAATCCAGCGCTGTCCTGCCCGCCTGTGGGCCTGTTTTGCATACTGGAGGCTTTCCTTGAACGCAGACCCCTCAGGCACCCTCCAGCCCCCATCTGCGAGGGAGTCGCACAGGAACACAAAGGGCGAGCTCCTTTGTCCAGGGAGACAAGGTGCCAACCTGCCTGTCTCTGTTTACCAAAGGGAGGGATGTTACTGGGGTGAGAATGGGGGCTGGGAGCATTGCTGGGGCGGGGGCCATTTGTCCTCCATTCCCAGCTCGGAGGCACTTAACCCTCCCTTCTGCCACTCCTTGCTGTCTCCTGATTTTCATGTCTTGCCAGCTTGGTTTTGAAAAGCTTTAGCTAGTTATTTAGTCAGAAGACTGTTGATTAAAAAAATAATAATAATAAATAAATTTTAAAAAAGACTCTATTCCTGCAGGGGAATCCAGGGAAGGGCCTCACAGTCCAAACTCCAGTGACCTGATTCCCTACAAATGCATCCACTGAAGACGCATGGTACTTTTGCCCATGCATTGCCCCATGGTAAGATGGCTGCATGCACACATACGTGCCTCTGTCCTTCACTCACTGCCTGACTTTTCCTCCACCTGCATCCCTGCGCCATCCCCTACAGAGAGCAGAGCAGCTTCGTCATCAGTAGATTATTGGGGCAGTGGCTGAGGACAGACCTGGCACTTACATCAGTAACTGAGCCATGCCAGTAGACACTTGTCTGAGGATGAGGGCTGACAACTCCCTGACAATTTTCACTAGGACATAGTGCTAGCTAATGCTGCTGCTAAGTAACTGGAACATCTCAGCTCTCTGCATGATTTTCTACCAAGCTCTATCCCTGCCCAGGGCTGAACCTGAACAGTTTTGGTCAGACATGAAGGTGAGTGAACGCCCTGAGCACACACAGCCTTTCACCTAGAGCACATTCCTGCATATTCCTGGTGCAGGTCCATGACCCACTGCAGCACTGCCCCGCAACCACCCATTTGCACATTTAACCATGGTAGCAATGGACAAACCTGGCCAGCAAAATGCAGTGATATTACACCAGTGCTGAGCATATGACTCTACAGGCTGGTCACTGACACTTCAGCCTCTCCTTCCACACTCATCCTACCTACCTCAGACACCGCACAAATAACAAAAACACTGTCAATCCCTCCTCCCTCCCCTTTCACCCACGCTCCACGTTACAGGGTGAAGTCAGTGCTCTCCATCTCCCTGCTGCCTTTCTGCACTTTCAACCCAAGCGTGTAAAACTGCCCAAGGAAGGAGAGGTTACAATAACAGGAGTCCGTAAGAAAAGAAAGGGAAGGTACTGACCTTTACAGACCTACCCTTACCCTAGTGAGGTGTGCTGGAGCTTTTACCAGCATGACCTGCATTGGGTGTTTTGTCAGAGGGAGTCTCCAGGGCGATGCTGAGCAGGAGGATTGGAGGAGCTATAATAAATAAAAATATATACGATCATTTTTTCTTCCACCCTCAGGTTGAAGAATGACATACAAGTGATGCTGAGTGATGTCATTCCCTTCTATACATATGTTCCCCCCACTTCTTGCTATGCCTGCCCATCAGAATTACAACAGGAGCCTTTATGCTTCCTCTGAGACTCATCCAGCCTGTTGATCCCCTGAGCAGAGGCCTGCTGCAGCAAAACTAACCTCCTCTTTTTTTTCCCCTTTTCTTTCTGAACACCCCTCGTGTGTCTCCCAGCAGCCTGGAAGTAGGTTCAAAAGATCCCACCAGAAGGAGAGTTGGTTTGGGGGGAGAAGAGGTAGAACCCAAGCCAAGAAGCATCAGCACCGAAAGAAGCAGTAGCGGTGGCAGCAGGCTGTGCTTTGAATGATCTCATGAATCAGCCATGACATTATCTACAGTGAAATGCCTGGGAAGGGGTTTCCCATGTTCTACCCTGACCTGGAAGGTTGAATCCACAGGGGCCTGAAAGGCATTTTGATTACCAAAGACAAAGGCTAAATCAGAAGGAAATGATATTTTATTTAACCTCTGCATCAGGGTGGGGGCCTGAGGGGAGGGTAGAGGCAGGGGGCGGTGACAGAGGCATGGGGATAATACCAGGGGATTCAGAACAGATAATTCAGTAACATATGGGCTTTCACTACAGCAGACTGTCCCCACCAAAAAGCCAATTTCCCTTGACATGCTGTCAGTCACTGCACAGGGCTGCCCACTGCCATACTAATGCACTGTTTGGTGCCAATACGGAATTTCCTCTCGGGAAAGTGCTGCAATAATTGTGCTTCCCAGACAACATGCCAGAGCCTGGAGTCCTTATACAGGCAAAGCTCCCAGGGACACCCTGACTTGGCTCCAAAGTCATTTAGGGCTCTGAGTACTCTGCATCCTGAAGGGTGAGGCTGCGGGACTGCAGAGCTGTGGGTGCAGGGAACAGCTCTCCTATAGCTGCCCCATTCCCAAAGTGTGGCCAGTAGCTGTAAAAGGAATCAACATCAAAGGGCTTTCGAGCAGTTGCGTGATGTTGGTTTGCCCCCTTGTTTACGGGCAATAGAGCTACAAAGGCTTTGACTACTTTCCTAACATGACATTCCTGTGGGGAGTTGCTGCAGATGCCCTGGGGACCCATGTGATTGGGTGGAAGGGTGCAGAAGGGCTATCCATGTGGTGGAGAGGGATGGCAATAGTGCCTCTGAGGGAAGGTGGGCCCACACCACCCTGGGTGGTGGCTTTTTGCAGTAATGCCTGGAAGAGTGGGGGGCTGTAGCTGGGCAATGCAACTGGAGGTGCCCGCAAGGTGAAGTCTGGGCGGTGGAAAACAGTTAATGCCCACTCTGGCCTCCTTCTGATGAATCTGATAGCCCATGCTTTCAAAGCTGGGAAGACAACTTGCAAGTCTGAATGTCTCCAGGTCTTCTGTCAAGCTCAGCCTTCCCTGCTCAGATTTCAGCCAAGCCATAGGCACAAACAGGGTGGATCAGAGAACCAGAGGGGTGAGAAATGGTAAAGACCTTCGCTCCAGATTTTCTCTGGTATTTCATCAGGACAAGTAGGCATACAATAACATTTTATCACTTCCTTTGGGAGGTGGTTTCCACACCTCTTAAGTACCCAAGAACAGGTTGTATTTTGCCAAATTTCTGTTTTTGCTCTAAGTAGAAAATTGTCATGGAAGTCAGTAAGAATTTTTACAAGTGCAAAGGACTAGAAAGTGACCCCCCCCCTCAGCCTTCCCACAGTACCAAAATATCACACATCGAAGAACCCCCTGCTGAGATTTGAATTCCCCCTTCACGCAAAGTTCAACGACTGTGGCTTGTCCCAAGCATTTCTATTTCAGACACTTGGTCTTTGACCAAATCATCGCATTTCAGGCTTGTGCTGAAGACCTGGGGACCATATTTGTTTGCGTTCCCTTTGCACTGAAGAGCCCAGCCCCAGCCCCCTGTGCTCGGAGCTGTACAGAGACAACATAAACCCCCAGTCTGTCCTAAACATGCTCCCCCAAATACATGTTTCCCTAGAGGCTCTGGATACTTCGGTGCAGGTCACTGACACACACCAGCTCTCCAGTCCTGCGGTGCAGGAAACCTACAGCACAAATTGATCTGCGGGGAGCATGACCCAAAGTGTCAAAACAGGGCCTTTTACATTTTCCACTGCCACCAAACCTGTTTGACTGAATTACAGGTTAAAAAGGCATTGTGTCTATAATTGTTGGGCTTTAGAGAGCATGTCTTTTCCTTTAATGAAATACCTTGCTCATTCCATTCGAAAAGGAACCAAAGACTTCTCAGGTTTATGATAAAGTTGTAAAAATTTTATTTACCCCATATTTCCTGCTGGGTTATTTACGAGGCATTTTGTCAGTTCTCATAAAACTGCCTAGTAAAATATATTTTCTTACAAAAAAAAAAAATCATTTGTGCGGAACATCTTGAGAGCAGCGAGGATAGAGTTAATGGGATACACACACGTTCCGACCCTGGGAGAAAACAAAACAGAACGAAAGCCAGGCATTGTTGTGCTGTATTAGTTAATAATAGCTTTAGAGCTAAAATCCTGCTCCCACTGATGTTACTGGAAGTTGGTCCTTAATATAAAATAATCAGAGAACCAGCTGCCATGAAATGCAGAGCCTCAAAGTGAACCTGAAATGCATCAAAGCACCCAAAAAACACATTTTTCTCCACTGGGATTTCACAAGTAACACCAACTCTAGGAGAGCTTTTTCTCTAAAATATGATAGTGTAGATTTAAATAACACAGAGATAGATGGAAATCTTCACTCAGAGCTTGAACCCAAGGCTGGCTGATGGTTAATACACTAACTTTTACCTAATTAAGGTTCAAGACACAAGAAATGAAGCTACTGCAGATAAATCTGGAGGAAATCTCACCTTGGGAGTTGCTGTCAACAGCCTGGGCACAGGAAGAGCATGACCCCCTCAGTCCAGATGTGGCCAAGGTAAATTTACACCTCTCGTGGAGTACAGCTTTTCAATTTTGTATCACATGTTTGCATCTGCTCTTTTCTAAGCTTGTGCATTTTTTTCAACAGTCCTTACGTTCTCTAATCCCAGTGGGAGCCTTGAACCACTAAGTTTGTTGAGCAGTATTACCCCTAACACCCTTATTTCAAACCTTGCAGATTGACTCTGGCCACACTTAGCGCTTTCAGAGAAGCAGGACACTGGCAAACCGCATGCGGGCGCCAGACTTGGCCAAAGTGCAGGAGGTGTCTTGGCCTGACTCACCCAGGAGCTCGGCGAAGGTATTCTAGCTGGGAGGCACCAGGAGTATAAAGGAAGCAAGAAAACAATGAATAAAACACAAAAGAAAGAACCAGTGAGGGTTGTTTTTTAAACAACAACAGCTAGATGCTGGGAAGTGGTCAGAGGTCTTTTGTTCAGTGCCTGTACAGCACTTAGCACAACAGAGCCCCAAATTACAGCTGAGCTCCTAACTCCTGCCGCTGTACAAAAGTAAAGAAGCAGCAGCCCAATACGGGAAACAGGCAAGGAGCCAGGTTTGCAAAGGTATTAAAGTGTCTAAAGACACAGGGGATATTTATTTACGGATGCTGGTAAAGGTCCTATTTCCTATGAGAGCCAAGGGGCATTAGGCTCGCAGCTCCAGAGCTTTATCAGAGCCACCAGGTGTTATGAGTGTCTTTAGGCATAGGTAAATCTGATTTACCAAATGTCTGCACATGGCCTGTTCTTAGAAGCCACTCTTATGCGGCGGGGGGGGGGAAGGTGGTGATGCTCTGCCTGAATCATGCAATAAGGGACAGCATTTAGCAAGGCAACAGGTCCGTGCTTGGGGCATACCTGGACCTTGGGGTGTGCTTCTCAAGCGAGACAGTGGGGTCAGAAAGAGTTTGGGGGAGGTGAGGCCAGAATCACCTCTCAGCCTGCTGCTGGGAAGGGGAAGAGGGGGAAATGCCAGCTAAACTGAGCACAGGTGGCTCCCAAGAAAATGGAGAGCAGGAGCATAAAGTAGGGTGTACCAGATCAGAGCTTTAACAAGCAGTTCAGGAACTGGCTGTGATTTTAACAGATACTGTAACCAAACTGGAGCAAACTACCTCCAGTTCAGCCCTGCCAGGAATGCTTGATGCAACAGAAAATGTGTTCTACAATGGTTACGTTCTCCCTAAGCTAAACTAAGTTCAGTATTATAACCCAGCAAGAAATTTGAGTTGGATTCACCCGGAACATTTGTCAGCCATCAAGAAAATAATACAGAGAAACTGCAATCCGAGGAGTTTGGACAGGACAGGACAGGAGAGGAAAAATGTGTCAAAAAGGATCTCTGGAAGTGATTCTGAGCATTGAGTAGATGAAGATGGAGAAGGAAAGCCATTTCTACTCCAGATACCAAACAAGCTCTCAGGGAAATTCCTTCTACAGCTTAATTCATTTAAAAAGAAAACACCTTTGCCTCCCAACTTTCAAGAGGTTTTGGCATCCTTTGCAACAAGCATAGTCACTTGTTCCAGAATCAACAGTTTTGGTCAGGGACTGACGAGGAAGGGCTGCTTTGCCTCAGTGCACCAGGGAGAAACCAGCAGACATGTGGCAGACACCTTATTTGCACTGGTGGGACTAATGCCTTTGACTCAGCTTACAAAAGGTGAGTTGGCAGGATGTTAGCGTACTGCCGACTTTGACAGACTTCTCTGGTGATGAGAGAGCTGCTGGCATCTAAAGAGATCTGGCCCAGGGGGAAAAGTTCCTCCCCGTTCTACCAGACCATTGCTATTAATGGAGTGAATTCCAAAACTAAAACTACAAAAAGCATTTCTCAGTGCTCCAGTCAGACGTCAGAACATATGGTTCTTAAGTTTGAAATCTGGCACTGGCGTTGTCCTTAGGAGAGGAAACATAAATGGAGGCAGATAGCAGAGATGTGCAATAGCCCATGCTGAGGTCTCTGAAAAGTTGCCATTGATTGGCTTCCTTGTCAAGTGACTCCAATCATACAAGCAGACACGAGGCTTATAGCTGCCCTTTTTTTTTTTTTTTTCTTTTTTGTCTTTGCTACAGGCTGTGTTATTTCTCTTCCCCATTGCCAACTGGCATCAGTAACCAATTTATTCCCACCAAACACAAAGCTATGTGTTGTTTGAAGCCAAGCAGGACCCTCATCTAGGGAAGATTCTGGAGCTATTTAACAAAGTTTAGAGACCAGAGAAGCATCCAGGCTTTCCCACCATAGTAGGAGAAGATGAAATTCTTTAATTGTTTGTGTTTGAGTGTAACTCATATAAAAAGAGGATTTGGGATTCTGGGGAAGCTTTAGCGCTGAGTCTGACCTTAAGCTGTGTTTCTGCACTGCGTTGCACGCTCTCACACTGCGCTCCCAGCACCCACTCTGGGAACGCAGCCCTCACTCACATCCCTCTTACTTAGGTGCACAAAAGGATTCAGGGAGGCAACAGATATTTTATCTCACAGTTAGCACAAGATCTTTTGGGGCCCATGGTCCAGGCAACTTAAAAGAAGCTCTGCATTCAGACAAACACACAAATGCTCTGCGTCCCATTATAGCTCAATCCTCCAGTTAGGCAGAAGTCGCAAAGCAGTTTGAATCACAGATTACTTCCATCGGGTTCTCTCCTCAACCCCTGATTTGAGCATATCTGTAACATTTAGCCTATTCTTCTGTCACAGTATTGCACACACTCTTTTTCACAGTTCTCAGACTTTCCCAAAGAGCAGTAGAAGGAACAGACAAATCAAGGTTAGCATGTGGACTTGGATTTAAATGATAGAAACCTCATAGGACAAGCTATTTTCATAATTTCACCATCATTTAGAGTTGAAGTGCTCTGAGCCTAGATGTTCTCAGGTGATTTAGCTTGTATTTGGACCTGAGCAAAGTCCCACCTGCCTAAGATTCAATCCAGATTTGGAACCAACAGTGGCAACATTGGATCTAGGAATAAACACAAAATGGTCAACAGCCTAGATATGTACTGGAGATGATGGGTGAGGGACCTGAATGTGAATTTCCTAAGTCACAGATGAGGACACTGACACTGGAGTCAGCTTGGGTGGAGTCTCTCAAGCTTCATAAAAAGGAACTCATTTTATCCTGATAAACATGGGGAACACAGGAGACTGTAATTTTTAAAATCTTGAAAAGCCTTAGAGGGTGTGAACTCTGCTTCCCCCCCTTCTTCACCTCATATTCACAAGTCAGTCATACAGGAGACAACATGTCTTACAGGCTCCATGAATTTCAGTGTCATTCTAGATATCAGAGTTTGTGGTAGAGAATATCATCACAGTTATGAGCGCATGCACAGGCAGGAAGGTGAAACACAGAACAATTCCTTTGGTTCAAAGATGCCAAGAAGCTTGCCCCTACATTCCACCAGGCACAGAGTAAATCTCACTGACCAGGAGACCATGTAATCAAATTGACGACAGACAAAAAAAAGAGTCAAGACACGGATGTCTCGTTACCTCATCCCACAATATTATCTTATTTTTACTTACTATATCTGTATGGGGAATAACTAAATAGACTAGGACAATTTAGCCTAGGAAGAAAACAACTGAGGCAAAACATAATAGAGGTCTCTAAATTGCTGAGTGGCACCAGGGAAGGTGAACCAGGAACAACTCTATATTACTTTTTCCAGTAGAAGTAGGGAGCAACCAGGGAAACTCGCAGGAGGCAGCCTCAGAAGGAACAGAAGGCAGCACAGCATGTGGTCTACAGCACAGCACAGCCCCACAGAGCCTCCATTTCAAAAAATAATCCTAACGAGGCCCAGGTGAACAAGCACCAAAATCTCTGCAGGCTTATCTGAAATGCAGGTCTGGTTAATGACAGTTGGGGAACCTCTGTAAGAGGTTCCCTCAAGTGGAAGGAAGGCAGATGCTTCCAGTCAGCCCTAAAAAATGAATGTTGGCCTCTTCATTTTGTAGAAGTGACACGTGCGAGGGCTATGAGCCCTCCACCTTCTTGCGATCATAGATGGCAGCAATGTCTAGTGGTCAGAACATTGGTGCAAATTCTCATGCAGCAGTTCTGGTTTTACCACTGGTTTATCATATGGCAATACAAAAAAACACCTGAGGTCTTGGCATATGAACAGCTTCCAACCAGCAACAGAAAGGGTCTGTATTATAAAATTTAGCCTTAACTTGTCAAATTCTAGATGAGAATGACAGCCTTCACCTGTTGGTATCTCAGCAGGATAGGACTTCACCTAACACTGCAAAGGGTTAGGGGTATCCAAGTATTAGTTATGACTATTTGAGTCAGATTGGGTATTAACCTCCGTATTTTCAGGGTAAATTAGCAGAAGGCAGAACCAGCTGCAAACTGAGAAATGCAAACAAGGAGGGAAAAAAATTCAGAAGTTTTGTATTCTGAAAGAAAAGGCAAATTTTTTTTTATTTATTTGAACTCCAGTGCCAGTCTTCTCTCTCAAATTTTACACCTTCTGGCACAAGAATGAAACCAATCTAATCTCAGTAACTAGCTAAGGAATGCTCAGCCTTTCTGAAGTCCCAGCCCACTTGGTTAGCTGTATTTCTGAGACAGAGAAACAGCAATCTTTCTACTTTTAACATCAATAACACCAGTTATTCTCCCAAAGAATTATTATCAACAATTCCTTTGCTATATTTACAAAGAAGCAGGGCTATTCTTAGAGAAAACACTAAAAAAGCCATTTTATTTAGCTTTCTTGGCAGTTATACAAAAATGTAAGGAATGTAGTCAGTTAAAAACATCAAATCCCCAGCACGAGCCTATAAGAGCTTCCCTAATGCATATTTACAGTATAGAAAGCAACCACTTTCCTGTTTTGTAGAACAAACAGGGAACCTTCTCTTTTCCTCTTAGCTGTTCCTGAAGACCAAACATTACGTTTGACACAAAATGCTCCTTTTGATGGTGCGGACTGTAAACTTTTAATGCCTAGAAAATGGGACTTTATAGTATGGCTTTCTTTTCCTAAAAAGGAATTGGAGTCAAATTTTACTGCTTGTTTTAGAAAAGTTCTGAATTGGCAGCTCAGGGTATCTGAATATTCCTTTAGCCACAGCTCAGTTTGCCACAGGGAACAGCAGTGCTAACTTCTTCCCTGCTGCTCCTCGCTGAGGCAAGGCGATCCCTCCTGGAGAGGGAGAGACTATTCGTGTCCCACAGTACTGCTAGTGGGACCAGAGAAAAATACGAGATTCCCATAGGGACCCATCTCAGCACAGGGATGCTGGGGTTTGGGAGCGCAAGCAGGGGACCATGCCACTGTTCCCATTCACACAACGGCATCTCAGGGCATACCTCCAGCCTCGGTACCATCAGGAGAGACCTTTCTTTAGGGGCATTACTTACCGCTCAGGATGGAGGCTGCACAGCCCATTCTGGTCGTGGCTTTCCTGGTGACGCTGAAAACAAACAAACAAAAAGACAGGAGTTGTCGTTCCAGGTCTGGGGCAGTTTAATGGGTTTTGCTCATGCCTAGTGAAAACGGACGAACGTTACCAACATTACCTATATTGCGAATTCCAAACAGACATGAGAACACCCCCTTTAAAGAATTGCCTACTCCATGGGGAAATAAAGAAACACAATCTTTTAGTATTTTTAAATTAACTGGTATAGACAATATACTGTGAGGAACAACATTCCACAGACAGAGACCTGACTACTCAACTTCTCCCTCTTTTTCACCTCTAAGTAATAAAACTCTATATTTAGCTTCTTTAAGTCTGCCTATGTAGCAGGCCTCCTGGTCTCCTAAGCCAGCCTGAAATTAAAGATTTGGAACAGTTCCAAACCCTATTCCTAATACTTAAATGATCGCAAGTCTCCCAGGCTGGAGGAAGGCTGGAATCCTCCTCCTCTATCTGCTGTCCTCCAAAATTTATCATCTTTTGTTACAATTCTGTCACTAGCAGGCCTGTCGTCTAAGATACGTTTCCAGAGGGTTTCTCCTGGTTTACACTACAAGCATCCATAGATCAGACAGGTGATAGAAATAGCTTACAATTCTTGTTTTCCTTATCAATAATCATTGCATTCATTGAATTTCTCCAGGTTGTTGAGTGCCTATTTCCAGATTTTGTAGAAATTTCCTATCCTTGTATAAGATAAAGACTAAAAAGGGCAAAATCCTTTCTTGACCTACACTGAATCAGTGCTCTGAAACTGGAAATGAGTTTGGCTTCCTTTGCCCAAAGAGCGTTGGCACCGAATGGTCACATCCATGGAAGTTTAGTCCTCGTCCTGACCAGCTTGCCCTGGTTTCCACAGATGTGGCCTCCATTTAGCAGGCCATTTAAATGTGCGTCAGCCCTGGCACTGCAGTGGAAGAAAAAATGTCATGCAATCACATTGCAGCACAATATGTCAGGATCTAACAGATTAGCCCATCACGATGCCCTGCCACTCTGCTGGCACGTGCCACAAAGCACCTAGAGAGCGGCTTGGCTTGTGGTACACTGACATGGCACAAGGCAACGCCAGGTTGGAACGAATCCTAAAATTGCCCCATAATCACACTACAGTGGAGGGACACGTCCTAGGGGAGCAATCGCTCCTTGTGGCAAATGATACAACCCCAATCGGGAATTTTATGGGCTTTTGTGATTTGTACCATAACCATATGCTTTTCTTTCTGTTTCAGAATGATCAGAACTGAGAGAGCCTTCATCTGGAGGAAACCAGGCAAGCAAATGACTGTGCTTGAAGGGTGAGAGAGGCAACGAGAGACTCATTTAGGCCTTTGGCTTCTATCCGCTGTCATATAACAGTTTCATCATTGTACGAAGTGTCAATAAGATACCAACAGGGTAAACAATTGTCAGACAGATTTTCACAGAGCCGGTTGACTGGACCATGGCTGCTTTGTACACAATGCCAATGCAGTGTCATTTCTAATGGGGGAATTTATACAGTGTAATTATGTCAGAATTTGCTCCAGGCTACACACTGTTGCATTATAAACCTGGTCATTGCCATGTGATTAGTCAGAGCCTTAAATAACACTGAAAGTAATTATATCAAGCAAGTCATTGTCAAAGCCTGACTAAGAAAAGTGGTGCATTCCAGTGCTTGTCACATACCTGTCCCTGAAGCAGGTTAGCTAATGATGATGTCCCCTTTATTGCTGGAAGTTTTGATACCTTAGGCCAAATCCTGATCAGCTGACTCACAAAGAGTTTAAGGACCCTCTTCGTTTGGCCCCTGTAATTACAGAGGAGAGGGGACTTTCCGTGAGTTACGATAAGATTCCAGAACGATTGGATTTAGATACATGTGATTGAAATGCAAAGAGCAGGAAGGCTGCCCCATGTAGCAGCACAGGGCCAAAGCAGCTGTGCATCAAAGAGGTCTTGCTGCATGCTGTAGGCATAGGTGGAGATGTCAGCCACCCATTGCCAGGTGGCCCAAGGGCTACGGGCTCCTCGAGGGCTGGTCCAGCTGCAGCAAAAAGGCACATTTGCCTTGAGATGGTAGCACTGGAAAGAGCATGGCTCCCCTAGGCCTGGCAGTAAGCACAGTCTCACTTCACCAGTGCTCTGCAAAAGTGAGGACTCTGTCCAGGAGGGACAGAAGAAGAAGGCACTAAAATAGGAATTAATCACTTGAATAAGGATGAACAAATTCTAACAGGGTTATGTGATGCTGCTATTTTGCACTTTCCATCTGAGGAATCCTAACCCAGTCGGCATCCTTAGATCCCCATTTTGCAGAGAGAAAAGGCAGATCCCTCACTTTCCAAGACACGCTGAGCTTGAGTCCCATGAGGGGACAAAACTGGCTGATATCTCCTTTGCTCTGGCCCTAGTCCCTCAGGGCTGTTGTTACAAACTGTTCCAGTTTGTAGTTGCTCTCCTGAGGCTGTTACAATGGCTGGGAACTGCTGGAACGCAGCAACTTTTGGCCTTGCTTTGTCCTGCCTTCCTGCTTGGCTCTTCATCAGATAGAGTGCCCCCACTTCGCTTTGGTTCACTTTCTAGTAAATGCTCAGTCAGACCTAAAGCTATGGACTCATGGAGGCTAAACCCCTCAAGAGCTCATGAAATCTGAGGCATTTGACATGATTTAGCCCAACTGACAATGAATCACAGTCAGAAAAACATCTATTGGGAGCATATCTGTTCTAGAAGGGACTGAGACACTTCAGCAAGTGTACAGGCACACTTTTAGCAACTGGGTGGATAATTCGTAAGAAATCCCCACTACTTCTGCTTCTACCTGGCCTGAAAAGCTACAGAGACCAACGACTTTTTGTGGTATCCTGGCATTTCTGCTTTTGTCTGGGATGGGAATTAAACCAGAAACTAGATTAACAATAGGAAATAACAGACTGGTAGAGGATTAGCCAAATCTCTTCAAAGCTCAGGAAAAAAGTTCTCTTTGGTTTTATGGGCAAACATTCAGAATAGTTCTTATTTGATCTGAACCAATTTGCCCTGCCCCTTCCTTTGACCTGATGAAACAGTGACTGAAGCCGTAGGTTGTGCATCCTGTTTCAGCTGCAGCTGAGGTCTGTGCAGAGGTGCCTGCCTGCAGCTGCTTTTCATGGCTCCCATCCAGAGATTGCCACCTTTTCAGATCTGCCAGCATAATTATTTGTGTCATCACTCTCTTTCTCAGCTCCAGCAAAATGATTCTGGTTAGAGAAGATCTACATTAAAAGTTCTTAAAAATACAGAGGCCACATAGGTCTCTTCTGGAATAAGACTGAGTGGAGGACTGCTGTTAAACAGCATGTTTGGGTCAATGCCTTGAGCAAGAACCAGGACAAATATCAATATAACATACGTATACAAGTGTTAAAAAACTGGGGATGGAGGCAGCAGTTCTACAGCATCCAAAGCCAACCTCTCTGCTGAGTGCTGCCATCCCCCATGGCTCCTCCTTCCCCCTCCCTTTCTCACTTGACCCTGCAAAGAATTGCCTCAATGTGTTGAACCGGCAGAAAACTAATCAACCAAAAATGACTTTTTTTCTGCTGCTCAGCATCCTGAGCAGGCTCAGAGCGGGCTTTAGTGAGCCCTAGAGCCAGCGTGAGGGTGGAGACACATGGCTGAAGGCAAGAGGAGAGGCAGGTCTTGATGACCAGCAGTTATATTGGCTCAGGCTGCTGTGGCCCCACAGCCTAGATAGGTTACTATAACAAGGTGCATCTTCCTAAGTCTCAGCCTCAAAATCCGCAATGCCAAGCTGCTGTGAAAATAAAAGATGCTGTGGGCAACAGAGCGGGAATTGAACAGAGGTAAATTTGAGTTTCAAATGAGAGACAGAAGGGGGTGGGGTGAAGAATGAAGGGTGGTGAGAAAAGCGATGCATTTTTTGAACAATGCGCCAGTGTTTTATAGGACAGGATTTCTCTAGAGTTTCTTGAAGTCTGATAATTTTACATCCACTTCTAGATGTTAATTCCCAGTCATTTTAGCTCATGTCATCAACTGTTCTAATGGAGCCAACCTTGTAAAACTGCTGCTGTATTTATCAAACATGCATTCATATATGTACATATATCTGTCTGCATCAGCTGTGAAAAAGGAAGTCAAAACTAATACCCTGATCAAATTTTCCATCTGAGATGCTTTGCTTCACTGTAAGTAGCAAAAGAGAAATAAATCTTAGGTGAAAAGTAAACTGACAAGTTGTTGGTTTGCTTGCTGTGATTTAGTTAGCGCTGGCATGGTCTGGAATACCTGGACGTTCATGTGGACTTGGTTTTCATTTTGAATTGGATGGGGTTTTCAACAGCAGGGGTACTACTCGGTAAGGAGTTCCTGTTGTTTGTTTGCAAGATTGTCGAACGAGTGAAAATATTACTCAATGCTCTGCTAGCGATCTGCTAGCATACGACAGCCAGCTCTGGCTGGAGCAAGCCGTAGCTGTGTTGCTCTGACCCCTAAACGTTGAACTAGCAAACCTGGTCCACAGTGGCTGCGTGTTCAGCTGGCTCCTTACCAAAGTAGGACATTTAAAAGTGGCGTTGGCTTAATATTTGCTGTGCCCCAGGCTATCCAGCGACAACAACGTGCTCAGAAAGCAGGTTTCACCAAATAGACAGGGTAGACCTGAGCCAAGTAAGGCCGCCTCTGCATTGCTTACCTGCTCCACCCCACAGAATTCCTAGACACAGCACATGGGGGATGCTCCCATCCCAAACCAAGCTGGCTTGCTGCAGTCTCTGTGGCCTTAGGCTTGGTCCTGTCCCTGTTTCGAGACAGCCTGGAGAATTCAGGGCTCTGCCCACTTCTTCCAGCTCCCCTGCTTGAAGGAGAAAGAGAAGTAGCTTTTCTTGCATCTTTAAGCTTCTATTAATAATTGCAGAAGTCTCTGCGCTACAGCAGTCGGGGGCAAGGTGAAACCCTGATGCACAGAACCGTGCACTGGTAAGAGCAAGTAGAACGGAAGACAAGCCAAAAATGTCTGTGTGTGCACACAGATGCCCCATATCGCAGTCACAGGCCTGCAGTCCTCCCAAAAACATGTTAACTAGGGTGCTGGTGACCAGGGCTCCCCAAAGAGAGAGGCAGACTTGCATCTGCCTAATGGAAGGCTAAACTGCCCAAATCCCTCTGGTTCCTCCAGCAGCATATGGCCCTGACACAGCTTTTCTTGGGCAGTGATCAAGGCCCACCAGCATCCAGCTTCATGATGTGCTAAACTGTTTTGGGCAAAGAGTAGCAGGGAATGGATCCGAATCCAGGTCTCCCAGCTGCACTGTCCCAGAAACACCAAGGAATGCAAGTGCTGTCAGAAGCATCAGTTGGTGCCAGGTGGGGACATAGGGACCATATGCCTCAGATGTAATAAGACCCCCATCACTGACCGCATCAGAGCTATGAAGCCTCAGAGAATACAGATTCAGATGAACATGGAAAGAACGATACACCTTCCCCTTAGCTTGCCCTTCTTCAGCCACATCTCTCTCACCACTGTAACACGTAACGCTACTGTTGCAAAGATGTCAATATTTTTAGGGAGGTGAGCTCCTCAGCCCAGCAAAACAAGGAAGAAGAATAGGTTTGTAACTGGAAAATCAAGGGAGCAAAATGTCAGGTCTGAAGGTACAGGTGAATTCCTGGTCCCTCCTGAAGCTGGTAATGAAGCTCCTAAAGAGTTCATTCCTCATATATCCTCACAGAGAAATGGGAGACTTTTCTGTCTCCCTAACAGGTCCTTTCCTAGACTGCAGAGATTCCCTGTGAGCCAGGGAAGACCGAGCTCCCCTTTGCACCCAGCACCCTCTGCACCTCAGAGCCCAGACCCCTCTGATCACTCACTGGCAAGGTAGCATTAGCGCAACCCAGCAGCTGCTGCACACTTTGCCATCGCTTGTGCCAGTTACAGAAAAAACTGGACTTTGGCACCCGGTCCTCTCCAGGCTGGCTGCGTACCTGAGGCCCATGCGTGGGCAGAGGCCGGGACATGAACACACACCTCACGTGGGCACAGCCCATGGCGCAGGGCGCCCAGCCATGGGCAGGGAGAGCAGGGCCAGCTGGGCTGTACAGCGAGGGGCGGCTGGGCCGCCTTGCGCCTCGGAGAGGTGTAGAGGAAGAGGGGCAGCTCCATCGGACCTTACCAGCATACAAGTGCAGAATATGGCCTGCATTTTTAAAACAGCCTAGTGTATTTTAAAAGAGGGGTTGCAAGGAGCAGATAGTGAGCATCCTAATAGAGATAGCTTTCTATCGAGGGGACAGAGCTGGTTCTTTTTGCACAGGATCCTACCAAGAAAAAAGAAAAGGAGAAAAATCATAATTATCTTCTCATACACTCAAATGGACTAAAAGGTCCATTCAAGCGGCACTGTCCTTCCTCTTGAGATTTTCTGAAATCATAGCTGCACTTCGATTGTTAAAAAATGTAAATCTCCATCTGCAATGAATGAGATGCTGGAATGAACCAGGGCGGCCGGCGCGGGCGGGCGAGGGACGAGTGGAAGGGAAGCGCGGAGAGGAGGAAAGAGACAGAGCGAAAGTGGCACAAGAGAAAAAGGAAGAAGGAGAGATGGAAGGGGAAGAGCATAAAGTGGCGAAGGAAACCCTTTACAGTGACAGCGTCTCGGCAACCACAGCCAGACAGCGCAGCACGCTCCCTGCCCCCCCAACCCCGTCCAACTGTAACAACATCTGCTACACTTGAGCTCTGCTCGGTTAGTGGCGTGTTTGTTTAATTGTGGGCCTGGTTTGTTATTTTGCTTCCCATTAGGAAGCTGAAGAAAGGAGGAGGAGGGTGTTTTCATTTTGGGGAGTATTTCGGCAGGACAATGAGTTTTTTTTTCCCATGGCACCGCGTAGTCAGAACTAGCTGTACTGCTTCTCTTGACAAGACAGACGCCTCCCGAGCCCATTGTTCAACCTGATGCATTAAGGGCCCACACTTGTAATTTTGGCGCTGATCCCCTTCTCCCATTGTGCGATCAGAATGGGCTGAAAAAGGAGAGTCTGCCCTCTTTATCTGGCAGCGAGGAAAGGAGGCAGCAGCGGCAGCGGCTCCTCTGCCCGCCAAGGTTTCTGTTCTCCTGCCGCAGTTGCGAGGAAGGCGAGAGGATGGCTTTGAAAACTTCCCTGGCCGCTCCGGTGAAAGTCACCCAACTTTCATTCTCTGTTGTAGTTCCGTGGCATCCCTCCAACTTTCCTGAATTCGTCGCTGGATATTTTGGAAAAATATGACTTCTTCCTGCCTGGCTGCTCAGGCTTTTTTTTTGTTTTAATAAAAAATGAATTGTTGAAAGAGGAATTATCTAGGGCTGGACTGACAGCCCCGAAGACCAGTGCCCTCTGCTTCTCCACGCAGAGGAGTCACCATGGCAGGAGCAAACTCCCACGCCACCAGCCTTTCATCTCCGTAACCCAGACCAGACCAAGGCAGAGCTGTCAGAGGCTTCTATGGCATGGACATCTCCTTCCTAGAAACTGCTACACTGGGGCCACACTGTGACTTTGTCCAAGCTTCCAGGAAGTCTTTGGGCTTGGAGGAGGAGCTGGTAAATTCAGGTGTTCCCTCTTGTGCTTGCCCTCATCAAAGGCTGCTGACCCAGCAGCAAGCACAGTCCTATAGCTAACGGTCCAACGTGAGCAATGCTGAAATAAAGACAGCATGTCCTAGCAGTATTTGAGATGAAGGAGTGTGGGGAATAGGGAGAGGCTGACAAGCCTGTCTACAGTACAGATCTCATTCTGCTTTTTCATCGTTGCTCAAAACTCAAGACCCTAACCACCCTGCTGGACCCAGATCTACTCTCTCCTCCAGTGAGACGCTGAACTCACAAAGACTGTTTCAGAGATCTGCCTAAAAAACATAACAAAACAAACCCTAACCTAAAAATTATGGATGGATTAAAAAAACAGACCGAAGATCAGAAGCTTAAACATAAACTTAAATTAGTAAATAGGCAATGCAAACAGAGCCCTGACTCTGCAAACATTTACATATGCAAGAATCCCAGGCACTCTGAGCTCAAGTGGAAGGATCGTGTGTCTAAACATATTCATGCGGACCAGTGTTTGCCAGGACTGGGCCTGACACTGTAAACTCCCTGGGGTATGCTCTGCCTCCTCATAGAGCTGTACAGCAGGGATCCACTTCTGAATCACAGCACGAGCCCAGATCTAGCTAGAACATGATTATTAGCAGAAATAAAAGGTCTCAGGCCAGCCTGACAGGAACAGAAAAAAACAAAAAAACAGTCAGAAGGGAGATGGAGATGCTGAAGAAGACTACTTCCCACCTTCAAGTTTGCAGGCTCCAAAGTGTTCAGCCTGGCTTTGGCTGGGCAGTGCTCTGTGCTCAGCGGTCCTCCAAAGGAGGACTTTCCGGCTCCAGAGATTTATGCAGTCATCTTGGGAATACCATTTGGGTACCAGACTTCACCCTCAGGCCTGTTATCTCCTTGTTACCTTTGGAAAAGGACTTCCCTTGGTTGCATTTGCAGCACTGCAGGCATGTCCCCTCGCTGAAAGCCAAATTCCAGTTGACCCTGGGAACCTCTTGACACTGCTGGCGGCCAGAACGCCACAGTTTGGGTGAGCTGTCCTGGCTGTGGGATCGTTGGCAGAGGAGCACTGCCCATTGCACACATGGGCTGCGGGAGAGGAGTGGGTCTGACCTGGGGAGGGAAGGGGAAGGCGTTTTGATGGTTTTCTTCCCCCCAGCACCTCTGGAAGCCAGCTCCTGTCCCTGAATTACAGTAGAAACATCACGCAACCAGGAGCCTTGCTGCCTATTTGCTAAGACTCACCTTACTGAACAAATTTCATCCACTTTCAACTTTATTAAGGTGCCAGGACCATTAGAAATTACAGCTTCCAGCCCCTCAGATCCAGAGACATCCATCCATGGGTGATGGAGGACTTGTGAGTTTTGCCTGCTTCTAAAGGCCCATCTCTGCTGGTTTCAGCTTCAGTCACACAGCTATGATTTAACAGCTGTGCTTGTAAGACAGGGGCTTTGCCTTCCCGTCGAAACATGCCTGCTTCTTCCATTGCAGTCGTTAATCCGCACCACCTCTCTCAGCGTACAGTCTCGGGGGACGGGAGGCATCGTACCTGTTACCTTTGCGGTGTAGCAAGTCCCACTCAGTTGCAGTTGATTTCCACTAGTTTCAGCTGTGAAAACAGCAGCACCTTTTCCTCACTGGGGTTGCATGCGGAGACCTGATATAAAACTCCCCTCTGCAGGGCAGAAACGCAGCCTTAGTTTTTGCCAGCCACTGATCACTCAGTTTTCTGTACAATGCAAGTTGTAATTTGCTAACCAGTTCTAAGGGAGCTGAAACCTGTTTGTGCTGCCTATATGGATGCTGTAAGCCCTGGAAGGTAAACTTATTTGGGATCTGATGCTAAAATGATTTCAAAGGAAGCACTCTAGCTCCCAGCAGCTTGGGTACCAGCTTCAATCCCAGCTGGTGGCAAGAGGACCGTTGGTATGACAGCCTGCGGTCACAGGTTCGACAGCACTGTAACTTAACTAGATTTTAAGGTCTGCATGGAGTGAATATTAAAGCGAGGTCTCCAGGCTGCAGGGCTAACTGAGCTGGGAGACTTGGTTACAAAACAACTGTCCATTAGACGCAAGAGGCAGTACAGATGGTATCTAGCTGTGGTATTATCCCTTGCTATTATAACTTAACTTTGGACGGTTAGGATCTTGATAACATCATGAATGGGGCTATGGGCAAACTGCGGCATAACTATATTCCCCGACAAAGCCAGATGAACAGTGCGTACAGGGCCTTACTCAGGAAATATCGTTTGCTAATACATTTGTTTGCTGGCAAAGCCGGTACTGCTGCTTCCCGTCGGTACTTTCGTGTCCCTGCGCTGCTCCAGTGCCCTGTAGCTGCAATCGCTCGCAGGGTCACTGCAAACCAACGCACCGAAATGAGGTGGATTTAAATAAAACCACCAAAGAAAACACGCCGCCAAGTTGCCTCCTCAGCCGCACGGAGCAAGAGGCTGGAGAGACGTTCGCCGTTTCGCCCAGCGAAATGTGTGATCGCAGAATAACCTCTTTTGCGGCATTCAACCCCGGCAGCTCCGAGCAAAGTATTTACCACCCTCCGGTTGAGGGGCGTGTGATGTTTGCTTAAGCTCAGGCTGGTTTCACGTTTTCGCAGTGATATGATAATTGCGTTTAGATAGCCCTGTCTCTCTCTGCTGGGCTTTTCACAGGACTCTCCTGGCCCCCAGCAGGGCTAATTTAAAAGCGGCTCCACTCTCAATGACATGTTGCAATGTTTTCAAAAAGAAACAACCAGCAGTGGCTCTCTGGAAAAATAACAAAGGGACCCAATTACAAGCAAATGTGTTGAAGGGTCCCAGGGCCGTCTGTGGGCAAATTAGGGCCAATTAAAGGTCAAAATGATTTAAGGTATAAGGACAAGAGAGGGAAGGGAAACAATTGGTCAGATTCCTGCACAGAATAAGCTTCTGCTGCTCAGTTTGAATACGTTCTAGCACCCCAGCGATGGATAAACTTCAGAGTTGGGATTACATCTGATTTTTAAAATGGGGAATTCATACTTTTCTTTCGTTCAGGCTTGGGAAAGTGCTTGGGGTTTTCCCAATCAGCAGTCCACCCGCACTTACAAAGAGATGACGTCTTTGGTGAGCCCCACCAGGCCCCCGGCACATGGCAGCCCGCACAGCACCGTTGCAACCTTGGTCCCCGCAGCAGAGTCAAGTGGCCCCGTGTTACCGTTGTCCACGAGCTGGGCTGAGGGCTTGGCTTGGCTTATCGCTGAGGGGACAGGGGTGCAGAGGGGTGTTATGGCAGTGCCAGCAGCTCCAGGTCCCCACTGCGCTTAGATTCACTCAACTCAGCCCAACGTTGGGCATTTTCTGTGGAAAGTGCCATGTCCACCTGTGAGTCGTATACGGCACAAGTTTGAGGTGAAAGCCTCGCTAGGAAACATCATGGCCATTCAGCAGAAATGGTGACCATCCTGTGCCCTGGGACAGCCCAGTCCCAATCCTGACCTGCCTTGCTTGGCCCTCAGTCCCTGTGCTCTCATGGAAGAGATTACCTTCACCCACCTGAGAAACCTTAAAGCTCATCCAGAAATGATCCAGATGATCCAAGCATTTGAACCTGCAAAATCAGGACTGGGGCCTTCATTCCGTTTCCTTCCAGGATCAGTCCTTCCGCCTGCAGGCAGCACAACACCCCAGCAATGCTGCGATGGAGACAAAATGATAAATACTTCCACCAGATCTATTTAAAATCAGAGAACATGTTCAATCTGCTGCTTCCCCTTGGATTTCAAATGAACGCTATGGAGGAGATGGCTTTTTCATTGTCATTTTTATCCAGAAACAAGGAAGTCTGGAGAAGGACTGAACTTTAGATTGCTCCCCCATGTCTACCTCTGGTTCACCATGGGTGGTTTAACAGCAAACCCTGAAGATCCGCACTAACTATTCGAAGAGCTAAATGCAAAGCAAGCATGAGTTTGCCTTGTGCAATGACTGGGGTGCCTGGACTGTGTAGCACATTCAAGCGGGCACTGTACAGTTTGCATGAACAAACCCACATGGGTGGCTCTGGGTCTCATTTCAGATTCATCCTCCCTTCACTGTCATGTTTTAGCAAGAGTCAGGAATTTAACCACATGGAGCTCTTTCCGGGGTTTTGTTTCTGGTTCACAAAGAGCAGAGGATCCATTTGAAAAAAGTAACCTGGATTTAGATTTCAAACGTCCCCAGGTGGAGAAGTGCAGGAATTCAGGAGAAAAGCACAGGGCAAAGGAGGTCCTGAAATGACATTTTAAATAACCCATGCAGCTGGTTGGCTTTTCACAAGAAGGCGGATAAAACCATCCCAGGAGAAATGGCACCACCAAGGCTTTTACCCAATTACTCAGCATCACACGACATCTTCAGCATCCCCAACTGAACTGTTTGGAAACAGATGATTATTGGTGACACATTTCTGTGCAGACTTGCTTTAAAACACACACACACAGACACACACACAAAAACCTCAGTTGAAGCCCATCTTACAAATGGCTTTTAAACATGCAACCCTGTCCCATCTCATCCTGCCCCTTTTCTACCATCTCCAGCTGGAAAAAGAGACCATAAAGCAGTTTTGTGCAGTCACATGTAAATCCCCTGTCTCTGTTAAGGCGAGAGATTAGCCTGTTAACAAAGTTACCTTGTCACCTACCCTGCTTAATCCTTGCATTTCAAAGTGTAATTTTATTGAGCGCCTCGGAGCTGAAATCTGGTGTGTGTTATTTATTTATTTATTCAGTTTAATCATTCTCTACTTTTTTTTTTTTTTAATTCACCTGGAGCTCAAAAGAACATTTTTCCCCCTCCCCCCCCTTTTTTTTGGCCTTGCTGAAGTCAGTGGCTTTTGGAAAGGCGGCGCCTCGGCTGTTTGTGTTAATTTTAATGTATTTATTTAACCCTTCAGGGGCTGGGGTAGCGCAAAGGCCCCCGTCCTCCCCCTCCCCGCACCTCTCGGAGCCGGCGACGGGCAGACAGTCTCCACGCCGGGCCGTACAGCTGCTGGTGCGGCAGGGTATCCCGGCCATAAATCTGTCAATACAAAGAGAACAACACACGCACCAAAAATGCAGCTAAAACCAAGAAATGTAGCATAATTACAGGTTCATTATGGCAAACAAAAGCATCCCCCGATCCCACCCCTTTGGCAGGGACGGGAGCAATTCAAACGGGCTCATTATGTAGTTACCTGGCCGGGGTCAGAGCTCGGGAATACCTGCCGGGGCTCTGCTCATTCCCGCTGGGGACGCCGGGAACGGCGACGGCGACGCGCTGCTCGGACTCCCGGCCTCCGCTCCCCGCCTAGCCGCCGCCGGGGCCGCCTTAGCCCTGGCAAACGGAGCGCGGGGCTGCGCTCGGCCGCCCGGCGGGGACGGCACGGAGAAGCGAGCAGCTCGCCCGGCCCGGCCGGCAAACACCGGGACTGTCGCGTCGCGCTCGCTGCCGTGGTTTTGAGGGCCACCCCTCCGAGGAAGAGCCGCTCGCGCAGAGGGGCGGCCGGCTTCGCACGGCCTGAGCGGAAAACCGCAGCTTTCCAACAAATCCCGAATTTCCCAGAAGTTCAGGAAAGCTTGCCGCACACCAAACCGGCATGCTACCTTGGGCCCACGGCCTGAACGCCCAGCGGCGCGTTTCCCCAGCCCCCAGGCGAGCGCAGAGGCGCCCCGGCCGTGGGGCGGCCGCGCTCCGGCCATCCCTCCTTCCCAGAGCCGTGCCGAGGGCGGCACAGGGATGCGGCCGGTGCTTTTTCGGACGTTTCCAGCTCAGGCTCCCTTTCTCACCGGGCTGGGAAGCAGCGTGAAGTCCCCTTCGACACCACGTGCCCGCTCCAGAGCCACAGCTTCCCTCTGGGGCGGCCAAAAAATTGAGGAACTCCAGCCGGCGTGACTGAATATTGAGGGAACCTCGCCGTCGCCTTCCCCCTCCGCCTGCAGCGCCGCCGGCGAACCCACGCCGAACCTGGCTCCATCTATAACGCAAATGTCAAAACGTTTCCTCTTGCGGCCCGGCTCGCTCCGCCGTCGCCCCGATGGCGGGGCCGAGTCACACCGCTCTCGGGGGCGGCCTCGCAGAGCCGCTACCGCCAGCGCCCCGATGCGCGCACAGCAGAACGGGCTGCTGCTTCCGACTCGCTTAGCTGAAACGATGGAGCCGCCGGAGGCCGAGCGAATCCCCGGTGACTTCGGCAGAGTTGCGCCAGGCTAAATTTGGTCCCCAGTGTACGACCAGCGCAGGGGAGAGCGGGGTTTCGCGACGGCCTCTTGGCTCTTCCTCGGGGCGCCGTTAGGCAGGCCGGCCCTCTCCTCCGCAGGAGGAGGCTCCCTGCGCCCGGCTACCCATTGCTGGGCACCTGCTGGGCACCGGGACGCACGGGCGGCTAGGGGAAATGCCGGCTCCCCACCATCGTTCTTCCCCCCGGGAAAGGGCAGACCCTGTCCCCCTGGTGCATAGGAAGAGCTGGTGCTCCCCTCCTTGATGCAGAAGGAAATGAAACCCATTCCCTTTGGAGTAGCACCGGAGGCTCCGGCTGCAGACATCTCGCCGGAGCTGAGCATCCAGATAAACGGCTGCCTCCAGCTGGCCAAAAGCCTGCTGCAAGTCTAAAACCCAGCGCCCTTGACAGCCAGGCGCCAGGCCTTTAGCTCAGCCCTGCCAGCAAGGTGTGCAGCAACCAGAGTCCCACTAGTGACAGGCAAACCGCATCCAACCACCAAAGGGTCTTTTTCAGCATATTTGTATTTCAGACACTGAGAAAGTGGGTCAGAAATGTTACAGCGATTCTCTCTGGTGACTCTCGCCTGGCCCGGCTGCGCCCTGGGAATGGAAGGCATCGCCCATCCGCTCCTGCGATGCAAAAAATGGAAGAGGCAGAAGAAATACAGAAAGTTAACCGAACCTCTTCAAACTCCAGAAATACTTCCTCAAAAGGATGGTTTTGCGCGTCAGGCACGAGCAGAGCCTGGATCTCAGAACTGCCTCCGCTCCCTGCTCGGCTGCGGGATGCGCGCGGCCAGCTGCCGCGGGCAGGCAGAGCGGCTCCGCGGCTGGCAGCGAGCAGCGCGCCCTGGCACCGGCGCTTTGCTCTTACCCTGAGAAATTCCTACCAACTGCAGAGAACGTATGTGTGCGTGTTAAAAGAGAAAAAAAAAAAATAAGCGCTGAAAAAGCCTCAGATAATAATAATAAAAAAAAAAGGGGAACAAAGAACAGAGTGTGGGATTCGAGAACGCCTGTGCTCGGTGCCTCCCTCCCGTGTCCCCCTGCCCCCTCTGTCTCCGCAACTCAGAGCCTTTTTAAACATACAGACTTCTCATTCCTTTGACAATTCTTCAAAGGCTCCAGGATTCAAGGGAACTTCCTGTTTCATCTCAAAACCTCGCTTTCTTTTCCTTTTCCAGACTATTAAAACCCGTGCTAACGAAGCAGTGTTTGTTGCATGTTCTATGACCCTGTCTCATGCATAACATTAAAGTTACATTGCTCAAGGTGTTTTGGTTATTACATCCCCCTTCCAGCCCTGCGCTTGCTGCAGAACAATGTCTTGTTAAGCCTGAAGCTGGAAAACATATTTCCTCTCTCGCATGCACATAGTGGTTATTTTAGAGTTGCGTCGGGTGGCGTGTATTATTTTGTTATTGTAGGGTTGCTGGTGACAACTGATCTGCGCACACTGCTTTGTTATTGTAGGGTTGCTTTAAAATCCTAGGCTCCTGGTATTAGTTTCATTTATTTATTTTAGGAAAAGGTAATTCTGAGGGTTGAAAAATAAACACGTTTAAAGACATACCAAGACACTGCAAAGAGATGGCGCGGAGAGGAAATCCTGTCAAATCTGGGGCCGTATTTGCCTGGGCCATGCCCCTTTAACATGGCCGTGTCCTCGCTTCTGGCTCTGCCTCCGGCCCAGCTCCCTCGGTTGGCGTGAACCGCAGCCTCCGAGCAGCCCGTGACTGACTTCTGATACTTGGCATTTTTGCAGTGCATATTAATGTCGCTGTGAAAACAGCACGGCATTAACAATTCTCAAAGGCTTGAGTTACTGTAAAAATCTGCACCAGACGTGGGGTTTAAAAGTTCAGATAAAGGAAAAGGTGGAATGAGAAGAAAAGAGGGGGGGAAGAAAGGCGCAAAGTGCCAGGGCCTGGGAAGAGCACCCCAGGCAGCTGGCTGGAGAAACCCTCTTCTCCGGCTGCCAGTGGGCAACCTGGCGGCAGGACGGACTTCGTGAGCCAGCAAAACCCACCTCAGCACCTGGCTCACCTACAGCCCAGTCCCCAGCGCACCCCCCGGCGCAGAGCAAGGCAGCGATGCGCTTGGGCCCAAGCCCTCGCCTTGCCCTGGAGTCACCTCTGGGGCTGGTTCTCCTCCCTTGCTAAGGCAAGGGGGAAAACAGATGAGTTTGGCCAGCATTGGGAAGGAGCAGAAGTGACAGCGAGGCCTTCGCGGCAGTGTCCACAGCTCTGTTGTGAAAGGAGAGACCAAAAAGACAATGACACAATGAAATTAAGGAGAGAGACTCCTGTCAAGCTAAATAATTAAGTCCCAGGGTAAATAATTGATGCGCTCTTGATGTGGACCCTAAATCATTTACAAGGCTGGTGTGTAACCAAACATGTGCAGCGCTGGCATTAGGACAGCAAAGGACGAGCATCTGCCAACAGCAGGGTGAACTGAGCAGGGCGCCAGGGGCAGCTTTAGCGCGGACCAACAAGACACCCACCAAGAAGGGTCAATGGAGCAGCCTGACTTTGGATGTGTTATTGCACCAGGGTTGGACAAGTTATTCCTGCTTTACCTGAGGCAGAGCAGAGTTGGAGCTTTTCTCACCAGCAACCCACCACAAAGCCTCCTCAGAAGTGGTGTTGCCCTTCCCCAGGTGGTGAAAGTGCAATTATTTGTCACAAAACCAGCCCGCTTACCAGACGTTATACTTTGGTAGCTACAAGAGTAGCTCCACAAACACACGGAGGAGGGAAGTCTGCACGGTGCAACAGAGCGGTGCTGGTGCTACCACATGGCAATGCTGCCCTGTTTCTCTGCTGACATTTTTCAGCTGAGTTCCACTGAGCCCAACCTCAGTTGAATCCTAAACATCAGCACCAGCTGCCCAGCACCACCTGCAACACAACGCAGGTTTTTGCCACTGTCAGGATGTCACATTGAGGCTTGCCCGCAGTGTCCGTACACACTCTGCTCGCTGCCGAATACCAGCATCCATGGAGAGCGCTGTTTGGGAATAGCTCCTGCAGACAGCTGCTCTCCCTGGAGCTATCCTGATCGGTGCCCCTAACCCCAAGGGAAGGAGCAATCGATACAGAAATGAACCACTGGACAAAACCAGGCCCTGGGGGACCAGGACAAGCCATGGCAATGGTTCCCGGGGGTTTGCTGCCTGCGCTGAGGGGGAGGCAGCTGACCCTGCAGCTGGCTCCGCTATCCCATAAGAAAGACATCAATCTCGAGGGCTTTTTCCACTGTCAGTCATCCACAGTGCTCTTTCCTGCACCATCAGTTGCAGAAGTCACATGGCATCAAGCATCCCGACACTGGACTGATTTTCCCCCCCCCCCCCCGGTCTTTTTGCAGTCCATCACCAAGAAGCTGCTTCTGTCACTCTTGCCACCTTGCTGCTGCCCTGGCATCCACCCTGCGGTCCCAGGCAAAGCAGCGTCCGCTCGCGCCTTCCTGAGCGATGCCCCCATGCCTGCGCCTGGCATCAGCACTCCCCACGCCACGAACTTCCCGTGCAGCGCCAGCCAGCCGGCCAGGTGACAAGGCGCCCGGCGCGCTGGGAAGGAACAAAACCCAGGGCTGTCTGCTCGCGCGCAAACCCGCCTGGAGACCAGCGCGCTGGCTGCGTGCCTAAAAACATCACCGTCCCTTCTAGCTGCCCCCCGCTCCCAGTGTTTTGACAGTCGGCTTGATGGGCTGAGTGTGTTAGCACAGTCACCCAGAGCCCCCTCGCGCTCCCCCCGGCTCCCCTCCAGCCTGCGCCTACCCCAGGCATGCGCCGTCCGCCTGACACTGCCTACAAACTCTATTAGCTTTGTAATTAAAAACAGCTGTAATCTGATCAGGTGGAGATCACGGTTACAAAATGAAGGAAGCCATTAGCAGGAAATGTTGTGGTTCAGGCAGACATCAAATCAGTTTAAAGAGATTGGATTTCATTGTTTTTATACAGTTACTCCATTACTATAATGCACTAGGTCCATTTAACCGGCTGGCTTGGAGGAGTGCTCATAAGGCAGTAGTGACATCTATGTGAAATGAACGGCATAAACGGAAAACTCCACGGAGATAGCAGGGAATTTACACCCCTCGCTCTGCGGTGAATATTAATGCACTGGGAGCTTCTGAAGTGGGCATTTGGGGGGGGGTCTGGTTTTCTCTCCTGCTTCTCCAGCCCCTTATCAGCATCTCTAGCCCCTTCGCAGGGCTGGGAGAATCTCCCCAGCACGCATCTGATCCAGAGAGCTTTCCTCTCCCCTCAGCCACAAGCAAAACCACCGGTCCAGTTTCTCAGTAGCAAGGTGGAGTGAGAACTGAAACCACAGCAGCCACATCGCTTTGCTTCCTCCCAGCTTATTCGCCCCTGCGTAAACATCAGTCAGTCAAGACAAAAGCTGGAGAGTAAAATATTTTGGCTCTAATAAGGGATGTGGCCCTTTTCCTCCCCTGCGCCCCAACCAAAAAAGGGGAAAATAACCTGTGTTTTAAAGCATCAGACCCTGGCTCAAATGCTCACAGCCCAACAAGATGTGTGATGTAACCCAAAAGCATTGCCATCAGGAGGGGCTGTTTGCAAAAGCTGCTGTGTCCCATTTTAATTCAGTCCTACGCTGCCATAAATGAAGCCTGTATTCAAGATAATAGCACAGATACCTGCAGAAAACCCTGCACCATCAGGCAAATGCCCCCCACTCCGTCGAAGGCTGATGTGGGTCACTAGAGGAGTGAGAAGGGCAGGGAGATTAGGAGTTTTACAGTATTTTGGGATGAGTCCTTCTCTTGTTTGAACAACACTAGTGGAAACAGGGCTTCCAGCTGCTGGCAAGATCATCTGGACCAGCTTGCCATGAAAAAGCAATCCAGAACCAATGTAAGATAATAGCTGCATTCCCCTTACTTCAGTCCATCCTCCAGTCTCTGCATTTACAAGCTCCCCCGTGCTCTGGGCACACGCCAAGGAATTGGTACCTCTTGGCTCTAGCTCCGAAAAAGCCATCCGTGGTGTAACATGCGCTGCATCCCTTACCTGCTCCGTGCCTTGCAACTCCATCATGCAGGAAAAGTGGGCAGGGAGGTTTCATTAAGCTGTTGGTAAAGGGTTCTAAGACGATGAGGGTGTTAAGGAAATGCAAATATTATGAGATTTGGCTGCTGGGAGGGGAATTCTGACTCTCCCATGGTCCTGCCTGAGCATTAAAAGGACTCTCCAGGCAATACAGAATACAGACACTGCCCTCCCCCTCCTCTTCCCAATCTCCTAATCAGAGAGAGATAAAAAGGGGCCTGCAGACAAATGCTCAGCCTGCCTCCTACCCACCACGCCGATCTAAGCAAGCAGAACCCTCTGCTCCAGTCAAAACCCTCTTGGTTATCTCTAAGTCCCTCTTGGCTAGAAAATGGCCCTGTCATCTTCATACTAATCCAGTTCTAATATAAACAGGCAAAGTCTTTCCTCCTTTGCCATCGCTTATCCCCTCTGTCTCCTGCCCCCTCCCCCTTCTCACCCCAAACTGTATCAAATGCATCAAAGCCCGAGTAAATTATGTTCCCTTTGACCTGCTGGCAGCAAGTTCAGCCACAGCACATAAAAAGAGCAGAGTCTGAGGTTTCATGGTCAGTGAAGACAGGGACAGAGGAGGAACTGCAAGCTTCATCACTGCGTTGCTTTTGCCCTTAGAATCAGTGTTTTCAGCCAAGTTCAGCGGTGGTCAAAGCTGGGGTTTGGGCTCAGCCCATTCGGGAAAGATGGGCCAGTTGTGAGGCTGAGATGCGACTTCTGAGCGAACCCTGCAGCCGCCCGCCTGTACCCTATGGGTTGTCTGATCCAAAGCTGTGGCTGACATCACCTCCCGCTGATGATCCCTGAAGATATGGGGCTGGGAAGAGGTTGCCGGGGCCCACAGGAGGCAGCAAGGACAGCAGGACCCAACAGGCAGGGCTGGGCGAAGCTCTGCAAGCTCCCGCTGCAGCAGTGTAGGGGTGTCCCACCTCCTCGACTGGTCTGCACCAGGCTGCATCGCGACCTCCCAAAAGACTCCTGATCCTGGCTGGTTTCTCCAAGCATGGCCTGTGCTTTCAGTTCAGTGTCTGTGCAATCTGGTCAGCTTAATGTGGTTTTGGTTGCAAAAGATGCCTGTATCTTTGCCGACTGCAATTTTGTACAATGCGGCTTACTGCAGAGAGGAGACCTGGAGCTGCCAAGGCCCAGCAGTCGCAGAAACGCTTTGAGGGAACATATATGACTCAAGCCGAATAAGACAGCCAGAGCTCCCAGTTTTCCTGCCTGTTGCCTTTGATGTGTCTCAGAGAGCCCACACAGAGAAAGTGAGGGAAACCTGAGAAAGTATCAGTAGCATCTCTGCCTCTTACGCACAAACTCCAAACAGGATGACAAAACACGACAGTAAGATGCCCTGTTATCCTTTCACCAACGAGATGTACAGGAACAAGCCATCACCTCGTAGTGCTGCGGTGGTTTATACTCTTGCATCTCGGGCTGTGTAGGTATTTCCGCCAGGGGTCTGGAAGCTGTGCAGAGAGCAAAGCACCCTCCTCTGAATTTGCTGGGATGGCCATGCCAATCCCCAAAGAGCCGGTATCAAATTTGGAGCCTATGAAGCCATTGCCAGCAAAATAAATATTCTGGAATATTTTTAGCGTGCTCTTGTTCAGAGAGAATTTCTTTGTGTCCTTCTGAGGAGCTCGCCGGATCTTTCATCGGTTTGTTTTTCTCATTAGCCGGCATAAGCTTTGTTCTTATTTAATAAAGATTAGGATCTGCTGCCTCCAGCCCTCTCCTTTTGCTCCTCTGTCAGGCCTGTGGGGGCTCAGGCTGCAGTGACATGTTTGATGTCGGGCTGCGGAAGTTGAAACGTGGGACAGAAGCTGGCGAGGGTCTTGCATTCGCTTCCTGGAGAAAGCGCCGCTGCCAGCTCTGGCCCGGCCGACCGTGGCATGCGTGCCAGCATCTCCTCATCTCCCTGGCACCGCTGCCCTCCGCAAAGAGCTGCCTCTCTCAGGAGGGAGCGGGGGAAGAGGACAGGACAGAGAAATTGGAAGCCGCTGCCTGGAGCGTCCGGAGATTTACAGGCCCAGCTGGCTTGAAGCATCGCAAAGGTCTTGATCTGAACCATTAAGAGACAGTGGGGGGGGGGGGAACAGAGGATGTCTGATACAACCAAGTGTAGCCCACATATAAGTCTAATAAAATATGAGATATGACACAGATGGAGGAACTGCTTACTCCAGCTTTGGAGGTCAGAGATACAAAATGGATCTTCCATCCTTTTATATATCATCATATTTGCCTTGCTCTCTGGGAAAATAAAAGAATTGCCTTTCTTTCTTAAGCTGAGTCATCCCTAGGAAAGAAATGGTTCAAAATGACAACAGTCCTGAACCAGAACTCATTTTATCAACTTCCAGAAGAAGGCAATGGGACCTTCTGAGCTTTGGAAATCTGATCTCTGCTGAAGGCTGCTAGCGTGCCAGGGCGGCTGGCTTCCCAGCACTGCAGGGGAACGGGGAGAGGAGGATCTGCCCCTGCAAGCACCAACGCAGGCGCAGCCGTCTCACTCCAACAGTGCCACGGACCCCTTGGGTGCAAGCACTGCCACGGCACAGGGTGCCTTTTGAGGTGATCAGCAGCCTCAGCAGCTTTTCATCGCCCCAGACTGGCACATTGCAATGCTCAGGTAGTGCAAAGAGCTAGATTTGCTCTCACCCTGCGCACTCACCCGTGCCAAGGTGAGCAGGTCTGCGCTGTGCCAGCTGGACTGCTTGGCAGGTTTGCCGGTCCCAATGGCTGCGTGTCCTCCACCTGCGGGCACGATCTGCCCCAGAGCCCTTTCGTCCTCGGGAGGTACCTCCTCGCAAGGCAGGGCGGATGATGCATCCCTGGGACAAGGACAGCGTGGGGCAAAGGAGGGCTGAGCTGTGCCCCAGCTTTCCTGCGGCTGCGCACCTCTGTGCTGCCGGCTTCACACCCCAGCAGGCCCCACTTCCCAGCGAGGCTCCGTAATGCAAGGTCCTGCATGTCCCTTTTCACTCATTTTCTCTGCTGCTGACCGCATGGACCAGCCAGGTCACTGCTCTGTGCCTCAGTTTAGCCACCTCTAAAGCAAGATTATATTCACCTCTTAAGGAACACTGTGGTTATTTACTTGTAGTAATATAAATATATAGTCTATATGGATGCGGTGCTATTAAATTAGCTATTTGTAATGTATGTGTACTTTCTTAGAGACTTCATTTTCATTTATTTAAAAAAAAAGTCTTTAAACACTCACCTGGTAGCAAAGCAGTTCCCATTTTTAGAAGTACAGCGCATTTTGCATATGTGTAACTTTGAAGGGGCTGAATAACTTCATGGCCAATAACATTTATAGCTTTGCTTTGTGCGTAGAGATAAGGCTAATGGAACGCGCCGCTTCAGGGCAGGAGCTGTTTGCCGAAAGGGGTCGGGAAGGAATCCAGTCCCCACCCTGCGAGAGCCTTACCCGACCGCCTGGGCCCAGGTGCACGCCGGGCTCGGCGCGTATCCTCCGAGGAGCGGGGCGCTAGCCGCTGCGTAACACCGGATGCCAAACCTCATAGCTCACGCCAGCATAGCTGCAAGGGGAGGAGGAAGGGGGACAGGGGAGGAACAGCACGGAAGGCAAATTTTACAAATACTTTTTTAACAGTCACAGTTGTAAATGAACTCACCCTCACCATGTTTGTGTCACTTGTGTTTGCTGCCTGGGGCTATTTGAGAACACAAGTTTTCCTGGCATGACTGCTCTTGGAAAATCAGCTTCAAATCCATATATGATAGTATTCATGGAAACCACAATTCTAATTTACATGCACTGATTTCCCTGCCAGAAACTGTGTTCCCATCCAACCAGCGGATAGAAACACCGTCCTGTGACTTCTCTGCCCAATCACAACCACTGATGTCCTTCAAAACTCAAATATTTTTCAGGGACTGTTTGCAACCCACAGTTAAAAAAAGAAAATCTCCCCCAAATTCATGTGGTGGCTCAGCATAAGGATTGCATTCAAGGAAGTTTCCTTATAGATATTTCCCAAGCCAAATGTCTTCCCCCACAAAGAGAAAAACCAAATCCTTGAGAACTAAAACTTTCAGATACACGATTTCGTACATATTCTTCATTCAGATTTTTTTCCCCTTGTTTTCTCAAGTGCTTTATACCATGACATGGAGGCTTACTCACAGGTTATCAGTGTACAGGGAGGAACCTGTCCCTTTTAAACCCACTCTTCACCAGCCAAAAGCAGGGAGTGAGTCTCACCCCTCTCCCCTGGCTGACGCACGCGGCAGGGAAGTGCAGCCGTGCCGTGCCGTGCTCTGCTCGCCAGCCCGCTGGCTTGCTCGGTGCAATGGAGCAAAGGTTGGGAGGTGGAGAGAGAACCCTTAATAAAGATAAAATCTATTTCTAATGCCTATAAAAACCAAACCCAAATTCCCAGTTACTTCAACGTGAGCTGTGGAGATGGGGTAATGGAGAATGGAGTTATTTATTAATAGAAGGGCATTTCAATAGAGATCTGAGGAGACGATAGGGGCCAAATGGAAGTATTTACAGAAATAATCCTCAGAAGGTTCTACCTAGCCTGGCCAGGTGTCTCGACACCATCATGTCCCGAGGATGGTTGTTTCCCATTCCCAAGAAGAGTGTTTTTCAGGAGCTGCGGACTCACAGAGCCCTGCCATCGCTCGACCCTTCTGCCCCGGACCCAGCGTGCATTTTCACCTGGAAGCGGAGCCAGGTAGACAACTAGCACGGCAGGGAGATATTTCATCAGGGATCCTGTTCTTACTGGCACGTTTTCCAGGAAGCGGTGTGATCTCGGTAGCCCCCGGGCTTGGACCCTCGTGCCCGCTCGCAAGCCGAGCAGCCTCCCTGACCCCATACGGGGCAGCAGCTCCCGGCGCGAGCGGCATCACAGCATCACGCTCCCTTGCCTGACACCTTAACCTGGGTTTTCAACCTCTGCAGGCAGGAGACTCAAAAAAAATCACAACCACCGTAGATCTCACTCCAACGAAATGCAAAATTTGCCCCTCTCAAAACTCCTCGTCGGCTCCTTTCGAGCGAACAGCTCTGCCCTCGCTCGGCACCGTTTCCACGCCGCAGCCAAAATTCCCACCTGCCTCCCCCCGCTCCCTTGCAGCCCCTTTTGGAGGGGCTCATTAGACATGCAAACGAAAAACGCTCCGGCGGCAGCGAGCGACAACTCGCGGGGGTCTTCGGGGAGCGGGGCCGGAGGGCAGGCGTCGGGGAGCTGCGCCGTGTGGCTGCGCGCGGCAATCAAGCTTTCCCACCGCTGGCCGCCCCTGGGGAGCGGCGTCGCTCCCGCTGCGGAGGAGCAACGTCGCTGCCTCCACCTTGCTAATCCCCTCTCGCGGGCTCCCGGCTCGGCTCCCAGCCCTGCCCCGGGGGAGCCCTGGGAAAGCTGCGCACGCCGTCCTCGCCGGCCCTTCTGCCCTCCGCCTCGCCGCAAAATTGAGTCGGGGGGTGGGGGAAAGGGGGAACACGCGTCTCCTTAATTGATTTTGGTGAAGAAGGCAGGCAGCCACGGCGCTGTCAAATTAATTAGCGCCAGAGCTATTTGCAGTTATGAGCCGCGTAAGATTAGTGGTCGTTGTGCTTCAGTTCTAGCGAGCGGAGGCAGAAATAGGAGGCAGAGGGACTGGCCTGGCCTGGCAATTCCCACGGGGTCGCCCCTAAGCGGGAGCGCGCGGGGTGAGCGCCCCTGCCCACGGCCAGCCCCCAGCCGGGCATCCCCCTGCTGGCTCCGAGGCGCGAAGCCGGGTGGGCAGATGCGCGGGCAGCACGCGGGATAACACCTCCGGAGATGCGCTGCCCCTCCGGCCCCCCCCTCCTCGGAGAGGCAGCGCGGGCTCAGGGCTCACGGAAGCGCTTTGAAAGCCCCATGTGGCGGCTCACGGGGGTTCAGATCCCTGATTAGATGGGAATGCCTGCTGCAACCTGATAACGAACCCGTAGCTGAAGGGGAGGCTCCGGCACCGCTCCCCGAGTCGAGGAGCGCCTATTGTTTCGGGAGATATTAACACGCACGCGGCGCGCACACGCACACTTACATCTGGATATTGATAAGCATGCCTGTTTATGCACCGACACAGCGCAACACGCAGCCACATACCTCCACGTTCCTCCTCCCTCGCGCCTGCCCCCCACCCTTCTTCCTTTATCGCCTTTCCATCTGCTCTTGCCTGCTAAGTGCTCTCTCTGCTCCTCGTTCAGAACCAAGTCCTAGGAAAGGGCAGTTATTGCGGGTCGCGCAAATCAGCAACGTGGTACTGGGGAAACGACAGACATTTCAGGTAAATTTGCAAAGATTTCGAGGGTCTGCATGGAGGGAAGCGAGAGGAAAGAGTCTTTTCACATCAGAACCCTGCCAAGCAGATTTAAACTAGTACAGTAAAATGCAGAATGGTCTGGCCAACATATGCAGCCTGTTCCTGATTCTGCTAACACAGAGCCACCAGCTCCTGGTGTGTACCTCAAGCCTTGTCCACACAGCTGTGCAATCAGGTAGACTACTATAAACCAACATACATGGCTGTACATATGCACATAGAGTCTCCTGGTCTTACTGAAAAGCAATATAGTAGGAGAGGGGGTTTTACAGTGATTAAAAATGATTTTAAGAATATAGCCTCTTCCTTTCCCTTTGGTCATTAGATAAAAGTGGGTCTCCAAAATGAACAAATACCAGCTACATCCAACACAAACCACTCTTCCTCAGCACCTATGCCGGCCCAAAGGACTGGTGCCGAGCAGCCGCCTCTGGACCAGGAGGCCTGAATGCTGTCAAAACTGCATTCCCCAAGCCTGGATCCTGGGAGAGGGGAAATTTTGAGCAATGCCACCCGGGAGGCCTGACCCACTTTCTTCAGAGAAATGCAGCAGGAGCTCAAGAACTTGGCTTTGCTGGGAGAGGCCCGCATGCATTTTTGTGAGCGCGGCTGTCAGTCCTCGGGTCGTGTGCCGAAAGCGGGCCCCGGCGCACAAAGGAGCATTCAGAGCTGACTCATGCATGCCATTGCAGTCAGGGCCTGTGCACATTAGCTATGTCCATGAGGGACCGCAGGCCTCTGCTTTCGGAGATGCAGGCTGGGGTTTAACCTAAGCCAGCCAAAACACAGCACAACCTGAACGGTGGCCCCTGAGTGCTTGCATGAGGACAGGGAGACATGAAGTCTGCAGCGACCAGAAGCCGAGCCCATCCCACCACACCTACTGAGTGCTGGTACTTGATCCACTGAGGTGCTGCAAATCCCACACTGCTGAAGATGAGGGAGAAGAAAAAGGTGCCCAGAGGTGTCTTCTGGTTTCTCCCCAGGATTTGCCTCCAGCTCTCCTTGCCTGGACAGTGGCCATAAGCTCTGCTCCCAGCACAACAGCAGGTTGACACCAGATGCTCCATTCCCACCTTGGTTTCAGTTAGAGCTGCCAGCCCAAGTCCACATCCTTGGTACAGGCTGGACTGATCCCAGAAGCAGGCTGGTTTCCAACTCTCCATCTTTACTGGAAAAGAGAAAAAGCACATAATCTCAATGGTGTTTACACTTAAGCAAATTTATTTGGGGGACTTTATCTTGGAACTTCACATCAGCACACTCAGTGACAGCTATGACCCACCTGTAGAAACCCCATCTGCAGCTCACCCCGGAAACAGCCTGGCACATGAGCACTCCTCCAAAAAGCTATCTTCACTGCACCACTAGCAGCCAGCCCTGGGGCAGGGGACACAGTTTGGAGTAAGGAGAAAATTGTGGTGGAGCAGGCTTGTGCATTGGTAGAGAGCTTCATCTTTCCAACTCTGTCAGTCTCTGCTGCAGCCGAAAGGGGTAATGCTAGTTCTCCTAGCTCTCCCTGTGACTGCGAGCAATTAATCCAGCCAGTTCACATTGCCCACACACAAAAATATGGATAAACTCATAGGTCTCTTTTGCAAGCACCAAGCAAGAGCACTTGGACCCTAGGTAAATGCAAACACCGCTCCAGACAGGAGGGACTACGCCTCCTCTCAGGTGATGCACTGTCATCTTCAACAGTCAGATGGGGCAAATACTGCTCCAGCACGACGCTGGTTTCTGGGCTGAAGCAGCAGCAGGGAGTGCATGCCTATACACAGGCAATGCTACACACATGAAACCACAGGGCACACAGAAAGGATGGCGCCCCTCGTCAGCATGTGTATACACGTTCACAAGCTTCTGTGCATACGCATGCACACGCACCAGCTCAGGAGCCAGGGCAGGGTGGAAGGACCCTTTGGCAAATGTGGGTTTGAGCAGTGGGAGCAAGAGCAGACTCGTGAGCTCAAGGCAGCGAGGCTGCACTGCACACAAGCTCTCTCTGCAACAGGGCTGTATACTGAATTTACGAGCTCTTAAGTCATCACATTTACAATTTATATTCCCCAGTCTTTTAATCTCAGCAATAAACTTGGACTAAACCTTCACTGAGGCCGTGTGGAAATTTCACTGTTCCCAGCCTCCCCAGCAGCCTCATGTACAAGGAGTCCTTAGACAGGACCAGAACATGCTCTCTGATGGCTGTGTGGTCTCTTCTCCAGTTTTCCACTCCTAGTGAAATCATCAGTAACGGATCAATCCTCCATCTGCTACCTTGATTGTCCAGTCCCCCTTGGAGGTAGGCAAAACACACCGGCAATTACTGGGGGGCAAACACTTGCAGTGGTCCCCTACAATTCCTCCTGCCTTCTGGAGAAGGGGGTTGCTTCCCTCAGCCAGGGGCTCCAGATCTATGTGCACATCACCAGGATCCTCACATCAGTTTTGCTCCACTTGGGACCCTGCCATCCCCTGCAAATCGGCCCCATGGTGCATTTTTACTCACAGAGAATTGTTTTACCACATAGGTCCAGAGAAGAAGGATCATCTCCAGAAGGTTTCCTGCTGGAGTGATGGCTCTCAATAGAAACAGGTCTCCAAAGTGGGCACCTCTTTTGCAATCTGACACCTAAAATTGAGAAGGAATTGGCACTAATGAAACTACTAATGGAGGCAGGCCCTCCTCGCTTGGAAGAACCCCATGTTTTCAAAAGAGGGTGGCATCATTTCTGCAGAATGCTTAAGTGGCCTCAAATAACACACTGAACTGTCAGGCACAAACCCAAGCGATGGTGTGAGCCAGCACTGAAATAATGAGAAGCTGATCTACAGCTTTTCCCCTCTGGTTTGTTAAATGAATGCTCCACATACCACTTCCCACTAACTGGAGACAGAGAGAAAATCCCAGGACAGTAACTCATCATCTTTTATTCCCCTGAGAAGATTCAAGGCTGTGGCTATGTATGGATGTTGTGAAGTGATAAAGTTGCTGCGGCTTCGCAAGTTACCACGCATCAGCTGAACCGTGCTGTCTGACCGCGCGCACGCTCCAAGCTCCTTGCAACTGGGTGGTAAAACATGTTCGCTCACGATGGGGCTGGAGTAGGTACTCCATCATCATGCTCCAGATAAGCATGCTCTGCTGATAAGCAGTACCTCATTAAGCCTCAGGACTCAACGGCTTGCAATGCAATCTTTGGCCCAGAAGTCCCTCCTCTTTTCAAGTTGTAGCCCTTAGTCATGGAACTGGCAACATGAAATTGCTCTGGGAAAGCGGTCAATATTGCACGAATTCCTGTGCGTAGAACATAGAGAAAGGAGTGTCACAGACCATGCCAAGGAGGAGAAATAATAGAAGGACTGGCCAATAGAACAACCTCAGCATAGCCATGCCTGGATGAGGATATTGCAGATAACACATAGAGATGACCCAGGCAACGAAGCTTAAGTGTTCTGAATTCTGGCAGGACAGTCTAGATCAGAGTCAATGGACACAGTTTATAGTACAGTTTGGGTTTTCCAAGACTGGAACAAGGCTTTGCCCTGGACATAGGGCAAGATCTAACATAAAAAACCTGCCAGTCCCCTTGACTCCACTAAGCAGGACCAGGCCCTCTGTTTGGCTTCATACCTCAAAAAAGGGTGGTTTTGTGAGGCACCTGCCACTTGCCAGCACCCAGAACCTGGGTGTCTTCTTGCTTGAACCTTGGTTTAGCCTCAAGCCCCAGCCTGAGCTTCAGAAGAAGCTGTATCCACACCCAGCTCTCTGTATTCCTCCTTCAGGCCTGTCTTTCAGCCTCCTGGGGGTCCCATTTCACCTAGCACTCCCCAGAGCCATTCCACCTCCATCCACAGCCCTTCACTGTGCTGAGTCTGACACACAAGATCACCACACGGGACACACAAAACCTCCCTCTTGCCAGCCGCAGGAGTGGGAGGCTGGAATCCATGTCATTTAAGCTTTTTCTGCTCAACATTCACAGCTGCAAAAACAGCAGGCAAACTCCTGACCTCCTAAAACTAAATACCAGGCATCAACCCTCTCTTCTCTGGTCCACTCAGATGCTCTCGGGGCGTCAACTACATCCATTTAGGACAGGTTCTCTCTATTAAGACATCGCCCTTGCATTTTGAGAAGTGAAGAAAGGCTCTTTGGGGCAAACTTTCTATTTATTTTTAAATCTTCTTCCCCAAGGCCAGCAGATCCCTTTGTTCCCCCATCAGGAGGTCAGCATAATGCGCTCGCCGTGCGGTATGACTCAGGAGCAACCCGCTCACCCCCCTTGGCCACAGCCGCCTCCAGCTCTACTCCCAAGGAAAGCCACGTGGCGAGGTCCCCTCCGGAGAGGCAGGAAGGCGGCGAGTGCAATCTCCCCTCTGACGGGGCCATCGTGGGGTGAGGCATCTGATGACAGTTTGACTGGCGGAGCGAAGTGTGACTCTTGTTTGTTTGGATAGTCAAAGGACTTAGAACAAATGTCTCAGGCTCATGTTGTTTTAGATAAAAGGATCCTGGCCTTGTCACGGGATCAACGGGGCTGCCAAGAAACTGCTCATGAAGACCCCTTTCTCCCCCCCACCCTTTTAAAACAGAAGAAAAAAAAAACCAAAAAACAGAAAACAAGAAAGAAAGGAAGTTTTCATGGCCCAAAGACACTCACTCCTTTTTGGACCAGGGCCGGCCGGGGTGGCAGGAGCAGGGACAGGGATCATGACCGCAAGTGTGAGGTCACCAGGGGCTTGGGTGACCGAAAGCTTGGGACATTTTGCCTCTTGGCAAAACATGTTTTGTTTCAGACCGAACCTGGTTGACAACTGCTGGCCTTGCAGCGGTGGCGGTGCCTTGCGCGGGGGCCCGGAGGAGCACAGCGCCTGCACCCATCTGGCATTCTGCAACAGCAAGCGAAGGAGAGCGAAGGAGGGGGTGGGCAGAAGAGAAAATCCCAAAGATCCTAGGATAATAAGCACCATTAAGGTTAGTCTGTCTCATGATTGTTTCTTATTAAAAAGAGACTGTACTTTATCTGTGCAGGATATGCTGTTTGGATGAGGGAATTAGCAGAGTGACTGCCTCCATATCATCTAATTAGCAAAAATGTTGATAAGCAGATACAATCACATATGATTAGGATCCTTTTAAAAAGCCACTCCATTAATTAAATAGACAGAAAGGCCGCCTCCAGCCCTCGCGTGCCACTGATTAGAATACAAATATTTACACTAATCTCACCTCCATCAGCCATGGGACACTTTTGAGTATTTTTAGTGACATCAGATTACTATTGATTTTCATCCCCAATGTCAGACCATTTTGTTAGTATCTGAAAGTGCTGCCTTCAGTTTCGGATGCTTTAAATCATGTTAAGGGTTTATCTTAATGACGCTGCTGATAACCACTGTTCAGGTCACTCGTACTTTCTCTTCAAAGAACACAGTCTGGGCTGGTTTTTATTGTTTGTACTTGAGATTTAAGATACGAAAAACATTTCTCATTTCAAAGCCTTGGTTTCTAGGGATGGGACTGCCAGGCTAGTTTGGGTCCAGTTACTTGATGTGTGCATGTCTCTCTCATTTCCCTTTCTCTCTCTCTTTCTTCGACCCTTTCTTTTTTCCTTGCAAACCCTTTTGGCTCACAGCAGTGGCCTCTGTTGAATGGCTGCTAATCTCTGACGCCTGCTTCAGGCAGCAGACAGACAGGCAGTGAGCATCCCCCCATTCCAGGATGACAGGAGAAAAACACTCCCTACTTTTCAGATGGGTAGGATGCACTAAATCCAAGAGAGATAATCCAATGCGCCAGCCAGTCTGAGATGGGCATTCACCATCAGAAGCGATGTGTAAGGGAGGAGATGTTTCTCAGAGAGCACAGCACAAGGCAGAATCGCTGCCTTCCTTCCTTGCATTGCCCTGTTTCCCCTGTAATAGCTCACTGGCCTTGCTAAAAACTCCCTGGGACCCTCCAACAGACTACTCAGACCTGCCTCTGGCTTTGAATTTTCCCTTCTGGGTAACAGAGAGCAGGAACAGCCATAGAATTAATCCTCAAATTTCTACCGAGAAACTGCAAATAGCCCACACTGGTAGTGACGAGGAGCCATTGGCGCCTTTTGGTGGCTCAAGGGTGATAAGCTTGATTCACCATCAAGTCTAACAGACAACCATAGAAAACACCACACCAGTTAAATGAGTCCACTTGGTGAAGATTTCAACCAAGGCACCACAGCCTGAGTGAGCCATGAAGACTTACCTTTCCCCTCAGCACAGGAGGGCACTGGGATGTGTTGGGATGCAGCTTGCTGCTGCGCCCAGATTAACTTTTCCCCTTGTTACAGTACCAATAACATCCTGCAGAACTATAATTCACAAGGCACCATCCCCCTTCTGGTTAACAAGCCCTCCTCCGTGTGGGCGAAGGCAGAACCCAAGAGCTCCCCAGCGAGGTGACTACACATGGCCATGAACTTCTTGGAGTTTGTTGTCTTGCACTTCCTCCAGCTCCAGCCTCTAGATGGGCACCACACTGGCTCATGGTGACTTTTACTGCTGGGCCAGAATATGACAAGTACCTCCCTAACATTGGTCCCTCACTGACCAGCAAGAAAACCAGCAAAAGAAAGCCCTTCCCCAGTGGTCATCAACTCTAACATCTCTTTTCCTCCCCTGTAGCCTTGCTTTGTACAGGCTGACATGGCTGCCCCTAGGCTTCACAGCCCCACATGTACAGTATGTGTTAGGAGAGCAGCCAGCTCATGCGCTGTGCATATGCTCTTTGGTATGGACAGCTCTTGATTACTTCCCAAAGTGTGGGATAATGGAAATGAGGGCAGTGATCTGCAACACACGCTGCCATTAGTAGGTGTTTATGACACTATGTTACAGACAGCTGAATTCTCATTATTGGCACTTCCTTGGAGACCTCCTCCATGCAACAATTCCCTATGAAGACATTGTGTTTCCCACAGGAATTACAAATCCAGGGAACAGAGACAGATGCAGGATAACCTCAGACTGCATCAGCAAAGTTCAGCTCCTCAGGCTGAACTTGTCTGTACTGAGTTCACGTGGCGTCCCTGTGGTACATGCATGCACCTTGTGCCAGATGTCCAAAGGAGCATGTAGAAATTAGGCTGTTAAAGCTGTTAATGAGCTTCAGTCGGGGCATTTATTTTGGTACCCACACGGGAGCTAAGCTCTTCTTGAAGTGTTAAGTTTGGTTAGAAATTCAGAAGAGATCATGATGATCATCTAATTATGATTTTAGGAATAAGGCCCAGTTTGGGGTTAAAAATGACCATATGAAGAGAGGGCAGTGTTTCACTACCTTCATTATGAAAGATGTGCAACGCATATCTAGTTCGAATTTGACTAGTGCCAACTTCCAACTGCTTTGTCAGTGAGCCTGAAGATCCCTCTGCTATTGAATTTCTGTTCCCATGCAAGTTTGTGTAGGCTACGATCAAGCTATCATTTTAACTTTCTCTTAATACCAGGAAGGTTTTCTTGAGTCTCTCACTCCACATCGGGCTTTCCAAACCCTTAATCACATTTACGGCTCTTCTTTGAACTTTCTCCAATTTAGCAATAGTCTTCCTAAACTGTGGGTAGCCAAACTGGGTACAGCATTCCTATACCCACTGCTCCAGTCCCCAGCAGGGGTAATATGACCTGACTACACTATACCTCCCTGAACTGCAGACAAAACCACATGGACTATCTAAGAATCACGCCTTAGGAAATATACAGACCAAAAAATAATACGACAGTCATATGTGATGTCGCAGCTACATCGGGCAACTACAACGTCGTATGTGCGATTTGAGTTGAAAAACATAAGGCCAGTTGGAAGGAACTCCACCCCAGCACGAAGTCAGATCAGCTGAGCAGTGATTGGCTGAACCACCTCTGATGTCACAGTCCCATTATTTGAGAACAAGAGGCCTAAAAAGAAAGGATACGGTTAAACAGCACCTTCCTCCCTACTCAGCCTCATAACGCAAAAGGACAGAGCAGATGAAGAGATGAACTGAGCACCTGCCCATCCCTGAGGAGCACAGCGGGAGCGCCAGCAGGCATCCAGGAGCCCCTGGATGCTGGACATCTTAGGGTTTCGCAGCCTTGACGGGAGAGGCACCGGGACACTTCCCGACTGCTCCACCTTTCCTTTGAGATGGTGGATTATTACAAAGTCCTCGGACTGCAAAAAAGTGCCTCACAGGATGACATTAAGAAATCCTACCGCAAACTAGCACTAAAATGGCATCCTGATAAGAATCCCAACAACAAGGAGGAAGCTGAAAAGAAATTCAAAGCAGTTGCTGAGGCATACGAAGTTCTGTCAGACCCTCAGAAACGATCTCTCTATGACAGACCTGTTAAGGAGAGCAGGTCCCAAGGGGGAAGAGGTGCTGCAGGGGGTCGTAACAACCCGTTCGATTCCAGTTACATATTCCGTAACCCTGAGGAGACCTTTAGGGAATTCTTCGGAGGGTTGGATCCCTTTGCACATGATTTCTGGGACAATTCATTCAACAACCGTGGTGAAAACAGGCACAGAACAAGTGGAAGGGGAAACGGCCTCAGCTTGTTTCCTGACTTTGTGCAGTCATTTATATCATTCAGTTCATTCAGCCCCAGTGAGCAGACCACCTTCTCCTTTGGTGGGGACACAGCTGGGTCACACAGTTTCAGATCAGTCTCCACCACTAGTGAAGTGATCAACGGCAGGAGGATCACCACCCGAAAAATCATTGAGAATGGGCAGGAAAGAACAGAAGTGGAAGAAGACGGCCAGCTGAAGTCTGTAAAAGTAAATGGAAGAGAGCAGCTGAAATGACAATGTTCCCCAGCACAAGCATTAACTGCAAGCTGTTGGGAAGCACTCTCATTGCTCAACAGATGGGATCTACTATGAGCAGTACTAATAAACGGCTGTACTGAGTTCATGACACAACTGATGCAGACTTCTCAATGGCTTGTAAGAAGTACTTGGCAGGTGAAGATATGGAGTTATGCTAAATTAAAGAGTGGGACTGTACTAACTCTAGGTAAAGTGATATATAATGCTTGTTCAGTAAGCAGATGCAGTGGATAGATCAGCCTTGCTGGTTTGCTAAAGAGACCAAGTCAATTAATATAGCAAGAGGAGACAGTTTCATTGATGAACAGGCCCCAGGTAAGAGAACTTTATGACAGGCTTCCCACCTTTTGAAATAGACCCTTTTGCCAATGTTTAGGTCTGCTGGCTGGAAGAATAAAGACACTTGTGTGACCCTCATACACAACCCTGAGGCTGAGTGAAGAAAAAAGAGCCTTTGGACTTTAATGCTCACATGGCATTGACATATGATAAGAAACTTATTCATTGAAAACAGCTTTTGCACACAGGCAAGAAGGTGGTGGGAGGTTCAGTGGGTCATGCAGCACACAGTGGAGGGGGACTGCCATAGGAATAATCAAAGTGAGACTTCAGTGAGGAACAGGAGGAAGAACAAGTTGTTCCTCATAGGCTGTAAAAGAACATGGGGGATTTCTTGAGAATGTCCTGAAAATTATGATGGGAGACCCAGAGGGAAGCGCTATGTCACTCAGGGGCTGAAAGTGAGCAGGTGGAAGGTACATTTGGCTGTTGGACTAGGACAACCCATGGCCCCTTTCTGCTTGGAGTCATTCAAACAAAAAGAGCTAAATTCAGACCACAAGCAAACAGATTCTAGGGGGCTGAATTTAGCTCCCTCTTGGTGCAAAGCTGGATGTGAGGAGCTAGACGGTGCTTTACCATCCTTACTGTCTAGCTCCCAGCTGCAAGAAACAGTTCACTACTTATTTCTTGCACAGCCTGGCAGCACACTGCTTTCATCCTCCGCTGAGTTAAGGAACACGCTTCCCACATTTCCGCCCTCCCCCATGCTCACATGAACTGCTGAGCCTTGTTTCTTGCCTGGCCAGATCACCTTAGGCATTTAAAATCTTATACACCTCTTATTTTCAGTCCCACGTTACATACCCGAGAGTTTCCCAGCCTGCCCTGCCAACTGATTTCTCCCTGGAGACTGGAACTAGCATTCGGGGACATTTTCACTCTAATCCAGATTGCAATTGCTGCCTGTGTTTGGGCAGGTCTTTGCATCTGTTTCCTCCCCTGTAAAATGGGAATAACAGACTCCCATGCTTTGAAGGAGGCTGAGAGGTAGGGATACTCATAAAGGACTCTGAACATTAAGCACTGAGTTAGATTAACCAGAATACTGCCACCCCCTAATCAAAACCTTTTATGTTTGTAAAGAAAAATGTAGCTTAAATCACCTTCCTTAGCAACTGATGCCATGCTAAGCTTGGAAAAACAGACCAGAAGTGTATTTGCCTTGTTAAGGGCTGTTGAGTCCCTGTGAGTTCCCTTCCCAGTAAGAAAAAGGCACATCACTGGGAAGCAAGCAAAAGTCTTAGTGCATCCTGGGTTCATGGAGGGAAGCCAGCAGTGATGGGAGCAGGGACAACCTTGGCACCTCTATGCAGAGCCCAGAACAACACTGATGAGCCGTGTCTGCTGCTTGTCCATGATTTGGGAGCAATAAGTAATCCTGCAGGCACTGGGACACTGGGACTCGCAAAAAGTAAGGGGGATTGGTGCAAAAAGAAGATTATTTTGGTCAGAACAAAGACAAATAAGGACCTGTATTGATACGGTCTGTGCAGACAGCATGTTCATGTGTGAGAGCCTTCTGAATTTACCTTAAGTTACTTGGAAGGAAGTTCAGGGTAAAAAGAAACACTTGTGTCATCACAGAGTTTGTACTTGTATCAAAATACCTGCTTGACTTAGCAGTGTAAATGGTAAAGCCTTCCTTTTTAGACTAGATCAGAAACAAGGCCTGGGTGCACACAAAGGGTTCTAGGAACAAGTTGGATTTAACACCAGGAGCAGTGAAGGCTGAAGGAGCCTGTTGTTCAAGGAATATCTATTTTCACTTAATTTTTACAGAAACGTGATTTAGATCATGTGAATTGTTTGGTTTCATAAAGATTACTGAGGAAATCTAAATGGGCTGACAAAAGTGCATGTCTCAGCATCTCCCAATGCTGTAACCCACTCCATCCTTGAGATTACTCTGACACTCTCCAAATACTCCACACATCACCCCACACAGCACAATGTGATGGTACGACTTCCCCTTCACTTCCACCTCTGACCCATGCAAAATACATCTGCTAACAGCTGTAGCAGTGACTCTGCTCAGGTCTTTCCTTCTGCTTGACTCTCCAAATACACCTCCCAGAGTGAAACCGAGTAGGGAGCAGAACCTGGTAGACAGCAGTATTTGCAGCTAACACACACCAGGCTGTCCAAACCCTGAGGTGACCAAAACCCACACCTGGTTCTGCAGGCTCTGGTCTCAGCCTCCATAACCAACAGAGATGTATGCTCAAGATGCACCTTTTGTACTGGAAACTGAAATGGTCTTTGCTCAAAAGACTATATTCTGAAATCTGAACCAGAGTTGAATTCCCAGCTCCTCAACCTTTTCAGCTTGCTAGAGGTAAAATTTTGGTTCAGACTCATCTCTAATGTAATATTTTTATGAAAGTCCCTCAAGATTTCTTGATCTGTGATGAAGATACGCAGGTCTACACACAACTGAGACCTGACCTGCCTTGGGTCAGCAATTCCATCTTTTGCCTGGAGAGCAGACAATATCTAAAAGTGAGCACTTCGCTTTCCCAGCACTTGGTCAGAGCATTACCATTCCTGCTTGCAGCAGCAGAGCATTCCTGAAGCAGCTCTGCCAGCGGCACCTACAGAAACTTACTGTTAGGAATATGGAGACACGGGTCAGGAAGGGACCAACCTCACGCAGCAAGTATTGAGACCAGAAGGACCTACACAACCTCTTCCACATGTTCCTGGGACCTCTAGGCCACAAAACAGGCGCAGCACTTCCTGCAAGCAGAAGAACTGAGATTAAAAAGACAGCTGTAAAGGTCTCATGGTAAGAGAGCAGGTAAAACTGCATTACCAATGTCCTGCATATCTGCAAGGGCAAGAAATCTTCCAGGTGTAGTGCCCAAACCATCCAAGGAAATGGATTGTGCCCGTGTTACAGAGATAAAAGAATCTCAGAAGCCCTGGCCAACATGACCTGGGAGAAAATCCAGAATATGGGATCAGACTAACACTGAGCATGTCAGCAAAATACTAACAACTTCAAGGATTTTTTTTTAATCTTCTTCTCATCCCATTTAGCAGCTGAAAGCCAGAGGAGGCAGTACCAGATGACCAACCACAGCACAACAACCCAGGAGCCTTTATCTCACATATTTCTAGCTCTCTGTTCCTCTTACAAAAATGCGTCTTCCCTCTTCGAAGATATATTTTGGGACCTTGCCTAGGCAGTGGTGTGTCTTTCAAAAGTCTTCATGTCTGAAGGTGCTTGCACATGCATTTCTGGCCATCCCAGAGGAACACAGGCTCCAGAGGCAGAGTCTTTTGTTCAGACGCCAAAGGACACCAGCTCCTCACCCTTCCAGCCACGGACGGATGTGATGTGCTTCTTACAAGCCACTCCTCCCCCTGAATACATCAGGTCAGGGCACAGTTTGACACCTCCTGCCTCAGGTTGAACATGGCATCAAACCCAAGCATGAAGCACTGGCTGGCTCATGGCACTGTGAAAAGCGCAGACCAAGCGCGGCTCGAACACATGCAGCTGAGCCCAGTCAGCAGCCTGCGCAGGGAGGCTGAGTCATTATTTTATTAGCAGGCCCACAACTACTTTAATGTGGGCTTAGGCTGCAAAAACAAAAACATACATAAAAGCATTTGGAATTACTTCATAAAATACTAAATCACAATATTAACCAACTGACCTTTGCTCTATGCAGACCTGCTAATTTTAGCAATTACAGCCAACAACTTGAACATATCAAGTGGGCAACTGTTTAACAATAATGACATCTGCTTGGAAAATCCATTTATGTCTAAACATCTTTAAATCCCCACTAGGGGATACCTGCTTTCTTTTTGCAACTGTTAGTCTCTGCCTAATAGGATTTTAAACTCACAGCCTGCTGCACACTGTGGTGGCAGTGGCCCCCTCTCCCTGGAGTGGCAACAACAGGACTGCGATCACATTAAGCAGGAAGCGAGAGTCTCTCCTCAGACAGTGATGGAAGCGGTTTGATTTTTTGACAGCCTAATCTGATAGGCGGGTGCATTAGCCGGATCCCTTCACTCTCTCATTTCCCCGGCAGATTCTGCACCCCGTCCCCCAACGTTGCATGCATTGAATGCAACCAGGCCAGCCAGGCTGATCTCCGCAGGCTGCTCCAGCTCAGGAAGGATCTTGCTACCAAGCAGGGCTTTGCAGCAGTCAGTGTCCTATGCTGGGCAACCAAAGTGAGATGTCCTACAGCAATGTCCTCAGACATGAAACAACCTGTAGGCGGTTTCCACCCACGGCTCATTTCCAGGGTTGTTGTCTGGGCCATGCCAACAGCCCTCTAAGGCAGAGATCCTCGGTACCGTGATAGCGGGGTTGCCCTCCACACCCTGCCATCTGTGCTCAGCCCTGCCTTTTCCTGCCCGACCCCACTGGCCCACCAAGGCCCAGGCTGGCCCAGTGCCCCACTGCACTCCTCTTCGCCACCCTCCAACCACAACAGCTGTTTGCACAGGTGGGCCACTCTGGGTGCGGGGAGCTGTCTTGGTATGGTAAATAGTTTTGTTTTCTGGATTGACCTCTGTTTCTTTCCTCTCCCTGTCTCTTTTCTTCCTTCTTTCCTCCTGCAGCTACTTAAATCCCTCACCTCTGCTCCCAGCTTTGCGGGTGGGATTCCAATACCGATGCCTGTTCCTCTCTAACAGAAACCCCTAAAAGACTAAGCTATGCAATATCTTTTGCAGCCACATTTCAGGCCTGTAGGCTTTTCTTGCCAAGAAAAGAGACGTTAGAAGTAACTGGGATCACTGGGGAAGAGTGAGCACAACGAGACCACCCAACTCTCCAATAAAGGCACCCCAATGCAGACCAGGATTCTCTATGCCAGGCTTTTTACAAACGAGCAGAAAATCAAGGGTTCTTATTCTGTCCCCACTTGTGTTGCTGCAAACCCCTGAGCTCCACTGATCTAAACAGCACTGGCAACACACTTGGCTCCACAGGCCCTACCCCTGATCACTCAGCACCCCTGGGCTGCGAGGCTATTGTCAGATATTTGAATCAAGATACAAGAACTGAATATTTCTGTCCGTTCTCCTCCCTCCCTCCTTCCCTCCCCGGCCAGCCTGGCTCTTTTCTGATGGAGCGTGCAACAAAATCACAATCACATGTTTGCAGCAGTAGGAGTCCATTGGCATGGAAGCGGCTGTGATGTCACACCAAACATTTCCACCCTATCCCATTTCTCCAGCACAGTCTCCGTTTTTATGACCCCATCCTGAGATCTGCAGGAAATCAAATTGTCCCGATTCTATTTTGAGTGCTGGTGTCATGGCATCAATATATAACGATGTGGTGCCAATCCAGAGAGACTCGAGCGCTCTGCTGCGTTGTCACAGCCTGTTTGTTTTGTGCGGCTCTATGGACTGGATTGCAGCCCTGTGGATGCCACGCTCATCGTGCTGCGATCGCTCAGGACACGTATGCGGTGCTAACAGGAGGAACTGAAGGGGCATGGCACGGGGCACTACTGGCTCCCATCCCTTGGCAGCTCCTAAAAGCTATTAGAGGTTGCCAGTTAGAGTACAACAGTACCAGAGGGCAGAACAAACACAGAGGCATGTAATGTGCGGTCTCTACAGCATGCCCGTGCTGAGAACGGAGCCTCATAAACACGGGAAGGAAAGGCACGTTGGACGCCAACCAGCCCTAAGTGGCTGCATGCGCGGGAAGAGGAGAAGAGAGTGGTCAGAAGGTGCTTGGGCAAGGCAGGGGAAGATGCAAGCAAGGGAGAAAGATATCTGGGGACAGACGGACACTGGCAAGGTGCCGGGGCAAGAAAGCAAGTAGTAGCAATCTGACGGAAACGGGAGAAAAAGAGTGCCCAGCGGGTACAAATCCATGCCAAACCCTAGTCTAAACTAGGATGAGTGGCTAAAGAGAATGAGCCACGGGTTAAACCCTCCCTGACTAGCCATCTGAGATTCAAACAGGAGTTTACATCCCACTGTGCTCATGAAACACTTCCCTGATGCTTTCCATGAACACGTGAACCAATACGTGCAGACTGGAGCTCTCCCTTGTGTCTGTCTCTCATAGGGAAGAAACAGCTCCTGAAATAACCCTTTGCAGCTAAGCTGTAGTGGGGCCCATACCTCGTTTTTCTCCTGCACTCAAATCTCAACCTTTCCTCAAAGAAAATCAGATCTAACACACGACATACACAGAACACTCCTAAGTGAGCTCTCCAAAAGAAAAAATAACATGCGCAACAAAAGCCTACCTGTGGGCCAGAGAGCTTATCCTGGACTGGAAGAACTTAAGACAGCTGCAGAATCAGCTGGAGCATAGCAGGAAACGGTACTGGTTTGACTAAAAAAGCAGCGGGAGAGATGTAGTGGTGGCCCATGGCCCCTAGCGAGAAAGAGAGCATGTGCTACTTATCAGAAAGGGTCATGGGAGCTTCTCAAATATTTCTTCTAACATATGGGACAGGACAGTCCCATATACTTAAAGTCAGTTACGTTCACTTTCCAGGTCAGAAGGGTGCAGATTTGAATCCTACATTAAGATCAGAGCTCCTTCAGGAGAATCATCTTTTACATGCTGTGTCACAATCTCGTGCATGAGGACAGAGAAAGCTAACAAGCCTCTTTGCAAGGACAGAGAGAATCTAATGACAGAGATGGAGTATCTCAGGGCACATAGGAAGCATACCAAGTTCTCATGTGTGCGTTCACTCCTCACTGCAACTGAAAACATGTATGGTATAATGCCAAACAGGAAAGGGCACTAACCCTTGGGGCATTTTATTTCTGATAAAACTCCACCGCCTTCAGCTGAACTTCATCGAGACTGAATATGACCCTTTACTTACCTTTAGCTACGGCCACTAAACTCACTGCATCCAAGGAGCCAGCCCTGAGACCAGACAACTGCTTTCTAAACTCCTGCATGGGGAACATTAGTAATTGGAGATAGCAGCCCGGCAGACTTGCAGCCTGAGACAACACGTCAGTTCCCACGAAATCTCTGGGTCATTAGTCATCTCCTCTCTGCAGCTTTCATTTTCAAACCCTCCTTTATCTTTGGCTATGATTAGCACTCAGTTGCATTCACCTTTGGTCACCCTCCAAAAAGCACCAGGAAAAAGAGCTCATGGGACTTGAATACCACCCACTTCTGAAGCTTTCAAGAAAGTTCTTTACTGTTTTACTTCTGTATCTGCTTTCCCATCTTCCATGGGGCTATGCCCTGTAACTCTCTCTTCATGGCTGGCAGCAAATTTGTGCCCTTTCTTCCCCAAGCTCAGACCTCCCTGGTGCCACTACAGACAGCTCCTTGCTTTCCCATGCCCTCAGTCACTCAAAGCCTTGGCTCAGTGATGCCATCCACCCTCTCAGGTTCCTCTGCTTCTTCTCTTTACCCTGAATTCTCCCTCTTCTCCCTCCACTGCCTTCCAGAAGCTGCTTTCCTTCCTCCTGCTACTTGGTAATATTTTCCTTCCTACTTTGGATGTCTCACTCCCATAAGTAAATAATTGCTTGAATCACCCACCTAAGAAACTGGCCTCTGCCCACTGGGGCAGCAGAACACAGTATTTCCCTAGTCCACTTCCCTCGCTTGTGTAGCATTTGCTGGTTCAACTCCTGCAATGCTTCGACCATTTAAGAGATGCCATCTAGACCCACTCTGTCTCCTCTCTGGCCAGACCGGAGCCCACCAACAGACCTGGGAGCTGCAGGCCACCCCTCCAATAGCTGCCCAGCCAGGGAGTTTCCCTGGCCCATATTTTGAGCCACATGAGGAAAACCTTTGACGGTGTTTAAACAGGAGCAGAATTAGATCCAGCAGCACCAGGTGACTTGGCAAGGGATGACATCAGTGTTAGAGACAAACACACCAACATGGTTGGACTGAGGAGCCCGTGTGCAGTGATAAAATAAAAAAATAAGATTAAAAAAATGTTATTATTCTCTCTCTTGTGGTTCCTCCTGCTCCTGGAACGAACAGGGGTTTTTATTGCTGGGGTTAAAAAACACGAATTTGCATTACATCCTGGCTCCCGCTGTAATACTTCAGTCTTGTTTCTCTCTCGTCCCCTCTCCAGAACAACTGATGCTATCACAGCCTGATTTAATTTCAAAGACGGATTGTGATTTGGCAGTCGGGGGAAAAAAAAAAAAAAGCCAAGCTAATCAAAAGTCACCATCTGCTGCGTTGCCATGGGGATATTCCTCCCCAATAAATGTGCTCTTTGCCAAAATCACAGATAACAGCGCTATAAAGGGTGGGAGGTGGAGGGGGGGAATCAAAGAAAGAAGTTCCAACACTAGGGGGGAAAAAACGAAAGAGAGAGAAAGGAGAGAGAAACAAGAGGCAGAGAAGAAGTGGGAGAGAAAGAAACACGGACTACTGAGCAAAAATGACACATGGACCAACCTGGGAGAAGAAGGAGGAAATCAGAGAGACTAACAAGCAGCTGAGGGTGACAAAGTGATGGAGGGAGACAGACAACCGAATAGGAGGAAGGAGGAGAGACCTCTAGATGCTCTGCTGCATAGGATGCAAAAAAAAACAAGCAGAGATAAGAGAATTGCCCTCAAAGACAGATCTCTGGGGAAGGGGAGAAAACTGAAGCATCAATGAGAATTCCCAAAGGTGTTGGTCAGAGTTCAGGATGAGATCTTACTGCTATCCACATCATAAAGTTACTGAAAACAAAACCCTGGATGGGATGAACGGTAACACACGGACGGGGATGTTGAGGATCCGGATCCCTGGTGCTCCAGCAGGCCAGATGTGCCGATGGCCCCATGGAGAGGTGGGACAGTTTGTCACACTGCAATACAGCACTGGACCTGGTGGGTTAAAATATGAGTTGTCTGAAAATGAGCATTTTCAAGCTGTCCTGCTCAAGATGGCATAGGGGCAGTCACCAGTCATCCAGTAACCGCTATTGCTTTTCATTTCCCATTGTCATATATGGAATATAAAGACAAATAGTTCATGTACATAGGTAGTCACTATACCTAGAGGGCAGCAATTCCCACGCCTGGCCTCCAGGAGCAGCCAGACCCTACCACCATGCTGCGTCCCAAGCATGGGCTCTGAGCAAGCCAGCTGCCCAAATGGGGAGAAGGTCACCTAACCGGAAAGGAATAAAAGCCATAAGATTTTAGGTCACAATGTGCTGCCTGCCCTCTGACCCTGCTTAGAGTGTGCATGTGTGTGCTGAGTGCTCCTATTAACCCCCAACAGCTAATGGAGATAGGGGAAGCATTCCGCACTCCTGCCCACCCGGGTGGGAGCTCCATGAAGAGGGTCAGTTAGCACCCATGCTAATAGGATGGGATGAATTATTCACAACAGAGGCACAACCGGCCTTTTTTTCTTTTTTTCCCTCCCCTGTTTGAGAATAATTCAGGAACAGTTCACACGTTGTAAGAATTCTTTGCTCAAAAAAATGACTGAATGACTTTTCCATGAACTTGTTTTGCAATTCAGAACTCTGGCTCTGATAAGAAACGGTTGCTGTGTGTTGACTGGATGAACATAACACTGTGTTGCCCATCCCCAACAGTCAAAAATTTATGATCAGCTCTTCTCTCTTTCCTTTTCTCCTACCTCCTTCCCACATCAGGAAATAGTGTAAAAATCACAAGTCTTAAAAAACACCATTGGCTTATTCTTTGTGTAATCATTTCAGAGCACTGGCATCAGATTTCCAACCTGTTCTCCACAATTGTGTAAAGGTTTTGTTTCAAAAGGAAAGCTAAAGAGTCTCCCATCACATGACTCCAGGAGCTGGGGTTTAAAAGTATAAACTAGCATGTGTCCCACGAGAGCAATAATGCTTATTTAACCTATGTTCATGGAAAGAGCTAGGCAGTTGGAGTGAATCAGTTTAAAAATTAGAATGGGAGATACTGAGTAATCTTTTTCAGAGTAGATTTAGCGAAGGCCAAAGGCATTGGGTCCTCTGAGCTCAAATGGCCTCAGCTGCATGAATCAAGCCAGATGGGCTGTTAGAGCAGCAAAGAGTTTCCATACCCGAGATCCCCCAGCTCATACCACCAAAGAGCCCCAAAATACCTCTCCTGATCCAGGCAACAACTAAGAAAGCAGAGACGGCCATGGCAGTGATGGGACTCCTCTGGATCCCTCCCTGATGTGGGTTCAGCTTTGGCACTGTATGCACAGACTGCTGTGGAGGTACTCTCCCCAGGCTGGTGGTAACAGATGGGTTCATCAGGTTGGCTAAAAGCCTTTTTATCCTCACATTTTCCGCGGATGTAGGATGTAGGACAGTGCCTTAACGCAGCCCTTTGGGGTTGTTCTTCACAGAGGATGGCTCTAGTGCTCAGACCAAAGATGGTCCCCAGCTCTTCCCCAGCTACATTGCCACCAGGCGGGGTCTCCGTGGCAATGCACAAGGAGGATGGAAGAAATCAGCTGGGAATGAAAGGACCCAAAATCGGGAGAGAGAAGACACAGATGTGGGAATTGGAGAACCTGGAAAAAAAAAAAAAAAGGGACATGGGAAAAACTCATGAGGGCCAAGCAACACAAGTGAGAGAGGGAGGGAAAGCTGACCAGAAATGAGCACAGGGAAGATTTTTGGGAAGAGACAGGCAGAGGGTAAAATCACACAAAATGGGGCAATGCTTATGGATAGAAAAAGCATCAGGTCCACAAACATGCAGGTTAATGCTCCTCGAGCACAGAGAGGTAGGACATGGGCATTAGAAGGCAGACAGAGGGAGCTAAGAGAGCTGCAGGCAAAGGCCATGAGGTGAAGGTAAGGACCCTTAAAAACAGCCTGGCAAAACTACCTGAAAAGCTGAAACTCCACCAGCACATGAGAGGGATGCCCCATGGGCAGCACACATAAGGCAACTGCCACATTGCCCCCGGGAGAGCAGAGGGGCCCAGACAGGAGGATGGACAACAGCACTGACGTCTGCTGTCCAGAGCCCTGACAGAGATGGCCTCCAAGGGCGCGAGAGCTGTACTAGAAGGGGTTTCTAGCGCGCACAGCGGGAATCCACAAAGGGCTGAAGCCCACAGGACTTTCCTTGGCCTGTTTGTAGTACCTGGCTTGGGTGACTCAGCACAAGAGCACTTGCTGGGTGGCATGCTGCTGTGCCCCGCCATGCCAGCCGGCATACATCTTGCTTTGTCTCTGCTTCCACTTCCTTTTCCTTCACACCAGGAGAGCAGGTCACTCTGTGTTGACTGCTTGGCAACAATAACAGGAAGGGAACATCAGCCACCCCATGTCCAAAGGCTTGGTAGGCTGACATATTGCCACCGCTTTTGGCTGCCTTCAGTCCAACCTGAACGAAGCTGCATGTAGTTTTGTTATGTTCCCATGGAAGCCACTGGCCCGCAACCAGAATTTCGATCTGATTAAAGTTTCCAGTTTGATCACTTGGAAACAACAGCAATTCGATGCCTGGCTGTGGCCCCAGAGCCATGGCTTGCGGGGCCCCAAGCACTAGCCGCTGGGACAACCTGTTCACCGTGGGGCAAAACTCAAGGCTGAAAACCCACAAATCAAGGGCTCCTTTTCTGCTGGTTCCTGGAGCAGGGCCCTGGTGACAGCTGCGCTAGGTGTGAGCACAGACAGCGCCGACTCTTCTTGTTGCTCTTGGCATCGTGACGGATGCCAGTTGTACACGTTTCTAAGGAACTCGAGGGAATAGAGGTTTGCTGCCAACAATCCACCAGGCTTTACTTCTTATTTTCCAGACATGTTTCCGCACAGTTTTTACTAAAGATCCAACAGCCGTTTCCTATCCCGAGGAACAGGGGAACAAGTCTTACAGCTGGCTAGCATTCAGTCTAGTCAAGGGCGCACTGTTTCAACCTCTGAGCAGGGCACTAAAGACTTGGATTTACCCTTGACAGACTTGGATTTACTCCTCTTAGGCCACACATCCCTCCTATCATGGCCCCCCACCCCCATGTCCATCACCACCCAGGGGTGCAGAGTTACAGGGAGGAAGGGTGGGTGAAGGGGCCACATCCCCCTCAGCCCAGCCCAGCCCAGCCCAGCCCAGCCCAGCAAGACACACCAGCCACGCGGTGAGAAAAAAGCTGCCCAAGCCCTCCGCCCCAAGTACTTTTGGATGTCCATGTCGTTCTTGCTGCCTCACCCGGGCTCAGGCGACACCTGCAGGTACCCCGAGCTGCCCGCACTGCCCAGCTCTCTGCCCCAACCCAACCCAAACTTGCTCTCTGATGGGGCACAAGCTCCCACCACCACTGCAGGAACTGAGACGCGAGCAAAGCAAAAGGATACACCAAGCAGCGCAGCTAAGGACAGATCCCCCATCTCCTGTCCACCTGCCCAGAAAGCTTGGCCTGTCTCCCTCTCACATGGCATATCTCTCCTTCTCGCCTTCCTCTTTTCTCTTACTCAAATTTTACAACAATTTACAGGGCCAGAATGAGGGGAGCTCAAGCAAGAGGAGGGATAAAAACAGGGAAGCAACAAATATTTGTTTAAAAATAGAGAATTTTGTCAAACAAAACCTTTTCTTATTCGGTCAGCCTCTCACTACTACTACTTCTTCCCCCCAAATTAAACAGCAAATTATACTTATCAAAGAAAAGAAGGTAAAGAGAAATCTGAAAGGCTGCAAGAAACCTTTAATTATTAGTATAGTGGCATGAAAAGCTGTCGAGCCTCTTAGAAACGTACATGGCCAATTATCAAAAAATATAAGGGATGCAGAAAGAAAGGTTTGTCTAATAAGTATGAATCGCCGGGCCATTTAGAACATCAGTGTTAAAGCATTAGAGTTAAATGGAAAAGTAAAAAGGGGCTGATGGTTTTAACTATTTCACAGGAGGACAAGAGGTTGATACTGATAAGACAAGCAGTATAGTGAAGTTAATTATCTGCGGCCCTTGGTGCACAAAGCTTTTTGAGCTGGTGATTAATAGAGATAAACCATTCAAACTCCACATTTCTAAGGTGAATGAAGATGGCAGAGGAACTGCACAGCCTCAGCATACTAACTAATCCGACAGTGGCGGGCCCAGCTGCTGCTGAGGGTGCTGGGTGAGTTTATTGCACCTGATCTGCTCTCCCTCCCACAGCTACGGGGAGGTTTGGGAAGTAGGGAGAAGAGGGGACTGAACTTCCCAGCGCCACTGGGGTGCTTGCTTCATCAGAGATGAAGCTTACCCCTAATTAATAAAAATGATCTTTTTTTTAAAACAAACAAAAAACCCACTCCAGTGTTACCACTGAGTAATGCAAACTGGGGGGTGTATATAAGCAAATATTTTATGCCATGCTGATCAGTGCTTACGCGAACTGCTTCTCCATCTTGGACTGCATTAGCTGTTTGTCACAGGCCTGTTTGCTAAGTACTTGCAGAGGATTTCTCCTTTGGCTTCTTCTCACCCCATCCTTCGGGTCAGGTAGAGGGCTGCTACAATTTAGGGTATGGAGAGCACTTTGCTACTGCGGCCATCACTGCGAAGTTTCCAGCAGCTTCAGCATGCAGTGCTGCATCACCAAAGCCTTGGAGCTGAGCCTCCGTAGCCCACTCTATTTACAGGCAGCCTGCAGTGCACTTGGCATATCCATTGCATCTTCCATGGGGCTGCGGTTACTGGCATAGATGGGGAGTAGGTGGTGAGGGGTTAAAAGTGCTCGAGGGAGGCACGTGTCCTAGACAGGAATTTTGTTTTAGAACCACAGAGTACCTGCACAGACGATGCAGGGATCAGAATAAATTAAATGGTCTGGCACTTTTGTGGGAATTGGGAAACAAAGATGTGAACGCAGAAGGATTGACTCAGTCCTTCATCTTTCTGAGAGAGATAAATCAGGCACCATGAGGTTTATCATGTTCGAGTCTGGCAGATAATGCCTGAAAAATGGAGGCCCTGGATGGACAATCAAGATAGATAGACAGATCCCGATCTTACAAGATTTCCAGCCAGATCTCCAGACCAAAGCAATTTAGATGTGCTCCTGTAAGAGTCATAAACTCCAAAGTCTGGGTCAGACATTTCTCCAGATCTCTTGGAACTTAAAAATTTCCCCTGAGATTTCTAACACTTCCTGCTAGGCCCTTAGATGTTGTGAATGCTAGTTTTCTTCTGACGTTTCAGTGTTTTGTGTCTAGAGCCCAGCTAGAACAATGAAGTTCAGAGACAGCAACAAAAATTAAAGTAGTAAGAAAAAATGGACTCTGTTTCTGAGCTTCACAAACTATCTGGTGCTTAGGTTTCTAGTTCAATTTGAATTCTAGGATAACTTTGGGGTTGGCTGTTATTTTCTCCAAAGTGGTTCCCTTGTCCTTGATAAGTTTGGAAAGGCATCTAAACTTCAGCATCTGCAAACAAAAGAATCTTATATTTTTGGCCAAACTAAATTAAATAAATTTTGTGTTTGTTAATTGCATCCAGGCCAACCTAGCACAGGGCCAAGTTTCAGCCCAGTGGGATTTGCACATGGCCTGGATACAAGCTATTGTAAATGGGGATCCCTGAAGGAAAAGCTGACAGATGGTGATTCTAAAAATGTTTGTCAGAGCCAGCCTTTGTGACACATAAAACCCATAGCCAAGGGGGTCCCTGAGTTTGGGAGATGGTTCTGAACTATATGTAAGGCCAGGGAAGTTTGCTGGTACCAGAGAAATTTTACCGGGACTCCTCTCATTGTCTGCCAAACCCATTTCTGCTCATCCCTATCTTTGTAAACTTTGGTGATTTGGATAAAAAAAGAAAACTGGACCTACACTGCACCTGCTTTTCTGATTACCTATCCCAAACCCACTCTGATTTCCATATTATAAAATGGGACGAAGATAGACATACTTTATCTGAACAGCATGTAAACCCTCCTCAACTAGTCCTGCGAGTGGGGTTGCAGCCTGGCTTGTGCAGCAGGGTTTTGGTGACGAAATCAGACTGGGGCTCAGATCAAAACCAAAAATGCATTGGCCCATCTCCCTGCTAGTACCACTTTTCTTCTAACACAACAACTACATTAAAGGTCTGGACCAGAAAAGATCTCATCTGGCACACATAAGCAATAGGCAAAGGAAAAATTGTCCTTGTAATTTTCCCTCAAGTCTGGTCAAGCATGCCAAATCCAAGTATTTCTAAGCAAGGAAGATATGAGCCAGAAAGGAATTTTCAGCTTGGCCCCATTCACAACAGTAACATCCCAAGACACCAGCAGCAATTTCCCAACAGGGTCTACAGCAAACATCGAGCCTTTGCAATTAAGATTCATTCTTGGAAACTACAGGTCTCTCCCTTCCCTCACTCATCCTAATCAGTGTCAAGTTTCGGCTCTTGCCAAACAAATGGGTTTAAGTAGCTTGATACAAAACAGTGGGAGAACAGTTAAAATAGGATAATGGGCCCTGAGTTACTTGTGCCTGGTTAATTTGCGGGTGGGATGGGATGCTGTAATGTACCTGAACAGAGTCCGGGTGGGCTTGTGACTAACTTCACAAACCATCCAGGCATCTGTGGGGAAAGGGGAAACACAGAACCGGCTCCAGGAAGGCAGCACTGGCTACAGGAGAGGTTACAAGACCCTCAAAAGCAAGTTCAAATTACATATCAGATACACACTCGCAGAAACAGACTCCAGACACCAGCTGCTTATTTTTAGACTAGAAAAGCCTTTTCTTACCAGCACAGGTGGTGAGTCTGGAGCACACTGAGCATCAGAGGTCTCAGGATTAGTGCCAGTGGCCCCGGGATATTCCCTGGAGGCTCATGTCCAGGTAAGCAGCAAAGGTGCTGCTGCTCTGCACCATTTCCCACCTGCAGAGAAGACTCGTGCCCATCAGCCTCGCTCACTCTGCAGTGAGTGCGTCAGCTCAACTGTTCGGCAATGCCAGTTCAGAAATTTCGAGAAAAGAATGCAGCATCCAGGGAGATTTTTAGCGCTTCCTTCTCAGCTGAACAGAGAACAGCTTGCTAAAAGAAAGCTTTTCGGCAGTGCGTTCCTCATCACTGTAGCTGTAACTAAACTATTACACAGGTCCAGACACCCTGCTAGCTGCATGAACAACCGGACAAATCATTTGTATCAAATTATCGAATCAATTTTGCTTTCTCCCTGCAAACAGCAAGTAAGAAGTCTGCAAAGGTTTTGGATCCCTTTTTTTAAATTTTCTGCAACTAATTCTTGTTACTTACATCACTCGTTGCAGCATTTGTCTGAAAACTGAAATTTAAATCCTTTGTCTGACTCTTCATGAACATATCTGTCACATTGTTTATTCCTACTTAGTCGATGGTCAAAAAGTTTAGAAAAATACATTAAAAAGAGTTTAAAACCAACCCCTGCCCCTTCAATATTTTCTATTATTAGCCTATTTTATCTGTTGCCAGTCATATTCAAATATGTGTGTGTGTGTACACACACACCAAGATATTCATGAAAAGTCAAAGAGGGAACAGGCACATCACCATAACTTCGTGTCAGATGACTATTTTACTAAGTCATTTTAGGAAGACATTCTTTCTTTCTTTCTTAGAATAGACATTATTTGCCTTACATCTATGCAACTATAGATGGAAAACATAAGAAATGAGAACTTACCTGAAAGCTACCCTTTACAGGAATAAAAAAGAAAAGTTCACAAAATGCATCAGACATTACGATAAACATATTTAGAAAAAAGGCATGAGAAATGGGCTGTTTGAATCTTTAAGTTAAAACAAGAGACTATGTTAAACAAGAAAACCAAGCTTTACCCTCTCATGGGAACTCACCTTTCTGAACTCTGACTTCAGCACAGGGCTCTGCATATTCCTTTGGCTCCTGCCATCTTGCAAGACCCTGCAAAAGAATGCATTTCTTTAAAATCAGTTTGAATTCACTGGGGGGTCTGTTTCTCCAGGAAAAATTCAAATATATAGATCTTCTTCTAAAGGCTTGCATTTTAGCGTAAACTTCTTCCTGTACAAACGTCTATTTAAGGGACTTCTACAAGGAATGCTAGAGACATGCAAAGACGCAGGGTGATATTTGCTGTTTCGTTTGGGCCACACACTATTTGGGGATTGCACAGGGCCCTGCACCACTGCACAGGAGGGTGCACACACAGCGGGCGCTTGGTGGGGAAAAGGGGCTTAGCCCCAGACTATGCAGGGTTGAGAGCAGCTGGGCTGGGACCGGGGACCACAGGGGAGCTCAGCCCACTAAGAGCAGAGTCATTTCGGCATAGGTATCACAGTTAAACCCTTAAAAGTTCAGGGAGATACATCGAGGCCAGAGCATTGTATTTGAAGCAAGAGCCACTAAATGCCCAGAAGTTTGGCAGAGCAGAAACGGAAGAGCCAGCCTGAGCGTCCAACAGCGCCATTCTGCCCCAAATTCCAATGAGATTTTTTTCGAGGATAACACAAGCCCTCCAAAAAAATCCAGTGTTGCAAGTTTGCTTCTATCTACCTGAGTGCTTGGTTGTACCCTGCGGGCAGGACGCAGCTTCTGAACAAACTCTTACCTCACCTATCATTTTTTGGTGGGCTTGACTTGATCGCACTATTGCAAAGGTCATTTATTAGTTTTTCTCCTTGAGTTACTTCCTCCCCTGAGTCCTTGCTCTGTTACGGCTGATTGTACTACCAAGGCGACCTTGAAAAAATATCCCAGTTTCTTTGTGCTGTCCCATTACAGGAAGGTCTTGCTCTTCCATTGCCATATCTGGAGAGGAAATGATACAACACAGTGGTGATGACTCCAGGAAGATAGAGTCAGTCAAAGCAAAATCAAGCTGCTTCATGTTTCAGCTATTTATCCCCTGTCAGCCATTTCTTAGGAATTTATTCATGGCCTTTAGTCACTGTTGACTCACCTTCCTTAGCTGGCTTTTAATGTCTCTTCTTACAACGCAGGAAAGGTGAAGGTCTGCTCACACCTAGAGCAAAATTGCTTAGGAAAACACACTGTTTAGGAAAACACTGATGTTCCACTGGGCGCATCTTCCTTCTGCGAGCCGTAACTCACACATCCTCCTCAGTGCGGCTGTGGTAGGACTGTCTCCATTCCCCTCTCCCAACCCATTATTCTAATTACTTGTTTATGGTAGTGCCATTACGCTACAGGGGCTTTCCAGTCTTTCAAGACAGGATAGTCCCTGCCCCAAAGTGCTAATGCACTGTGGAGAAACCCTCCCAAAACACACTTGTGCTATGATAAAACCCCATCGATTCAAAGGAATAATCTAGGTGTCCGAGAGAGCAGGTTTCGAGCACCATTGGTCACGATGACGTCAGCGAACGGTGCGGTTATCCAGCACCTTTCAGGATGAAAGCCTTTTGGAGAATAATTAGTAGATGTCCTTGGGAGAGCCAAAATTATGCAATGTTGTGAATTATCAAGCAAATAATAGACACATGAAAAGCATATTCCAGCACAACCTCTCTGCTATGTATTCTTTTTCTGAGTTGTATTTTAGTGCAACTACTGATGATAATTCACTAAAAAGCCCTAATAAATTTGCTGAACTGCATTTTTTATTTTACATAAGAACCATGTAGCCCATATGCTCAACTCCACTCATTCTCGCATAAGTAAAGTTAGGCACGTACTTGGCATTTCCAGACTCTGGGTCTGAATTCAGACATGACAAAATACAAATGTGCATGTAACTGCACAAAAGGGTAAGCAGCTGGTGGAAAGAAGGAAGGTGGACATCAAAAAGATTATACAGTCACTTGGCAAAAGCTAAGAGATATCACAGAGAAATTTTGCGTACAAAGAAAAAGAAATCTTAGTCGCAACGCTGCAGGACATTTTAACAAAAAGAATAAAGTTCAGAAATGGGAGAACTTTAAAAGGGCAAGTCTAACTTCTTTTCTGACAGAGGTGAGGGTGACCATTACTCTGTGCAGGTTATAAAACACACAGATTGAAGAGGTGCGGATCACAGCATGAATGTTTTTCAAGTTAATGGTGGGTTTCAGATTATAATAGAGATTCACTTAGCCACTATTTGGAAGAGATTTGATGGGACCACTTCAATTGTAATGATTAACTGTTTGACTATTTCTGAAGTATCTAAGGACAAAGTAATTTTTGTTCCATGTCTTCATTTTCTGTGATAAAATTAGAACGATCACATTTTTTCTGCTTCACAATACCGTTTCTGTTGCTAATACCCAATGTATTTTTTCAGCCTATAAAAAAGCTCAATGAATCCTTCATATAACACTATGAACTTGCACAGAATCATACAAAATGGATAAATTTGGCCATATCTGCCTGGTATCTGTACTATCTATTCTCTCCCTCATATGTGCACTAATACATACTGCTTTTACATATATATATATATATATATATATATGTGCATACAAATGTGTGTGCACACGCACACACACACACACATTTTTATATATATGTATAAAATATCTTCTTTCATGCACAAATCAAGTAGGTGGCTGGTTGAATTCTAATAGTTTCTGCTTGAAATTAACGGTGCTTGCAAGATTTTCCCATAAAATCCAACAATTGATTTCAAAATAAGAGACTAAGTGAGAGAAAGAAACCAGTACTGCCGAATGTATATGGAGCCTGGACTACTTCATTTCTGTGTGTTGAAACTAATTTGTTGCATTATGTTTCTATCTCTTGCATGTCCACATTGCCACAAGGTCTTATTTTCACAAAACAGACCCATCATTCTTTCCCACAGGATGAAAACACGGTTAAATACTTGCTGTAAAAAAACCATTATGTGATGTGCTAGCCAAATGATACACTAATACTCCGACGTAAGTGCTTTTTTGGCAACTACTCAAAGGAGCAAAAATCACATCGTTTTCAACCCCAGTGATGATAAGATTACACAAAAGAAAGCAAAATATACAAAACGGGTTGATGATAAATATTGTACAATAAATGGAGAATAAGGCAGTTTTCTTGCTGTCACACCCTTTGCAGTTTTCTCTAAGTTTTCCATCACTTGAGGCAGACACACCAATTATTTCCATCGTATTGGGTGTCCCCTGAAAAAAACCTGACAAAAATAAGGGTTTGAAAGATTCCTTTTCAGGAACTTCCTCCACCAACTATTTCCTCCTTTTCAAATGGGGCTTTCAGAAAGGAAGTGGTGGCCAACAGTAACATTCCCCATGGGAGGGACCCATCTTCCCTTCACATGTGGAGAAGCAAGAATAACCTCTTATGAGACGGAGCAGGAAAAGAAATCATCCTTTCATCAGCGGTGTATTCCGGCCGGATAGGTGAGTCTGGTGCTGTGTCCAAGATGGTACCTTCTGAGGAGTAGTTTCCAATTGGCTTTAAGTACTGCATTACAGAAAGACATTCAAGAGCCCATTGACTTATGCTCTACCCTACTTATTTCAGTTGGAAGTAAATCAAGACATTCAAGAAAAGAAAAAAAAAGTGCAACTGTTAATCTTCACCCAGATCCTCCACCACAGCAGAAAGATTTTCATACATCCTCAGCCAGGTGCTCAAATATTTCTCCTTGTTGCTAGCACGTGCACAATTAGTGGAAATTTTTCTTGAAGCCTTTCACCTTTTTTCCCAGTTTGCAAACCCAGTTTCCTGTCTTCTGCATATCCCTTTGCTCGCTGTAAGTGCTCATTGGGTAGGGGGAACACACTCTCCAAATGCCAAGGCTGTGCTGGAGCTGCTAGCTTCGAGCCTGATTTGGTGTATTTAGTTACACAAATCACACAGCTGAGCTGAGCTTTGCAGGTAGCTTTTAAACATGGGGAAGAAAAAGTAACAGTTTGGAACAGGCACGGATTCACCAGCATTTTGATGTGGAAGCCTGTAGCAAAGAAGCCATCGGCTTCCTTGTTATTCTCACTTGATGCCGTGTGTTTATTCATAATCTCCAGATGCCTGGCAGTCCGACTGGAGTAGCAGCTCATGCACCAGGTAGCTGCTAGGAATCCGCTGCCACCACGACCACCTCACACGCTCCCTCGGAAAGTGTCCAGATCGTTTGGGAGCCCAAGGCACACGCTCCCTTCCCCTGCTGCATGGTTGCAGCCACGCAGCCACCACGTGTGGCTGCCCCAGGCGGCCAGACAAAAAGCAGGCGTTCGCCGCGGCCCCGCAGCGATATCCCTTTGCACAGATGTTTGCAAGCGCGGCCTCATGGGGGGGACACAAAGAGGGGCAGCGACCCAGAGGTGTGATACTGTGATGCACGTTTGCAAATGCCATTTAGCAGAAGTCAGATGACTCTATTTATCGCTTTCAAAGGGAGACGAGATCGGCTGTTACTGCTCGCAGGATCAAATGGGTAAATTAGAGGCAGAGAAGATCGCCATTCAGGCTAATGGGATTTACACTCTCAAATCAAGTTACATGGATGCATTATAGGGAGTTCACATTGAGGGGAGCCAATTACCCCATTAGCACTAATAGGAATTACACTGAGGCACCATGTGAGAAGACGCATGCAAAAAAATCACAGCTTTCCCTCATTTATTAGGAATTCTTTTGCTGAAACGAGGCAAAAATTGATGGATCTTTCACCCCTCACGCAGGCCGAGGCCTGGATGTTCAATCTAGACTTCATTCAGTCTCTTCATTCATAAAGCCGGGAAGGGACTCTCTTCCCGAATGCTTGGTACAGGGGCTCAGCTCTTCTACTCCCATTGCAGCCCCTCTCAAATAGTGAAGAAAGGCAGAAACCTGGATAGGCCTTTTGCTGTTAGGGAAGCGATCAGCCAGGGATGTGCCCTTTATCTGCAGTTTCTCCTGCGTCTCTGAAGATTCACGCCAGCTTTTGTCTCTGGTTGCTCTTGTTTATCGCCATCTCTTTGTTGGCAAGTGCCCAGCGGACACATTTATTCCCTGTGCAGTGCACAGAGGCATCTCAAACAGGTACCTGTAACCCTAATGACGATTCTTTAACGAAGAAAAGGCAGCAAAATTAAATGCAAGTGGCATATTACCACACTTGTTTTAAATTGATATTTAATTAAAAAGTTAATTATTAATTAAGTTTATCAATTGCACATCAGTTGTTCAATAGAAAAGGGCTCATTCATTTAATTATCTGCATGCAACTGATAGTATATGCTTTTTAGCCAGGCAAGGTTATCTCTGCATCTCTTCTAATTTAGATCAGTTTAGCTTCTAATCTATCGAGAGTGCTTCCTTTTGCGCGCTTTTGATTTGATCTATAAATGTTTACTTACAGAACTGTTAGGTATTAGAAGCTGATCAAATAAAGGAAAGAGCGGCTCAGAGCTGCATTACACTCACCAAAGGGCTCTGGTGGCGCTTTCTTGCAAAGAGCTTCTCGGGGCTTTCTTTAACAATGCGCCTGCCTGCTGTAAAAGTTTCAAAAAAGATAAACATCCACCCCGAAAGTATGTTAATAGCCCAAACAATGGGGAATCTTCAAAGGACAAGAGAGGCCTGAGAGGAGGATAGAGCGACAGACGCCACCAACCACCGCCGGTGTGAGCCTCCTTGCTGCTTTGGCTGCTGCAAGGCTGTGGGGCATGGGCCATGGCGAGTGCTTGGGGCAGACCTTCTGCAAAATGGCACTGTGTCTGGCCCGGGGCGGTGGGAAACGCTGTTGTTCCTAAAAGCCCAGCTGATCAAAGGATCGGCCTGTGGCTCCTGCTCTCCTTTCTCCCTCTTACAGTTCCTAGGTGCTAATCAACAGCTATTTATAGGGCATTTTTGGATGCCGCACAGCAAACCATGCAGTAAACTCCCCCAGTACTTGGACAGTATAGTGAAGAGAAATATCCTGTAGAGGCTGTGACTCCAATAGTATAGTCTAATAAATTATTTTGTATTTATTTTTAACTGCAAATCATGATCCTATTCAGTCTCTGTTGAAAGCAGCACTAAGTGCATATATTGAAAACGCTAAAGGGTGCTGGTAGATCATCACATTATTGGGGACCAGACCTGCCTGGTGCTGAGGATGCTCAATACCAGTGAAGCTAATCATTATAGACAGTTATGGATAGGCACTGAGTAACTAATTAGAAACAGCCACAAACCCAACTTTCTCCCATTCCCGAGATTCTGGAGAGCTTCAGCTCCAGAACTGAACTGCAGTACCTCCGTCACCCTAAATATTTCTAATATCCGTTGCACAATAGTTGACTTTTCACACGCGACCACGACGACAAGATCCCTGCCCCAGGACCTTAGGATCTAAAATAGATCATGAACACAGGACAAAAACTGCTGCAGACCACAGTGGGTAAGGCAATAAAAAGGTGGGAGAAAAGAGGATACAAACACAGGGCTGATGGACTGCCTTGAGGGGGCAATGCCGAAGTAGATGCCGTCTTTTCAGAGCTTAGTTAATCAAGAATAGAAAACATATCACAACAAGTAAATAGCTATAGCACAGGGGTTCATATAATTCAGGTGAATACCCAGAGTCTGAAGCGTGTATTTGATCCGAAGACAACAAGCCCAGGGCTCTCCCTTCTATCTCCTGAATGAAAAGCACTAAGAGGAGAGGGCTTTTAAAAGGAAGGTAATTTGCAATGCAATATTGCTGGGGTGGGGGGAGTAAGGGGGAGGGTTGTACAACTGGATAGAGGATAAAAGAAATTTCCATGAATAGTAACTCTATGTTTATAGATGGGTGCATCTTTGCCAACTCTGTATGTAATGCGCATTCATCCTCACCAGATATTGAAGTGGCAGGACTTTTTTCAAGCAATAATGTTTACAGAAAATGACTATTTTGGAGCTGTACACATTAGAATGTGAGGAAACTTAAAATTTACATTTACAAACATCATCACTCACCCTATCTGAGAAATCAGAACAGAGGAATTTGGCTTAACTACTACAGATGTGCAGCAAACAGCAGTCTGTTTCTCCAGAGATGTGCTGTATCAGTTAAAATGAGAAATTTATCATACATCTACTCACAGTTATTCTAAAAGGAGCCAAACATATCAAACCGCTGATTTGTGAGAAATTATTTATACCGGTTTCCTTTCTTGACTAGAGTACAAAAATGGAAAGTCTCCTTTTTGTTACATCACACCATTCAATATGGCACTAAGCAATGGGATATACCTTTATTTCAGCAATGAGACTAAAGCGGAGATAAAGGACTTCCATATAGACATAAGTTATCAATAAAAACGTCATATAAGCAAGCAGCTCTGAGAGATGGGGCACAAATAAAGCCAGTTTGTTTTTTTAAGGTGCCACTGCAAAAAGAGATGTCTGATAAAGTGAGAGTTTTGACTGGAGCTTTTCTACAGCTAGGGGAAATCAGAAAGCCCCTTGTGTCCCCTCTCCCCCACCTCCTTGGAGGATTCTCTGCATTTTAGTAAGGAATGAATTAACACTGCAACTTTTTCCTCACAGCAGTGCTAATTTAGTTTGTCATCTCCATTCAACCAGCCTGTCTCATAAAACCTGGAAGAATTTCATATCTTCCAGCTCTCTAGACTTTGTGGTCAGGTGAGGTTGAAACTAGGCATTAGACACTAAAGTTACTAGGGGAGGGATTCAGAGAGACACAGGCCTGATAGATGCAGAACCTCACACCATTTGTCTTTGGATTCTTGGGTTGAAAAAATAGTTGGGATATTTAAACAATTTTGGCATGTACTGAGGAGCGGAGCTTTTGGGATGAGACTGTTCCTTTATATGTTACAAGGAAGCAATCAGCCCCTTCCTATCCCCCAGCAGATATAGAAATTAACCTAAAAGAACTGGGTTCCTCCAAGCTTGTGGCCCAAGAGGGTAAACACTTGCATCTCAGAGTGTTAACTCAGGGTTTGGACGCCAAAAGGTGAACCTCTCCAGTTGTCAGCAAGTGGTAAGCAAGCCATCAATCAAGGACTGGGCCTTCATGCAACACTTGGGTTAAACCTTTGGTTTTAAAGCTGAATCTTTCGTGCCCTTCTGTAATCCCAGGCTCCAATGGCAAATAAACGCAGAAATGCCGCTGGGGAAAGCATGTTTGTGTGAGATTTCCAACCCAATTTTGCAGACTCAGACGTTAGGCAGTTTAGATAAGGGGATGATTAGAGGTCTAAGCCTTAGGTTTGAAATACTCAGACTTCTTGGAACCACTGGTTCAAATCCCGGCAGGGCTGACTCAGCCCTTCAACCTTCTGATGAAGATAAAGTGAGCTCCATGAAAAAGTGTCACTTGTGATTCTCTACTGGCAAGACCCCACTGGAGGTAAGATAATGATGGTGGAGCCTACAGCGTAGAAAGGCATTCGTTAGGTGGTGGAGACATAATGCCCAAGTCCGTCCACACCATGGTTTCTACCAGCACTCTCACTTTTGTATTTATAGAACCTCAACTTTTCTAGAGTTTTGCTGTCCTGGGCTTCAGCATGTCCTGCATGCATGTATGTCCAGAGCCTTTCAGAGCTTCTGGCAAAACTAGGGCTCCTCCTTATCTTTCAGCTGAGCTATATATTGACCGCTTCAGAAGAGTGCTCTATCAGTACAGCTTGTGAATCACTCTTCAGAGAAAAGCCCTACAGAAGCATATAACACTGTTTTTCTATCAGTCAGTGCTGTAATCCAATCATTGTTTATTTTATAAAAGGAACCAAAGCCCCAAATCTTTGGGATGCTCTTCACACTAACATTTAGCTTGCCAAGCACAACTACCCAGAAGTTATGAGCAAACTATTTTTAGCAAATAATTTGAACTAATGGATACGGCCTTTCTTCTTCGTTCTGTTATCAGACAATTAGCCAACAGGACACACAATTCTAGCACACATTTCCTCTTCTAAGTTATTCATAAATATTTTACTTTAACAATTCAAGCTTCACAGAGTACTTGCAGTGAAAACTTGCAATTTATTCTCTTGTGGGGTATTATGAAAATTAAGTCAACTGATCAGGAGTCTTCCAACAAAAAATAAGAAAAACCACACAACTTCTGTAACTATCAAATATGGCATTGATGACTGATTTCACAACTAAAGGCATGATTTGAAATGCTCTTTATAAAAGCATTGAAACATCAGAGATGAACCTTTGCTTTCCGCTAGTATTCATCCCTTACAACTCAAACGGCAGCAAACCTGGACAGGAAACACATACTGGAAAATAGAGTGAAACTCTACAAATGGAAATTGGTAGAAAACCAGTCCCACTCTTTGTCATTCTTCCGCCCATACTGAGCCCAACAGATTGATCAAAGCAAGCCTGGGTTGCAGATATGTTACCAAAGGCCTCTCCCGATTTCGGTGACAGATACTCCAGTTCTATTAGGTGGTCCAACAGAAAAAGAGTGGTAGTAAAATTGTAATTCATCCTCTCCTTTCTCCTGTCCCCACTATGACCAACAGGAAGATGACCCACTGTCACCCTCCCCTCAAAATGCTGTCCAGAGGAGGTGGGGAGTGCTGGGCTGATGCATAGTTCATTGATCCAAAAGGAGCATCCCCAAACTACAGTCTACTAAATGCATATGAGTAAATTAAAAACACACACATAACTCCACGAGGAGTGGAACTTGTGGGTGCTGCTTTGCAGGAATTTGTGTGCTCACAGTTGAATTACCCTGTTTCTTAAAAGATACAACTCTGATGTGCATGCTGTGACGGGAACTTCTCCAATGGCTGCTACATAACATCCATCCCTCTCTTTTTCTCTCTCAGAATTTTGGATGTCTAGTAATACTGCTTACCACAGCCTTTTTTTTTCCTTTCCCCACAAAACACAATATTTTTGAGACATGCACCCTTCTGTCCCCTCTGACTGAAACTGGTAAATAGGCTCAAAAGCTATTGGGGAAAGGAGTGTGACCCATTTCCTTCAGGTCTGAGGCTAAAAACGGCTACAGAAGTTATACATGCACACAAGAACACTAAAAACTGAACAACTTTGTCAGTTTGAAGTCTTTGCTTCCCAAATAAAAGTGTCCACCTTCTGGTTTTTAATACCAGCCAGCATTTTCAGTCTGCATTAGTCTGACTTAAATTGTAACACCCTTGGGACAGCGTCTTTGCCTTTTTATTTGTTTTTAAAATGCCTTGCATGCCCTGCAGCTCCAAGTATAAAATAACCTCTAGAATTGCAAGGAGAAAAGTCTCCATGAAGACACGCCTGAATTTTGTAATGAAATTGTCTCTGTCTTCAGGTGTTCTGGTGCACAAACATTTCCATGACAGAGTTTCATTAGCATGAATACTTGCTTTTTGTCGTTTCATGTTTGAATACACGTGGAGACTGCATCTAAGCTCAGGTAAGCATTTGCATCAGAAGCAGCTTTGTAAGTGAAACTCTCCCGCTCAGAGAGCAGAAAGAGTGATTTTCTTGACCCATCCCAATTCAGCAATAAAATTCAAATGTGGCAAACTAGACCATCCAGGCTTTTATTTTTCTTTTCTTTCTTTCCCCGTCCCTCACTCCTCCCTTTTTTTTCAAAGCAACAAACATTTTGTTGAATTGTTCTAAATAATGACAACATTTGAAACCACTTCAGTCTGTTTAAGATCTCAGGGGGAAAATTTAGTGAATAAATGACTCAGGATAAATCAAATCATTCTGTTCTAATAACTGTGTCTCTCACTCTCCTTATCTCAATTGCTGCCCCTACTTCTGTGTGTCCCCACTGCTCCTCGGCCAGCTCCTAGGCATCCTCCCTGCTCTGAAGTCACCCCTCTGCTCTCGTCTCCAGGGTCCAGCCCAGCCCTGCTACAGCCCCGTCTCACTTCCTCCTGCGAAGTTGTCGGGCTTCTCCCAACTTGTCTTCCCTTGCAAGGCTTTCCTCTATGCAACCCCCAACCTCTGCTGCCACGTGTCCCCTCTCACCACCCTCCGTCAGCTGTGCCATGTTCAGGGCACCCATTATCCACTCAGCTCCCCAGTGATGGGTCCCGGCTCCCCTTTGCTACTCTCCGCCCTGTAAGCAGCTTCCTACACAGGCAAGACCCCTTTGCCCTAGTGACTCCCACCTCCTCGACCAGACTCCGGTGCCTCTTTACAACGCACTGCAAAACTAAGCTAAAATCCTCCTTTTCTCCTTCCTTCCACTGTGCACCTCCAGTCCCTCCAGGTGCTCTTGTTATTCCCCGTTTGACACAGCAGCTGTGTCATTTACAGCAATCCTTTTCGATAGCCTTTGGACACAGTTTGCACGGGGAGCGCAACGCAACCCTGGCAGGGTGTGTGGCGAAGTTTGAAGAGTCAGAAGAGGTTAACCGTTGGCTTAACCTCCTAAGCCCATCTGCCTTCACGCAAGCAAAGACACATGCTCTAAACATGTATTATCTTTTCAGTACATTTGTTTCAGGAGCAAGTTGCGTTAAGCAAAGGTACGTCAATTGATAATAAACCTGCTCCACACTGTCATTTGTGGGTGATTTGAAGAAAAACAGACCATGTAATCAGGTCTAAGGGGTCCCTAATACCAGAGACGCTGGTGCTGTCAGCTATAGAAAATAATTAGAATGTTATCCCTGTGGCAAGGAGAATGTAAATACATCTAAAATACGACATAATGACATTCTCCTCTGTAAGCCAGGGGATCTGCTTCAAATAAAAGGGCCATTAACACAACAATTAAAGCCGAGGGGGCCGGTGAAGCAGGGAGCCGGCCTGGTGCAGGGCGAGGCGAGTGAGCGCCCGGCGTAAATCTTTCGCCATCCCAGCCAGGAATGTGACTATTAGCCCTCTCATGACCTGAGGGCTTCCCAATAATGCATCTGCTCTCTGTCAGGGCCAGGATTTCGTAACGTCCTCGAGCGCTAGAGGAGGGCCAGCTCCACAGTGCGGCGCCAAAGAGGGAGTCGGCGGGAGTAGGGTGGCTCCACGTTGGACTTTGGCCCCTGTTCAGCAAAGCACTTAAGCACATGCTGTAGGGACATGTCTAGTCCCAGGGAAGTTGGCAGGGATATTCGTATGCTTAGAGGTGAGCACATGCTTACCAGCTTTGCTGAATCAGGACCATTAAGGCTTTTCCAGAGCAGAGATGCAGCTGGGCCTGTTTGGATCCTCAGCATTTCTCCTCCTGGTCCTCCCTTCTCCTCTTCCCTTTGGTGGAGGCACCCTGCTGAGGTGGTCTTGCTCCTGTCTACCCCGAGCTGCTCTGAGAACTTCCTCATTGCTAAACTCTGGTTTGGGGAACCTTTGAGACCTGAAGCATAGACAGCATTGCATAAATGTAGACACAGATCAAAGGAAATAATGTCACTCATGTGACTGTCCAGGCAACAGCAGGCAGAAGCTCTGAACGTGTACCAAACGTGGAGATAATATTTTATAAAAGCCCTATAAACTCTATAACAAACTTATGGAAAGGACGGACAAATGCTTGGAGAAAGCAGCAGTTGTCTCCTTTCCTTCAGTCTGAAGAAGGAATAGACAACAATGAAACCCTCAAACACATTAGAAACTTCGAATCTGGGCAAAAAGCACCTACCGCACATCTGAGAGTTCTGTCTCTAACTTTGACAACTTTTATGAAAAAGACAAATGTCACTGAGCTGACATAATCAGCTTCCACAATGACATTAGGCTCAAGCATTAGTTTTCTTGGAAGGAAGCGGACAATTTAGGCCGCTTTTTGTTTCCTTGTAGAGATAAAGGCCTTATCGGCCTCAAAAGATTTTTAATACTTTTTTTTTTGATTTGGTGACTCTTTTGTGGTAAATGTAAAATTTTATGTATCCTGTGGAAGTTTGAGAATGCCAGAAAACAGCAGATGATACTGACCTGCTTGGTTCTATCACACAGGAAGAGAAGGTACCAAATTCAGCTGTTTGGGAAGATTCGTCAAAAGTCAATTTTATTATACCGATCCTCTTTTTCAGTTCTACTAACCATTCTAAAAGAATGGCATAATAGAGACTTCCAAAAAAGCCACCAAATTTTATGTTTAAGCTTCACTGCTTCAAAATCCCAAGGCAACATGGATTCTGTGTCCTGCTTTAGGCATACAAACTTTAATCTCCCTACCCACAAAACAGTGGATAAGTTTAAATAGTTGCAGGATATACAGAAACTTAGGAAGCTATTTAAAGGTGACCTTTTATTTTTTAAAGACGACAACACATATCCTTTCAACCTCTGATGAGTAAGGAAGACCTAAAGATAACAAACACAGAGGTCACATTTATCTTATGAAATCATACGGTACACTGAGAAAACTATTAAAAAGACACACACAGAAAATTTCTCCCTGAAGTGTCTTCCACAAAAGGAATACTTGTGTAAGAACTGAGGAGCTGAATAATTCAAGGTGCTCTACTGAAATTTAGGACTTGACATGCAGAGGCACTTGCACCTCATAAAACGAGGCCAGGCTCTGGTTGCCAAGAAGTTGTGAAAATCAGCCCCACTTTCAGAGGGAAGAAAAAAGTTCTCATGCACAGTCCAGTCTAGGTGGGCACTCAGTCTGTTCCCTACTGATGGATGCAGGATCATCTCCCTCAAGAGGATGCACTCATGCCTGGTCCAAGACAGAATTGTGCGTGTTAAGGTACTGCACCCATCACAGTAGTATCTGGGTATGGAAACAATTATGTAAGCAAAAATTAACTATGTGCCCAATATAGAATAATCTTTGAAGATTCTCATTACAAGTAAACACAAGGATAATAACCAGTGGATAAGCTAATTAGTCATGCAAATCTGATGGATTTTCACTGCCTCCTTCCAACTACTTACTTCTTTAGAAGGCATTTCATTTTCTGAGTAGTGCACAGTTCAGCATTCAATTCATATTAGTTGGGCAAAAAGACAGTCCTTTAATCTTCTGACACTTTGGTCCTCAGTGTGAAGCACATGGAATCTTTCCAACAGAGAAACAAAAAGACTGATAATATTAAAGAAAATATTAGCAAAAACTCCCATGGAACAAAATGAGATGTTGTTCACTGACAGATTGCATGCCTGAGCGTTATGGACAGCAATAACTTATAACCTGTGAACACAAGGACAGCAACCAATGCATTTGTCTCTTTCAATTATGTGAGTTGCTTTATATAAAATAGAGCTAGTAAAAATGATCCGAAATAAACAACATCCAGCCTTTGTAACTAAGGTCAGACTGGCCAAAAGGGCTGTGAACGTTCCAGCAAGCTAGGAACAAGTTTCTAGACAGCTGGAGACATTTTGAGCAAACATGGGCCAAATTAAACTGACGTGGGAAGCCAAAGTGAAACCAGTAAAAGCTTGCCTACTCAGATGACTTTTGTTTGAGCTGGCAGCTAAATTCAAAGAAAATTCCTAGGATGATACTGATTCAACCACAAGAGCAGTCACCTGAGTCATGTGATAAGCACTTTGCTTTAAAATCTCAGCACGGCACTCTTGAGAACATTTGTACATCAGATCCATGAAAAGTAAAAAGAAGGGAAAAAGGGAAAATAAAAGCTTTTGTACAAACTCTGTGAACCAAGTCCCCTATGTCTCTTTCCTTCCAGACATTTCTAAAAAAAACAACTCACTGGAACCACAAAGAACAACAACAACTGAGCAACATTCTAATATGGGACATCCTGCCGGACCAGCCAGAGCCAAAGGAAAAAAAGAAAGCCACAGAAGTCAGAACTCAAATTGGACATTCAAACCAAAAACCTTACATTTCAGGGCATTTTTTCTTTTAAACTAATCTAATCAATTGGTCACCATAATAGAGGGTTCTAGGAGCTGGCTTAGTTAGGTCCATCTGTGAAGAACCATGGAACCAAAGCCATGTGTTCAAATGCACGCACATTTGAAAATGTGAACAAAAGATCAACTATTGTGTCTTAAAATATCTACAGTTGACTTTGTGCATCACCACTAATAAGTATCACAGCACACAGTATAGTCCTTATGTTGCTTCTGAAGCCACCAGTCAGTTCCCTAGAAAAACAGATATGTTTATTTACACTCATATTGACATACAAACCACGGGCAAAGGTTTATCAAGGGTCATTGCTTGGTGCTGATGAGGCTACCTTGGAAACAGCAGCAGATCAGAGAGCATGAGAAATAATATCAAAGGACATTAATGAAGAGTAAGACTATAAACAAGATAGGAACATGGGAAGAGTGTATTTTTTTCCAGAAAATTGGAAAACTGGGAGGAAAACTCCCTCATTAGCTCTTCGAAGATTTCTTTAGAAGTAGAACTCTTTAAAAGAAGTGCCAAAGCTCGGAAGTATAGTAATACCTAGTTATCCTCTTCACCTGTGTGGTGACACCTACTTTGCTTACTTCCTAGCAGCTGGGGAATAAGATTTCATGGCTCTCCTGAGCAGAGCAGGGGCACTTTGTAGCCTACCCCTCCACACTGGTTCCCTGACTGCCCAATACCCTAGAAAGAAAAGGCTGTGAGGATGGCGTCCCAGCATGCCATCAGATCATGGCTGGACCACAACTCCCAACACGAAGTCCAGCTTGGGCTCAGGTGTTGGAAAACGCTCCTTGGCCCCTACTCAGTCTCTAGGATGTTTTCCAGAACTAAACCAGCTCCAGAGCCAAGCAATCTGATAAAATGGAACCTGAGACTGGACCAGGACTGTTTTGTGGATCCACAAACCCCAAACCCAACAGTCAAGATACCACAAATACAACATTGCTTTACGAGTTGGGTCAATACACGCACCATGCATCTGAGGTCCATGTCTTGGTCTATCTTAGGTTCCAGAAGGGTTTAACTCCCCCTTTTATGGTCACTCACATAAAACAGGACCTATACACGCTCAGCGCTGGTAGCGCAGAACCCCCTCCAACTCTGCTCTACTCTCCCCTACCACTGTGCTAATTCCTGATTTTGAGTTTATCTCCACAGAGATAAACTCAGTGAGTGAATGGTCAGGGCATGTAGAGGCTGTTGCAAGAACAAAACCAACTGCTGACTTTCTTTTTATCTAGCAATGCAAAGGCATAAAATTCTCCTAAGAATGAACTCTGCTTTTTATTGAAAAAGAAAAAAAAAATCCTAGGAACAACAACAAAAGAGATGAATGTCCTATGAGAACATCCAAGGAAGTGGAGTAAATCACTTTAAAATACAGGGTGAAGGGAAAGCTCCCCAAAAGTGAACAAGTGCTCTTCACATTTTAAACAAGGGATGGAATTTTTTTTCCTTTTCTTTCTTTCTTTCCAGCAGCTAGAAGTCCCATCTGGTTCCTGTTTCTATTCGTCTGATCTCCCAGAAACTTCTAAAAGCCATAAGCATCAGCCAAAAATTCCCCAGGCATGGACTCCTTTCCAAAATAGCCCACAAAACGGCATTTTTTAGGTGGGTTGGTTTGGAAGGAGCAGAGGGGGGGATGTTGATTTCTGTAACATTCCTAGGAATTTCTTGCATCTATTCTCCCCTCTAGAATTTCTCCTCTGTCTGAATCCCCTCCTTCCACTTTCCACCGGCCGCTGGCACACTGGCCAGCACAGGAACTACCCTTTCCCATCCAACAGGATCCAGCTCTTCTTGTGGGAGCTCACAACCAGCTGCTGAGAGGTTTTTATCCCCAAGGAAGGCAAATGAACTCTCAATCTGCTCGCAGACAAGGTCTCCTCAGTGGGCTGGTGGCCGTTTCATCTGAAGACTGTGTAACTGTACACTTTCCCTTATTAAGGTGAGGTAGAGACAGGATGTTTGGAAATAACAACTTGGTATAAATAGGTAGGATAGGTAAGACAAAGAAGCTCGGACCAACTCAACATGCTCTATCCTGTGGCCATAGGGACAGATGAACGAGCTTGAACCAAACCCACATCAACCTGTGCTACAGACCCTGCAGAGAGGTCTGGTGCAAGCATCTTTCCTGACAGTCTCCCCAGCTCCCATCTGGCCTGGAAGCGCAGCCTGCACCACAGGCTCTGAACAGCGAGAGGGGAGGATGGCTTTCCCTGCACAGGCTGAGCTGGAAAGCAGTGAAAGCCTGTTGAGATGGGGACACTCGCCTGATGTTCCTTCATTACAGTTTTGCTCCACAGACATTGGTTCGATCAATAATTCGTCCCTCTATTACACAAACAATGAGTCAGATTTCTGTACATTTAGGATCTGATTCAGGCAAGCTTTGAAAAAGGTTATTAACTCTCACTGACTTCAGCATGTGCTTAAAAGCTTCCCTGGACACTTTACATAGCTCAGATCAAACAAATCCCAAAGAAGCCCCATTTAATTCATTATTGGCACACCTCTTGGTTACACCCTATGCTTCCTGCAATGATGCATAGACCTGTCATGGTCATGGAGACTCCAAGTATTCTGGTCTCCTCTACCCTTAAAGCCTCATAATTTTTCACTTGATTAAAACAGAATAAAAAACAGATCTTTCAGACAGTGATTCAGACATCCAGGGAGAGCAGGATGGCTCTAGAGATGGAAGATGGACCATAGAGATTTACCCCCTGAAAGAATGCAGTTCAGGTCACTGATGACTAAAGGCTGCTACTTTTAGACATTTAAATTAATGAGATTAATTCAACCTCACAAAAGAACCCAACTTCTTGGCTGGACCCATCTAGCATTTGTAGTAGAGCAAGCAAAATAATCTAAAAGGTCACGTCCTTATCTCCACACCCTCAGCTTGCTCATGTAACTTGCCTGGCTTAAAAAAAGTTAGAGGCATAACTGACAGCTGGCTCTAAGACTCTGTGGCAGGGCTCCATGACACAATGTAATGCCATGCAGAGCTCAGCAAATTAGCTTTAGCAAGCATACCAGAAACAGCACAGCTATGTCAGCATGGTGACGGCATCCAAGCTAACATACCTTCCCCGCTAGGGCTATTTCGGTGCTAATCTCCATACGTTGTACCACCCAGGCAGATGCCCCGTGGCATGGCCCACCTTGCCGGCAGACTCTGTACTGAGGTCAAAGGCTGAACAGACCACAGAGCCCAACATCGCTTTTTGAAACCAAGGGTTATCCTGCCCGGCCAAAGTTGAAATGCACTGGTTGGGGGCAACAGGCAGAGAATTTCTCCTTCTGCTGCCAAATGCATTCACTCAACAAGCCTTTGGGTCCATGGGACTGTCAGTCTGGCACCAGGCTCTCACATGGGCATGCAAAGATAGCAGAGACAACAGAGACTTCACAGTCCTTATTTAATCCACTTCTCTCTTGTCTGGGAGAAGTGGACTCCCAGGAGCAGGTTCTTAGTGTCTAGTCCAATTTAAGAAGATACCAGTAAATTTCTCAGACTCTCCTGGCAAGATCATCAAATTGGTATGTCAGAGAGCACCAAAAAATCCTGACATCTCCTTGCCCTTCCCAGGCACAAAACAGGTGACTTAGACCTAGCAAGGTATTTGTATCAAAGACTGACTGGCATTTCTAGTGAATGCACAGTCTGAAATGTTGCTACCAACATCTCTCAAATCCTCAGCGCAATTAAATACTTCATCAATAAAAAATAAACACACTTAATTTTCTATTTATAAAAGAATCCATTCCTCCCCCCCAACGTTTTATTTTAGCAAGTGCACTCAACCATGTTCTCAATCTGCACTTCATTTCCTGCTATTCAGTTTTCTGTGGTTCACAGACAAAAATACCTGGGGAAAAAAAAAGCACAATAACAAATCCCAGGGGGCTCTGATTTACCGCAGGAAAAAAAATGCAGTGTGCTGTATAACAGGCGCCCACTGCCCAGGCCTGGAGTGGCAAGCAAGTCCCAGAGCCAGCGCAGAACAGATAGGGGCAGAGAAGGTTAGCTCAAAGGCGCTGGGGCCAAGAGCTTCCTGTGTCCTTCTCTCCAGCTAGGACAGTGGTAGGTAATCCTGTCTCCCTCATCAGAGATTGAACCCCGCAGGAGTGGCAGGGAAAGCAAGGGGTCTTTCTGTGGGAGGAGGAGCAGCATGCACAAGGGAAAGGAACCAAGAGCTTCAGTACCTATTCCTGCCAGACCAGGACTTTGCATCACTCTGGGGGAAAAAGAAAAAAAAAAAAGTACAAATGCATTTCTGCAGCCATTTCTATCCATGAGGATCCTTGAGCATCCAGTCTTCTGCAGCTCTTTCTGGCATAAGGTGTGAGAGCAGGTGTAGCTCGGCAGCAGATTGCAACAGGATTTATAGACCAAGATGTGTAGTGTGTCCCCAAGGATGCAGGGAGGAGGCGGTCATCCCCCTCGCAATTTGGACAGAATGATAGGGTTTGAGAACAAAGACGAAAAGGAGTTTTCACGTTCTTGGAGATAAGGTCCTCACCACCCGTTGCAGCATGCCCTTTCTCCCCACCTAACAGCTGCAGGGAGCTGCGTCCAGCACTGCTTCCTGAAGGAGAGAAAACACAGGAGACAGGTGAGCTGAGTCCGTAAAATAATCCATCAAAAAAAGACCCATCAGAGGCATCTCTGCCACTGCAGCAAATCATGAAAGCAGAGTCACCGAGGGAGAGGGGGGTGCTGCCGCGAGTGCTCCTGGGCAGGAAAGGCCGGAGACAGAGCCATGGTTATCCCAGCACGCTCTGGAGTCACACTCCGACCCTGGCTGCCCTGCCGGTGGCTGCGATGATGGAAACCATGGTAGGGACCAGGCTTGCAAATTTTTACCGTGTCACTTAACCCCAAGCGACATGAAACAAGACACTAAATAGGTGACACAGTGTTAGAAACATCAAGCTTTGTCTGTGCTCCAGCTTCCTCTGCTATCCCCAGTGGAGAATTACAGCTGCAGAGTTTGCTGGGGTTGATTTAGCAAAGGGGAAGGAGGGGGAAGGGGGGCAGGACTGGGGACAAAGAGAGAAAAGATAGAGAGGGCCTGACTGCAAAGGTGGGAGAAGGAAAGGATTGGGGAACGGGGGTGCTTGGGACTAAATGCAAGTGTTTAGGGAACAGAAGAGTTTGTAAGCATGGAGATGGGAAGGCAGAGAGGGAGAGCCAAGGATAAATTGTTTTGATGAGTGCTCCAACCCTGAAATAAATATAACCACCCAAGGGGGCTGTGTGACTCAGTCTAACATTTTGGCTATTTTTTTCATGCCACCAGATGTAATCAATTTAGTTGGAGGGGGGGGGAGCGCACACATTTTTTTAGTGCATTCTAATGTCCACAAAAAAAAAAGTGTTTTTTTTTTTTTCTAATCATAGTTTATGGCACTTTGTGCAAAACTGAATATGAGTAGAACTTCCACCTGCCCTTTGCCATCACAGAAATGTGAGTTTTCAGACTCGGGGCAGACCAACCTGTCCAGGGTAGCCAGAGCAGTCCCCGTCATCTCCACCACAGCAGTGAGAAATCCTCCACCCCGAAGGGGGATGTACAAGATAGCCATGCAACTTTGTTCGTATTCACTTCAATATGCACAAGGGAACAAATATGGCCAATAACATCCTAAGATATTGTCGTGCTGAAATTCTTTGTTTACCAAGAAACGACATGTTGAAAGCCCTTGGCATTTATGAAGCAGATGATTTCTATTCATTTATTTGAAGCATTTTACAGTACTTACCCAGACGCTTGGAGCGATTATCTTGCCAGATCTCATGGGGAGGACTGGGTCAGATGGGCGAGCTCCAGAAAAACTCCCAGCGTCCTCGAGGAAGCGGTGTGGTACTATGGTAGGTGGTGCTCTTCCCTCCGAGCCTGTCCTGTACCAAGGCAGGGGAGGGGGCCTATCCAACTCACTGCTTTCAGTTGTAGTTTCAATTGGGCATACGATCCTTCAACTCCTGTCCAAACCTGTGGGGAAATGTTTCTGCGCACTGTTAAACAGCTCCTACATTCCACCCAGAGGCTGATGCTGTTCTGTGGTAGGTGAATAATTCTTGTATTTACTCTCTGCAAAATATTTTGGACTTTCGAGAGTTCTTGCTCAGGCAGACTCCTCCTGAATTAATAACAGCTTTGCCTGAGCAACAGCTAAGAAGTGAGGAGAGCGCCACAGAAATCAGGGTATTTTTTAATTCATCCCAGTGATGGGCTCTGCAGATAGAAGTGCTGTCTGGGAATACCCATTCCCCCTCCTGCCACACAACTGTCCCCCTCTGGCTCCTACCTGCATAGCTTAGGAACAGCCACAGGAACTTAGCCCAACACAGGACCTAGGGTTACACATCCTGAAACAAAGGAAAACTACTCACTGCACTGGCTACCAAGTCTCCGTCCAATGACCAACATAACGTCCATGATAGCTAACATCTATGCCTTCACTGGCCCTGCATTTTATTTCAAAATCTGCACGCACGTAGCACGCATCCAGTATTACTTCCACTGCGGCTAGATCTTTGGATGTCTTCTCCTTGCATAGTTACTGGCATGGAAAAGAAGGCCCAGCTCAGACTTCCCTTGCAGGGCCTCCCGTTCGTCAGCAGTCTTTTTATTAGCCCAGTTCCCACTTCGTAGGCGGCTGTGCGTCAAAAGCAATTAGGAGTAGGGGACTTCTGTAGGGTTGCTAGATTTTTTAAGATGATCTAAAGATGATCTCCTTATTTTCAACTCTGAGCACATACTTCTTCTCTTTTAAACACATCCCCAGAATCTTAAACCCTACTTCAAAATCAAATACATCTTATTTATGGAAAGTGTCACAGTTGCTCTTATCTGCCATGTTAATTATGAAGCTCTTTTTTTTTTCTCTCTCTTTATAGTTGAAATATATATAAATGATTCTATAGCTCGTCTTTCTTATCACCTGCTTCAACATTTCAAATAAAGTCATCTACCGTGCTGCATTCTGGGCATTTTGCAAATCAGCCATTTTGTATGCATTGTACCTTCAAGGAAATATTTCATGTTTGATCAGTGCATGGACTACACCAATTTTGTACATGCATGTGCATGTCTGAAAGTATCAAGTTAGTATTTATATTCACACATTTGTGGGGACAGGGCTTCCTGAAGCATCTCTGAACATTTGAGAAGCTCCCGATCACGCTAGAGAGCAGGAGTAGGGAAAATGCCACATTTGTACAATGGCCTTGTATTAACCCTATAATGCCACAAATCTTAAATTGGAACTTATTAATTTTTGAAGATTTAATTACTTAAACTTAGCATTTGATTACCCTGAATTTCTAAGAAAAAGAAGAATGTTAAAATAATCTTTAAGTTTAAAAAACAAAACAAAAAAAATGCATTAAATCAAAACACTCCTGCAAACGATAAATTCTACCCTGGAATCACTGTTACAAAGATATCACAAATGGAGGTCTCTCAGCTCCTTCAGTCCTAACAGATTTTTCTGTATTTTAGCTGTCCTCAAAAAAAAAAAAAAAAAAAAAAAGCCTCCTATCACACATATTCTTAACTAAGTTAACACCAGGTTTTTAGGTCTAACATCCTTGACCTAGATAGGAAGAAAGGCAAGCTGCAAATCCAATGAGTGCATTAACATACCCATTTTAAATTTCCACAGTTTTAAAACTGATAAAATGCTTTTCCTTATGCTGAATAATTTTTCTAGCCTCTTCACTAACAGTGTTCAAGTCATGCTAAAAGAAAATACTGATATAGTACACATAGGAAATAGAGATTTTTGCCTTTATATTTTTGAATCACCCTTAAAAGCAGAGCAGGTCAAAAATTAATGATCAATTCCCCCCCCCCCAATAGAAAGTGCAGTTTTCACAAAATCAGAATGTTCCATGGAAAAACTTCAATTTTGCCAGAACTGTTCAGTTTTCCACTGGGGCAGATCTAAATAAAAGATTTCCTTTTAAGTTCCAGTTGACTGAAATGTAAACTTTTAAGTCGCTTTTCAAAATAAACAAATAAATAAATCAGAATCCATCCTGTAAAGTTTTTCTTCAGCTTCACATCTCTTTGGACAAGAGCAGAAAGATGGACATTCACCACGGGGCAGAGATTAGCAATGAGCCCTACAAAGACGACTCCAACCAGCATGCTCGACACCTTCAGCAAAAACATGTCATGGGGCTAAGACTGAGCATGGAAAATTTCAACCAAAAAGGAATGAGTCCGAGAAAGATATGAGCACAACCGAAGGAGGACAGGCAGGAACAGCAGTTGGAGCTCAACCTCTGTTCCAGCAGCTCTTGCCAATGATTGCTCGAGCTAATAAGGAACAGTCCCCCTGTGCATGCCACGTGCAGCAAAGGCAAGATAGACACATTCGTTTCTGCCGTTAAGCAGCCTGGACTAGATACTCGCTGCGGTCACAGGAGTGAAGACCTGTACCAGCATTCCTCCGCCCAGGGGCAATATTCCTTAGCAAGCAATACACTACGGGCAATATCGTACTTTGCCGAGCCTCCGTTTATCAACGCCCCACAGCTGCCAGCAGCGCGGGAGTCTTGCAGGCACCAGAACCTGCGCTGGGCACCGCTGTCCCACGCAAATCTCCTCCAGGGCAGCTCAGGTCTTTCTGCATTTGTTCTCTGAGCAAGAGGGTATTGCAGCGGTGCCAGGACTTGCAGACAGCCGGCAGGGAGGGGGCCCTGAGGTAACGGCGCGCATTGCCAGTCCTTTTTCTCCTGTCAGCCTGCCAGGATTGATTCTGGCCAACTAGGATCTCGCCCATTGCAGACAGGGAAGTTGCTCCTACGGTGAGGAAGGCTTTGCTGAGCCTTTCCTCCTACATGCCCAGGAGCCTCTTCACCCTCCCGAGAGAGAAAGAGCTGCTAAGGCAGCCGCTAGGCCTGAACACAATCGGAGGCGATTGCAACCTGAGTCCTCATCTCAGCCCGAAGAGTCCCCCACGCAGCTTCTCTTGCACATGCCTCTCCGCTCCCTCTCTCCTTCAGAGCAGGACAGCTGTCCCCAGAAGGCAGCTCTCAGGACAATTTTCAAACAATCCAATATAAATGGAGTATGCAAACCTATTTCTTCACAATTTCTTCCTGCCCTGGAGCACCTTTTCCCTCTGTTCACCCTGCTGGGGCTCAGCAAAATGGGGGGTGTTTTCTTTTTCTCTGGAAAAAGGAAAGAAAAACAAAAAAATAACAGTGTTGCCAACTCTTGCAATTTTAGTCCCACAGTACTTGATGTTTTTCTTCCCCCCCCCCAGCTCCTTGCTCCGATGTATTATGCAAAAATCTCAGATTTCATTTTAAAAAGAAAAGAAGAAAAGAACAACCAATTTATAGTCCTCCAGGTTCTAGAGAAAAGCTGAGAAACATAACCCCAGTGCACCCTACAGTTCCCCCCAAACCCAAAAAGCAAGCAAAAGGGAAAAATATTTATCACATCATTTTTTAAAGGAGATGATTAAAAAAACCTTTCATGGTTTTAATCCATTCTCATGACCTGAAGGACCCAACTGATTTTTTTGAGCCCTGGGGTGGGTTAAACGAAGGGTCAGCTAATTCCATAGGTGCCGCCTTTGCTCTGTTGGCCAGATTTCAGCTCTCATATAGTGACATGTAGGACTAGAAAAGGACAACATTTCCCCAAGCAAGGGGAAGCTCAAAGCCACATGCTGCTCTGCTCATCCACCCCAGTGCAGGACCATTTGAGGGCCAGTGCCCACAGCAGGGGCAGTTATAGAAGCTCAAGGACAGCTTAAAGCTGCTCGGTCTTTCTGTCTCCAGATCTTCACCCTCACTACGGCTGCATCAGAGTGGACCCAATCCAGTGGCCATCTATTTTCTTCTTTTCTGGGTCCTCAGCCTAGACTTAAGCAGCTGAAGGCCTTAAGACCCTCGGAGACCCTCACTTCACAAGTGGTCTTTGAAAGCACAGGTTAAAATCAGAGCAAGGAGACCCATGACGAGTGCAGAAAGCCTCCAGGGCATGGCTTAGCAGAAGTTGCCTGGATCCTGGCTCACCTCCTAGAGCCTGGATTGTCTGGGACAGAGAAGCTGGGGATGCTGGTTGCTCTGTCCCCTCTCCTAAAGCTTAGGGTGTGAGCAGGATCTCTTACCCTAGACACTGCTGCCAGCTCTCCACTGACCAGAAGATGGGCAAGTCATCGGTCAAGCCTGAGAGAGTGCCTACATGGCTTCAGCAGGGTCCAGGTACGGCTGAGCTCAGGGCTGAGGGACAGGCCAACGAAGCAGGAGGAGTACTGTCACAGGGGAAGGAAACACTTTAATTAGGGCTTGGGCTGGATGGACCACTGGACAGTATACAGCAGCTGGAGATGCAGGCATCTGGCAGCTGACTGTGTTTCCTGCCCTGGCCCAACTTCTCAGACTCAACAACAGTAAACACAAACTCATGATCTCGCTCCCATGCCACTACCACAGCCCAGATCAGGACTTTTCCCCAGCTCCAAGTGGTGCCTGGTGCGTGCGGTCCTGGCCTGGGAGTGACCTGCAGCCGTGGTGCTGCAGCTGGGCAGGAACCCTCAGCACAGACCCTGGCATGTGGGACCTTGTGAGCGCTTGCTTAAGACAAAAAAGGAAGGGACATCACAGGCTAATCAGCCCATTGGGACAGACCTGCTTGCTGAATCAGAGCCTCAAGGGAATATCCTGGTCCTCTCCTTGCTGCAAGCCTCTACCAGTCTGGAAAACCTAATGGAGCACAAACAGGCCCAAGAAGCTGTTTTCTGAGCCCTTCCTGGGAGCACCAGTATGGTGCTGTTCTCCATAAGGACCCTTTCCATTTGGGCTCCGTCCTGCCCTAAACACCCCATCTACCACTTTTACCCATGATCTCCCTATACTCCACAGTGACAGGGAGCCCACAGGCTGGCTGGAAGCATGCCACACGTCTATGGGCACTTTTTACAGTCCTTGTCAGGCGCCTTCTCCAAGCTGCCCTGTGTGGGCCGCTTACTCCCTGCCTCGCAGAAGGGTCTGCGGAGCCAAGCCCCGTGTCTGGTTTGCTTCCTGCCTGGCCTGGGGTGGCAGGGGGAGCCGGGTGTTTTCAGGAATTCCCTCTCTAGCTATTCCTCCCGGGAAAGGCTCCTTGTGTAACTGGAGCGCCTGACGTCAAAGCCAGCCCGTTCAATTGTCCCCAGTTATTATGAGCAGGGCTGAGTTTATACGCCACACCTCGGCCATCAGGAAGCGAGGGGGCATAAATCTTGGCTGGAAGGGAAGGCGGCTTTGCAGTGCAGTGGGTTTTCGAAGCTGCTCCAAGAGACAGTCCTGAAGGGTTTTTCCTAGGGCCCTGGTACTCACGTACAGAAAACCGAGTGCCCACAGGAACCACGGGGCTTGCTGTATTAAACAGAAGGAGATTTGGGGAGGTTAAAACACAGCGTGTAAATACTGACCATGAGCCAAACTCTAGAGGCTCAGAGGTGCGCGGTGCAGACGGCACATGCTGCGGAGAGAACACCAGCTGCCTTCCTTCGTGCCTGAATCACATGGCGGGGATCTTTCGCTGACCCCAAGGATGGGGCCTTTTCACGCGTGGTGGGTCTCTCCTTTGCTCTGTTAAGGAACATGCCGAGAAAGGCCATTTTGTTCCCTGTCTCAGGAACCTGTTACAGAAGGAGATGTACTCACTCAGACTAGGAGAGTAACTTTTGACCAGTTGGAGACTTTACTTTTCTTCCGTCTTGTTTTGGCGTTTCCTTTAATCTAAAACACAAGTCATCCAACCTGAAATTTTGTGGCTGCTGTTTATGTATGGAAAATATTTAACAGTTCAAGTCAGAAAACCCAAAATTCAGAAACTTAAGGGCAATCCAAAACTGCTAGAGTCTTCGAAATCAGACTAAAAATATCATGAGACCAGGCTCACTTGGACCAGATACTAATTTTCTACAGCACCATCAAAGAATTAAAGCTGTCCTAAAGCACCAGCTGGAAACTGCCCTGACATTTTCATATCATCTGCTTCCTGGTCCTCCTGTGTAGGCCATGCAGGGGTGGGCTGGGGCCTTTCGGGGGCCCTGCTGTAATCCAGCAAACCTTGGCTGGTAGAACCGGCCCCAGAAAAGATTCCAGCTGGCTTAAGTTAGAGCAGCCCTGTGGCTGCTCTAACTTAAACCACCTGCTGGTTCAGTCCTTGGCCAGCACTAGGATCTGGGAGGTATAAATGTGGCTGAAAGCCAACTTTGCCTGTTCTCTTCCTCATCTGTGCTGATTATGAGCTGAAGGTCCAAACCCAACTTAAGAGATGTCTCTAGAAATAACCAAGACTTCAGAAGGATACCGTTCAACTCCTGGCTATGTTTAGAATTCAAGAATGGGGATACCCACTCTTTAGCCCCATCTTCTTTCCTTACCCTCTCCTGTCACAGCACTTGCAACCATGATATCCAAGCCCAAACATGAGGAAATTTGCAAGGACAGGTTCTTTCCTGGAATGGTTGATGCTTTCTGCCCTCATTTGACTTCCCAAGCAGCCTCTCCCCTGGAATTCTGGCATCTCTGTTCCTGTAGAAAACCAAGCGATATAGACCCAGCAGACTTTTTTTCCCCCTTTTTTTAAAGAATGGAAAATAAAAAAAGTTTCCCCAAACATTTCCAGAGTTTTTGATTCTGGTTGGAGCTTTGGCCATAAGATCACAACCGATTTATGCAGCCCTGATTCACCCATGTAGAGAGACGCACACATAATCATGTGGGATGGTAGGAATTACCCTGATAATACAGCCTGAATTGTCCTGCCCCTGCCCTTCCTACTTGCCTTTCGCCCTGCAGCTAGCAAAGATAATGAGTAACAGTGATATTAAACAGGGATCTGGGGTTTTTTACCCTTTTTTTTTTTTTCCAGAAAGTGGATAACACTCTACAGTAGATAGAAAAATCCATCCGACTTTATTTAACTTTAACATTTATTAAGAGCAGTGAAAAGGTCAGCATGGAGCTCCCAGCGTATGGGCTAAACTCCTTTCCCCAGCCTTGAATGCAACAAGAAAGCAGATCCTTTAAGATGCAACTATCTTAAGCTCCCCTCCGATGGTTAAACTCTTAGTAATTCTAGGTTTTGGAGACAAACGTCAAAGCAGAGGGCTCTTCCCTTCATTATTCAAGTAAAGGCCCCATCAATATTATCTGTAATAAGAATCTGCTGTTGACATGGCTCACCCCGCAGTTCCTGTTCCAGGCAGTAGTCCCTGTCAATAGGATTAAAGTGAAGGAATGCCTTTGACAAGTCCACCCGCTGCTGATTCATTGCTGCCATCAGGCTGCCGGCTGGAAAAGGCACCAGGCACCATTAGCGGGCCGCGCCGTGGCCAGCTGAGGGCAAACCAGGCCAGTGTCCCTCAGGTACCCCCGGGGCATTGAGGCTCGGCTGGCCGCTGGGTACCGGGGAGCAAGCTGAGCGAGAGGGGAAGTCCTGCGGACTTAACAGAGGGCTCCAGAGCTGCAGGAGGAAACAGGGAGAGGGAAAGTCTGCAAGTGGTTTGCAGCTCATGTCCTACCACGTCTCCTTTAGCTGACGAATGGGCACATCAGCTGACTGGAAGTTTTGAGGAGATTTGATGGGTGAGCCCAAACTGAGCGGCTCAGGAAAGCCATCTACTGCGTGCAGGACAGGTACAGAGCATTTCTCGGCCTCTCCCTCCATCACCTACACCTTAGCCTTGGTTCATGGACCATCATCTACACATTGAGGTGAAAGAGGAGCTCTCTGCCTGTCGCAGCCAGAGCTCATCTCTCTGCTCTCAGCGCTGGGCCAGCCCACAGGAAGCCACGATTCCTGGGCAGTGCAGTCCCAGGAGCAGCATCAGCAGCCACCACACCCAAGACGCAATGGGACCAGGAACCCAGAGCGAGAGGCAAAAGCAGGCGACTCCAGCTCTGCACAGCTAGGTGCATTTTCGCCTGGAGCTGAGCTGTGCTTCATCAGTCACAGCGGTGAAGGGACATGCCTGCAGGACCAGGAGTTACACCACAGTCAAAATGAAATACTGCAAGTAAAAGCTCTGGAAGGAAAGGAGCCCTGGGCTTGAAGTGCTGCAGATTACTGGTGGATAGCTGGGCATGTCCGGTCTTCGACAATTATGGCCCACATTTTCTTTCTCCTTTGCCTCCTTGTTTGATACAGCTCCTGTTTCAATGGCTCTGTAGCTGCCGATGAGCTTGCACACCCTGGGATTCACAAGGCCGCCTGCTCACTCTCCCCTGGCCGCCTGGTGAACAGAGGCAGAAGGACCGAAGAAGGGACCGTGCTGCCCTGAAGCAGTTCCTTTTAAAGCCAGCAGTGTCTGACACTGGCCTAGAAAACAGTGTTGCGCCACAAAAATGAGAAAAAAAGTCAACTGCCAGGGAAAACCACGGCCTCCCGACCTTCCACCTCTCCGTTCTTCAAGTGCAGCATGGGGGATACATGTGCGCGCACACACACACACCTCCCTCATCTTTTCCAGTGACTAAGTCCCTGCCTAATTTGTTCTGTTCCTGTCCCCTCAGGTGCTGAGGCCAGGTCAGGAAGCAGGCAGCCTAGAGTAAATAGATTAGCTCTTTTTTAAATAAAACCTCTATTATTATCCTTAGGAAAAAAAATAACAACCCTCATTTTCAGGAATTGTTACATTTAATTAGGCCGCAGGTTCCACTGGGCTCTGAAAACAGAGCCAAGAAAGCACGAATGTCAAAATATTCTGCATGCGAGATGAAAAGCCCTGAGCTGGGCGTTCCAGTGAAAGGGAGCCCTGTCAACCGGCCTGTCAACTCTGCCGCAGATTTTTCAAACCTAATTAAAATGATCTTTAATTTTTGTTCTGTTTTTAAAGAAAAACATTTTTCATCTTTTTTTTTCTTCTTTTTTTGGTTTTTTAATCAGCCTGATTTCCTGCGCTGAGCCAGCCAGGAGGAAAGTGAAATGGAGACCAACATGCCACAGAGGCATCCAGTGGTGGAAAACAGGAGGAATGGTGACTATTCAGATAGAAAGGCCTTCGCTCCAGCTGACCATGCAGCCACTGTTTACTCACATGTGAAATCAGTCCTAACAGGAAGAACAAGGTACCAAATTCTGTCGCTGCCTGTTTCCTGCCGTGTTCGGGGGGAACGGGACCTTTTAGGCTCTTTGTAAATAAACAGGAGTGCATCAAAGGAACACCTGACTGCTGCACCCATTTTCAGCAAAACTAGAACAACTCACAAGCGCTTGAATTTTTGGCTGACAGCTCAGACCAAAAGGGCCCTTACTGCCCTGTGATTAGTAACAGCTCTGATACTTTGGATCCTCTTTGGGAAGCCAGTTTGCAAATCCTGAAATGGGAGCTTTATGGGAGAGCTTCAGCCACCAATTAATTTTGCTCTATGCCTTGCCTTCATTGGGCCCAACCACTCTCAGTCTCTGTAACCAGGTCAATTTTTTGTAAAAAATGTAAACTTATTTTGATGGAATGATCCTAGGAAAGTGATCTGCGGAGTTCTGCAGCAAAACGGGAGGCTGCTGAAACAGAATCCGCAGCACAGGGGAAAGCAAATTATTAGAACTAATAATCAAAGTGATTAAAATGGACATAAATAGAGATAAAGAGAGATTTAAAACAAGAAACTTCAATGCTGAAGAGGCCATTGGATCAATAGGCATACATACAGGTAACATTTCCCCTACCATCTCCCCCTGCCCTAGTGTCTCCAAGAAATGTATTTGCTTGCTTAAACAACCATTTTTTAGCTCGTTTTCCTAGAGAAACAAATCTTTTGTGATCGCACTGTGGGTATGTCTGGCTTTCTGTCCCTAATAAAACTTCTGAACTCGCTGGCCAATTTCAACCAAATTTGCCAGAAGGGCAGAGTCCTCAGAGAAACTATCCACCTACAAGTCTGCCCGGTGCTGGGCAGACAAGAGAAAGCTGAGCGCCCACTGAGAAAAAGGCTGCAGCATGCGCTCTCTTGATATTAAACACCAGAGCATCCAACCTTGAGCTGTCTCATATGTTTCTCTGCAGGAAGCCAAACCTCACTGAATTACCCTGACTAAGCACAGTATAGAAACATCAGTATCGGAGCTGCTCTGTGCTGAGAACTTAACACATGCGTAATGACTGACAGCCCCCGTTTCTGAGAAACGGCAATAAATGTGCAACGCAAAGTAGGGTCAGGAAGGGGATCAGTCTCAGACAGGTAAAATTAGTTGTCTGCTGTCATGGAGCAGGAGCACTGGCACTGAAATCCAGCTCTCCTGCCACCCAAGCTAGCACTCGACCCTTTCTACACCAAATAGCACCTCTTAAGCAATAAGTGGATGCAAGGCCAGGAGCGCGGGTTGGATTGCGTTCTGCTTTGTGCATTAGCAGAGAGAGCTGCAGCAACGCTCCAGCTCCAGCTGCAGAGTCTTTACTGCCACTTGGGTGAGGAGAACCGGAGGCAGAAAGAGCCCAGCTACCGTGGGAGTCAGCGACTTGTAAACTGAGAGCGTTTGACCTGGGATCAGCCAGAGGGAAGAACTCTCCCACAGGGTCAGTCTCCTACAGCATCAATTTTCAGCCTCGACCTGCACTTTAAAAACAGATCGGTAAAGGTCTGCTGCAGACACTCCTTTTTCATACAAGTTTGCAGAGATGCTCCTAACTGGGGTGAAAGCTCGGAGCTGGCCTCAACTGAGGAGCTGCCATATTCCTGCCGAGCTCGGGCGCAGCGGCCCAGCGGGGTGGAGGGTTGGGACAGCACAACCGGGTGAACTAACAGCAGTGCCAGGGCCGCTCGGTGCAAAGCACATGGACAGTTTCCAATTAAGAGAGCCTCTCTTTCTCCAAACTGTGGAGGAGAAAGGGGAGCTCTGTACAGATGCACTAAATGTAGAAAAAGCAGCCAAGGGTTTGGATATGACAATGAGCTCCTGTTTTCTGAGCCAGTGAAACAGGCAGCAGACAGGGAAGAAAAAAGCACTTGGGACATTTCAAAAGGAGGTTTTCAGGTGCAGGAATCTTACCCCCCCCCCCCACGACATTTAAGTTTGTGAAGCCCCTCAAAACACCACAGGGATCCACATTGCTGTGAGGTCCTGGCACTTCCCCTTCCCTTCTTGTCAACTCCCCCAGCTATCTCATGGGAAACACCCTCTCATCTATTTAAAAAAAAAAAAAAAAAAAAGGCAAGCATCTCCTGGAGCAACAAAACATCTCAGCTGGAGCTGACAGCAGGCTGTCAGGTTCTACCCTGTGATTGCTCAGGAAAAATTCACCCGTGTGACCTTCAGCCAGGCAAGATGACGCACCCCACGAAAAAGATGAAATAGAGAATTGCGCAAAAGCCTGAAGGAAAGGAATGGGCCAGTGGGTTTGGCCTCCTGGTGACCAAGCCATTGGTGCGGGGTCTTGCGTGCCTGGGAGTCATATCCGTAGGGGAATAGATGGAGCTCTCAGTTTCAGTACCCTGTGACTGGCTGCCCAGGTAGTAATTTAGCAAAGGGAGAGCAGATAATTTCCTGTTTGACTGGTCTACTTGAAGGGCCTTTCCCCTCCAGGGTGCTAGTGGCTAGGCAGCCAACCCTGAAGAGGAGGCAGATCTCCCTGGAAGCACCGGAGGAAAGCATGCTCCATCCTTTTATAGGAGGGTTGGTTTCCCTGCGCTGCCGTCATCGTGGGGGTGACTAGTACCATAAGACATTTCAGGCTCTCCCCTGCAGAGGGTAAAAAGTCAAAAGGGTATTAAGCTGTCAGATCAGGGCAATTTATGTATATAAACACAGTCCTGTTTTGCTGATTTACACCCTGATAGCACATGGCCCACAGGTAACGAACACAGCACATCACCACATCTGCCAGTGGAAGCAGTTTGGATTGACTGATCCATAAAACTGCAAGGCCTGAAGTTATCTGACTTCACATCTACATATACACACGCAAACAGCCACAGCCAACAAGTGCTCATGGAGTAACATGATATAAGCAATAAACGCTTTCCCCCAGCAAAAGTTAGGAGAGAGATTAGATAAGGCGGCTAAAACAAACTTTAACCACCATGGTGGGAGCTCAGCTGGCCTGTCCTTTTACTCAGTTAAATAAGCCGTGGCATTCGAGGGAACCCGCACCCCAGAGGCTGCCTCTGTCGTGCTCGTCCCTGTGCCTACAGCACTGGTCACCCCTCACTTGGTCGCTTATTGGGCCCAGATCCTGAAAGGCCCAAATTGCCCTGGCTCAACATTCCCTGCAGCGAAAACAATCCTGCTCCCATCTTTACGAGACAATAACGCCTCCCTCACAAGTTCATGGTCCAGTTAGAACTTGCCTTCCCTGGGGAAGAGCCCCAAACCCTTTTTCCCTTCAGAGCCACTCCTGCTCGGGAGCCAGTGAGGCTCCTGGCCTGCAAACGGCCCATGGGGGTAAGGAAGAGGGAGGAAGGTGGGGGAAAGGACGCTGAGAGGTTTGTTGACCCTGCAATGGCACCAGCCTGCTGAAATGCCACCATCACCATTTAAGAAGATATGAATTTGTGCTTGCGGAGGCCAGCAAATCGGGGAGCTCCGCTCCCAACCATGCCCACACTGATCCTGAAGGGTCTGTGGATTCAGAGGGACAGGCTGTGTGAGGGGCAAGGCATCATTACCAGGGGTCGGTCGGAGGATGGAGCTATAAAGAGGGCTTTGCTCTTCGTTGCTCCCCTCCCATGCGGTGTGACAGGGGTTCCCAGATCATGAGGCATGGCTAAAGCCAGCTCCCTCCCACTTCAGCTCTGGCTCCCAGCCAGCAAAGATCAGGGCTGCAATTGCCCCAGAAACCACCATTCTTCCCCCTCTTCCCACTTCAATGACACCAAGAAAATAAGTAATCAACCTCCCCAGACTCCTGATGCCCAAGGGTGGGACCAAATGAGGCAGAGACTGGTGCTCGCCACCAGCATACGCCACAGGGCAGTGTTTGCCTCCCATCTTAGCAATTCATGCCTTCACATCATCATGCCACCGAGGGGACGTGAGCAGGCGCTACATTCCCATTCCACCCAACAAACTCTAGTGTCAATTGCACGCTTTGGGCAAAAATAACAATTGGAAAAAATAATTGCATTTATCATGCTGGCGACTCGGCCGGCTACATAAGAATGTTACACAGCAAAACCACAGAGTTCAGCTTGTTTCCACACAAGCAGCAGAACAATGACTGGCAGGAATTCCCTGACATTAGACGCTCATGTTTAACTCAAGCAATTCTTTTTGCATCATCTTCAATCTACCAACCTGGGATGCCGCAGTAGGCCAGCCAGCAGGTGACCCTGGAAGCTAGTGGAGACACTGCTGGCCAGAGGACAACTTCCAACAATGGCTGAGCAGGCAGAAATACCATGACTGAATTATTCTCAACTATTTTGTCAACAAAGGCTCAGAGAGATGTAGGATTAAACCCTGCAAATGATGACACGATTCACAGGAAATTAAACTTCCCATGCTCCAGACAGCAGTGATGGGTGACAGATTATTGAAGAGGCAAATGATGGCTCTTCTAATGTCACTGCAGGCCAGATTGATAGGTGAACTGCAGCAGTGTCTCTTACAGTGACTTGCCACCCTGCACAGCACTGGGAGATGTTATTTCAGCTTAGACTTGCTTTCTTTGCTTAGCCTGCTATCTCTGCTCATGTGTAACTTGGCCATTATAATCACACACAGTTTTGTTGCATAATTTGGCTTATTAGGACATCATAAACAACTGCTTTTAACCTGCTTTGCTGATGTGTAGAGGGATTTAAGATAATGGCCTCAGAGAGGCCAGGCAGGAAAAGCAACTGAGAGTCCAATGTCATGGAAGACCCTGTTCTAACTAAAGGCTGCCACAGAAGTCCTGCCCGCTCTTAGGCTGCAGTTATTGGGCAGTCCCCTGGCAAGTCATATTGTTTCACTGACCAAGAAGAATCCAGCTCACCAAAACAGGCTCTGCCCCAGCACCAAGCTAATTTGGGTCCCCAGCTGGTTGCATGGTCATTGCAACCAACACAAGAGACAAGATGGGGTGGGAAGGGCAATGCTGTCCTTTTTGGATGCAAAACGTGAAATTGCCCCCAAGGGCCTTCTAAAAATATATAAGTTAAAATAAGTCCCTCTTGGTTACAGTGTCCATAGTCTTCTGACTCTATGGTGTGTAAATTATGTCAGTTGTAGACTCCTTTGTTTGTCATTTCACTGGTACAAAAACATCCAAATGAACCTGCCCAAGGAGTTCCTCTATTCACAGGATAAGCAGCTGGCAATGACTGAACTACCCCTTGTCAATCAATGCATTCTTCTAGTCTGATCCTGCAAAAATAAGATGCATTAGCCTAAGCTACCTTCAAGCTGTGTAAAGCCATCATTGGAAACAGCCAGTAATTGTCAACAAAACTTTCACTTCTTTAAATCTGGCTTAACAAACAACTTAAACCAATAGAAACACAAGTGCAAACACACTTAAAACAGCTCTAAATGCTGATTTACCCCAGGAATATAGGTTGTTGTGGACATCCATCTCTTCTCGGTCTTGCTGTGCTAGTTGATGCTATGACCACTACCTCCTTGGGAAGGCAGCCACCTCACAAGCCCAATGATGGATATAGTCTTTTCAAGCTAAAACAGACAATTTTGCCTGGCAAGAACCACTTGGCTGGGAAGGCTATGGATAAAGTAACATTTCAACTAGCACAGCTGCTTGCAGAGTGAACGTCTGCCTAGGGCTTCAGAGCTGCAACTGACACCCCCTACAGCAGTTTTAAATTAAATTTGAAACATTTATCAGGGAAGTTGTACTACTTTGGTTTAAAAAACACTTTTGGCTTATTTTAACCTTGTGTGTAGACCAAGCTAACAGGTATCCAAGAACTCTAGGGGAAGTCCTACCTCCCCAAAACCATTGGGATTTTTGATACTGACTTCATGTGAGTAGGACTTCAGCTTTCACTTACATGTACATGTCAGTCACCAGTCCAGCTATGCCATTGTAGTGATGCTGTTTTCATCCCTCTGAGATGCGGATACTCTGTAAGTAGGTACCCCCTGCGTTACTGAGTCTGGCCTAAGCCCCAGACAGCACAAGCATCCACCTTCCCCAAGTTAATTCCTGTTGAAGTAGACTGCAGCAGGTTTCAACTGGGGACAGTGAACCTGCGGAGAGGCTGTGGCCTCCTTCAGTGGCCACTGAGCAAAGAAAAACCATCTGACCTTGAATTCAAAATGCCATTGGCAGAGAACCCATGGCAGTCCTTGATCAGGTACCTCCCCTGTTTAAACCTGTGCCTTACTCCTCATCTGAATGTCTGCAAGTTCAGCTTCCAGTGGCTGCACCATAGTCTGCTAGACAAAAAGGCCTACCATCTGGTTCACTACAAGCTTGCAAACTGTGACCAACACTACCATTAACTTTGTCCTGATGGCTGAACACACTGGGTCACTCAGGGCTTTGTCACCCTTAACAAAACTTTCCTGGCTCTTTCCTGAATCCTCTCCAATTTATCAGTGTTTTCACTCACTGTGGCAGCACTGGCACCAGGAGGTACTGTAGCCCCTCTTCTGCCCTTTCTACATCCCAGTATCCTCCTTAGCCATAGTACAGTGCTGGGACCATCCATTCAGCTGGCTTTTGCCCACAACCCCAAGAGCTTCTCAAGAGTCCTGCTTCTTAGAGTCCCCTGTCCTACAAATGTGGCCTTTATTCTTTGTCCCTTGCATTCAACTGCATCACCATATTTGTTGTTTGCTTGAGTCTGGCTCCCCAAGCGATCTGTATTCCTTTCTATCAATGACCTCTCCTCTTCATTATTTACTGCTTCCTGGCTCATTACACCATCGGCAGACCACATCAGTTGTGATTTTACATTTTCTTCCATGTCATTGATAAAGATATTAAATGCAAGAATACTGGAGGGACTTTGCTACAAACACAGCTGGCGGATGATTTACAGTTACATTTGGAGACCTGTCAGAGAGCCAGGTTTTAATCCATTTAATGCACACCCTCTTGATTTTATACTGCTCTAGATCCTTAATCAAAATGTCATGTGGTACCAAGTCAAACGTCTTATAGAAGTCTTCTACACTACTATCACTTTTATCAGCTAAACCAGAGACATCACATTCTATTTTCTATGAACTCATGCTCATTGGCATTAATTACAATCTTCCTCCTTTAACTGCTCATGGACTCCCACAAACAAGGACTAACTTGTACCACCCAGCACACCACTAACAGCATCCCCACGACTCATTGTGGGCCACGGAGCACGTGTATTTTGAGAACAGCGATCCTGCAAAACCTGAAGTTGGCCCTGGGCATGGACAAAATTGGCTGTGGTCTGGAGGGGCAAAACACTGGGAACACTGTAACAGTCATGGTCTTGCTGACCATTCTGCCTCTTCCGGAGCTCTGGCAGGGCAGGTTAGCTGTTCCTGTCTCTACCACTGCAGAGGGATGTGGAACAGCTGCACACAGGGAAAGCAGGCATCACTAACCGTTGAGACAGCATTGAGGTCCACACTGTAATAACCTCCCCAAGAAAAACTTACAAATGGTCCATGGAGTCTTTTTCCTAGGAGAGCAGGGGACACAAAATGTTTATATCATTGTAAAGAGGCCAAAGCTGTTTATTCAGCATATAGATGAGACTGAAGCATGCTTCTAGCAACAGCATAGTGGATGTTATCTTGCTATCACAGTTACTTGGTTTTGTTTCTTGAAGGTTGGAAGTAATTCCTTAGCTCACAACTGATTCAATACCTTGGTTCTCTTGACTCTCCAGGTGCAATTTAGAGAGTAGTCCCACTGCACCTAGCGTAATACCGTAACCTCTATAGCCTTCAGTTTTTCTTTTTCTTTTTTGTTTTTTTTTACTTGCAAATTATAGTCTGAGAGTCCCAAATGGAAGTGATTTTTCATCCAGGAACTACTCTGAATAGGAACAGAATTTTGCTGCAGACAAATCCAAAACATGTTGTTTTTCATTTTGAGGTAGTCAGTATTTTTCAATAATTTGGGGCAGAACAAAAGGTTTTGTTTAACTCAAAACTATTTTTGAGGGAGGGTACTTTTCATATTTTTTTAATGATTCAAATAAAACTAGAGAAAATATATCTAGGAAAAAAACGTTTCATGTTTTGTGGAAGAAGGACTTAAAATGTAAGGCAAGGTGCTTTCAATGCAAATAGTTCAGCAACATTAAGACGATGTCACAAAACATTTCAGTGTCACTAAAACTGCATTTGCTTATTTGCTTAAAGCATTTAGCTGAGGAATTTTTGACATCTCCAGTCCCAGAGAAATAATACTGGAATTCACCTGCAGCCTGTATCTTTGTTTAGTGTTCAATCTTCAGCTAACTGAGAGACAAGGAGAACACACAATGACACTTCAGCAAATCTGGAAATCACTAGCCAATCATGCTGTTGCCATACAAAACCAAAGGCAAGACTGAAGACTCTTTGTCCTACAATCATATGCTTACAGCATAGATGAAAACCCCTCGTTACTGTGACAAAAAAAAATTCCCATATACTACCAGGATGAGATAGATGCATCTAATGTAACTACCTAGAAAGTCCTTCTGAAGTTTATCAGTCTTATATGTCCAAGCATCAAAAGCAGAGGAGGGTGGGAGGTGTAAGACTGGATCTCCCCAGATCAGACCATTCTCCATGATTCCCCTCCACCTTTTTCTACTAGTCCCACACTGAAGACAAAAATGACTGCCGGATGGTAGAGCTGTATTTCTGCTTAATGCTGATTACACAAGGACTCTTCTGCATGCCAGGGAACAACACACCAGACAGCGGTTTGCAGCCGTAAGAGAATCTCTGGCCCTACATTTTTCATCCTTCCTCTGATTAAGGCCAAAACTTGGCAGAACATACTGGAAAAACACAAAGGATATCATAATGTCAGGGTTAATGGCTATGCTGCTGAAAACTTTGCAGAGCCTTTGACTTATCTCATTAGTGAGTTGGAGAGCCGCTCGGGCATTAGCAGTTACCTATGCATTTGAAACAATCTCCAACATCAATATATCTCACTAAACATGCCCTCACTGCAACCCAAGTGTCTGCAAGGGTGCTAATCCCTGGGCAACATTCACTTGATTAAATTATTTTTGAAAGATGATGCAGCTAATGCTCCTTATTCCAGAGAATCCTGCATTGTTTTCCTTGTAAATTGCTCCTCCAAAAGGATGAAAGCTACAGCTTCTCACTTTCCACTCTAAAATAACCCGTCTCTGTTGGAGCAGCAGCCTGCAAACTTCCTCAGGAACATTGCTCTTGCCCACAAGAAAAAGTGAGACGAATTTGGTGAGTCACAGCCCCGTCCACAACCATGGCAGAGTCTGGTGCTACTGGTAGGTGTGACAGTTTGGGGTCTGTGTCTGCGTCTAATTATGAATTCCTCTTTGTTCTGTGAATAGCATTTATGACGGCAACCCTCAGTGTGGATTAGAACTTCCCTTTTGCAGCCGAAAGCAGGCGGTGTCTGGGGAGCAGAAAGGAGGCCATCAAGGAGTCAACAGCACTGAAGGGCTCTGCGCTGGCAGAACAATGGGCTTGCTCCAGGCACAGCTACTGACTTTTAACAGCTCTTTGCCAGTAACCCCCGTACGGGATTGCATCATGGAAAATCCTAGTGGAAAGCCAGGAACAAAGAAAAGATGTCAGGCTGCTTTTGAAAGGGACGTGTTCTCTGAGCAGAGGAAGCCCTTTCATCGCCAGAGTCAGAGGACTCAGCAAGAGGAACCTGGACTCCCTTAAAGACTCAAGGCGAGTCTAGAGGCATACACCAGACGGGAGACCAGAGAAAAGGGCCAGGCTCAGGAGGTGGCTGCTTTGCTTCGCTCTGTGACACTCCTGCATTGTCTATGGATGAAGTGCGTGTGTCTGTGTGGAAAAAATTCCTGTGCAGATGCTGTATCCCTTTACTGAATTGTCCTATGGTCCCCAAAGAGTCCAGAGTGCCCATCAGGACAGACAAGGCAACAATGCCCACAAGCTACTAAGCTCTCATCTCAGATCCCAGAAATAGAGCCAGACAAGAAACGTGTCCCAGAGAGTCAGGACTGGGGACACTGTCTGGACTCTGTTCAGGCTTGGCTAGCTGGAAAGCCCCCAGGACTGGTTTTATAATGGTGTGTGACACCATCCCCAAGGAAGAACGCAGGCAGAGCTGTGGCAGTAGGTTTTGGTCAATAGAGGCTCTGCTCTTCAGGCACAGTGAAAGGTGGAAATAGAGTTACTGCTACGTTTCTGTAGAAGGGCTCAGAGTTGGAAGCAATATGTTGCACATCCGGTGAGGAAACTTTCTGGGGTTTAGAAAAGCATCACTATTGCTGCAAGTCTGGAACAGAAGAGCCAAGAGCGCTGCTGAGCGGAAAGCAAGCTCACAAGGAGAACCCAGCAAAGGAACCCTGCATTGCCCAGCCCAGCAGCATTCACACGTGCTGCTTTACGGGCAGTATGCAGAGCGAGGGTTGCACAACTTTGGCTCTGATGTGGTATCTGACTTGCAAAGACAGACCTGCTTCTTGCCTGGCTTTCTAATTCTAAACCGGTCTTTCTACAACGCTCTAGGGAGAATACATGGAAAGACAGTGCAGAGCAGGTGTTTGAGAGACTGGTTCTTTGCTTTGCTACAACCTTCCTACCTCTGTCAGGCAAAATACTTGGTTCCTTATTGGCAATGTGAGCACACCACTTAGATCTCATGGTTAGAGGTAGGGCACTTAGGTAGCATGCACAGAGAGGAAGCAGCAGAGGTTGTAAACAAACCTGGAAAACTAACACATTTGCATTCTCATTAGCTGTATGGGAAACAGCTAGGAAGATTTTTTGGCAATGAAGCTAGCCATTGACTTGCTCACTTGGCTGAAAGACTGATGCCAAGGAACAGCAAAGCAGAGCAAGAGAGCTGGCCTGGAACCAAGGGATTTTGCATAGCTCTCATTTTGCATTCATTGCCCTTAGTCCAGGGGTCTTAAGTGTTGTCAGTTTTAGGGCATGAGCAAGAAACTGGATTGCAAAATGAGATCTTCCCTATTTGCATACAAACCTCTCTGCATTTCCCTTCTACTTCATCCTTGGCCAAATGATCTGGAATTTGGATGGGAAATCCTTCCAAAACTCCAGTGCCCCCATGCTTCTGCGCATTCATCGGCCTGGCTGGCTTGAGCAGGGAACGCAGTCCTGGCTGGCTCTGCTCTGGGAGCTCAGTTATACCTGCAGCAACTGGCCAGCTCTTACGGCTTCTGGCTGGCAGCTGCTTCACTGCAGCTCCTCTTTGTAAAAGAGCATCATAAAGGCAAATTCTTCTGCTACTGCCAACCATTGCTGGACTCTGCTCTGTGCCGTGTTATTCTGTGCTTTTGGTAATACTGGCAGCACTGCTGGATTATAAATAAGTGAAAGTGCAGCTTGCTCGCAAGAGCCACAGAACCCCAGCAAGTACTGGACATCTCAATCAGCCTCTTCCAATAATCTCCCAAGATGACAAGTCCAGCGGGAGGAGCCCACGCCTTTCGCTGCCCGCACCACACACTGTGCTTGGGGACATTATTGCCCCACAGAAACCACCACAGAGCAAAAGCAGTCTATCGTGATGAATGCTAGAGCATGAAAGAGGACTGGGAACGCTGCCGCATTTACAATACTGTGCCATTATGTGGGATTTTGCTTATTAAGATTTGCTACTGTGGATTGCAAGCAAAAAGTAATAATTTTTAATGCCCTGAGAAATCCTGTCAAGGAATTGGAAAAGACCAAATCCAATGTCAGTTTGAAAAAGACCCTTCTCCTGCCCAACAGATTCATTTCAGACTGGGAGGTGGGTACATATCTTGGAAACTTTTTTTTTTTCCAACTATCCATTCAAATAAATGGTTCAAATTTGCTCTGCCTTAATTCACACGCTTTTTATGTTTGCTTTACCAATAATATTCTAACAAAGGCATTTACTGTCAGGAACATTTACAGAAATGGCAAATAATAGAGACCTCATAAACACAGTGATTCAGACTAGAATCTGGTTCTGAAAGTCACGTACTAGTATTTAAGAGAAGAAACAATGCCGTGTGAACATTCACCCAAGCCAAAGTCACCAGCACAGCTGAGACTTCAAACATTCAGTAGCAACAGGTTCATTATCAAGATATATTGCTTGAATTATTTCTAGATGTTATTCAGAGAATTATTTCAAATAATTAATATATGTAAGAAAATTACCGGCTCTGAACAGAAGAATTAAACTTGTCACATTAGAGCTGAATAAATGCCATGCAACTATTCACTGCCCTGCTTTTGGATACACTAATTGCACCAGATCCAATCTTTAACCCCATTGGGGCTGAAGGAAACGTTCTCTGTGGCTCTGCTACGTGTCTGGGGATACAACAGTTCCCAGGGACTCCATTCCTTTCTCTGTAGGGGGACTACAGCCTTATCTCATGGGCTCTCCATTGTATTTCATAAAGGAGACTCACAGTTTCACCTTTCATTTACCCCAGTATAATTCCTGTGGTCTTCAGCGGAGCCGTTTTTACACCTGCATGCACAGGAGAAGAATTGCACCAGGTTTAATCTTGTCCCTGGTTCATTGTTTCAGCATCTCAGAGGAGGTGCAGGAAATATTGCTACTCAAGGGAGGCACTGGCAGGAGCAAGCAAGTCTCAGCACTCCACGGCAGGCCGGCGGGGACAGCCAAGTAACAGCTCTTCTGAAGGCCAAGCAAACTGGAAGGCAGATCCCAGCACTCCAAGAAACAGAAGAGCCTCAACACTATTTACACCAGCCTCAGAAAGAAAAAGTGAGCATGGGCTGTATGTCCAAACATGGGAGTTGTGTGAGGGAGCAAATCCAGAAATTGAAATCCCCAGTTTTGCTCCCTCCAGACCACCCTGCAGGGAGCTAGGACCCCAGAGGATGCCATCAACCAGTTTCAGGCTATTACCAGCCAGGGTCTGTTACCTTTCCCCGCCATAGAGCGGGGGTCGGAAAGGGCAGGTGCAAGACTGCAGTGTGGGAACAAGAACCAAGAATACACAGCAGTCATTCATTTGGATATTGCTTACACCATTTTTTTAATGCCCACAGTGCCTCACAGTCACCAGAAACTCTAGTGGAACACAGCACGATTAATCTGCGTTTGCACCACACGTAACTTTTAGCCCACAGCTCCCATCTTTCACAGTCATGCACAATATCTCCATTACCTGCATGAGCAGCCTTGTCCTGTGATCCCTCCAGCATGTCCAATGTAGCTCAAGGAGTACAGTGTGCAGGATCAGGCTTCAGGGAAAGAAGAAGAGAAGAGATGTACAAACACATCAGACGAGTGGAGAAACTAAGGAATAGGGCATGCTTACATGGAAGTTGTTAAATAGGTGACTTTTCAGCTGCATTGTGGCCGGAATATCGTTCCTTGCTTCCCACTGATATCAAGGGCTTGGTTCCATCTCATGCAAGTTCATGGCAGGCTTAACAAGAACAAGGGCAGGAGCAAGCACTGAGCAAGTCTAGGTTTGAGCCTGGGACAGAGTCAGTTTGGGACAAGAGTTGGCACAAATAGGGTTCAAAGAGGGATTTGAATGAGGAGGGGGCCCAGGGGTCATAGTGGACTCTCTGAGAAGACCCTGGACACGCAGCTCACTGCTTGGGAGTCTCCAGGTTGCCCCAAAAACACGCAGACACCCAAGAGCCAGGATAACTTTTGTCATCAGTTGCACCAACGATCAACAGAAAACTAATAGCAATAACTGGGAGGATCTGCGAGAGGTTCTCTACTGCCTCCCCGCCACCTCCCCTCCCTTTTTTATTTTCCTGAGTGACAGAGGATTTAAATGCAAAGTGGATCTAATGCACACCCTGAAGTCGGCTGGCAGTATGCAAATGACCTGTCAGATTAAAATCTGAATGAAAGAGATAACAAGCTTATCTTCATAACAAAAGACTCTTAGGGGCAAACTATTTGACGCAGTGTTGATGTTTGTTTTAACCCGTGGACTTTGGACAGTGCAATATTTCAGGGACCGTGCTCCTCTCCACTTTGCTTTGAGCGCTTGCACGTGTGTGTGTGTGTGTGTGTGTGTGTGTGTTTGTATTTGCACTGGCAACAAAAGGCAAGTGCTATGATAAGAAGGGGGGGGGAGGAAAAAAGCCTAGTGAGGGCTCTAACAGTTGATTTCAAAGTCTTTTTGGGGGGGTGTAAAGGAGATGCAGTCTGGGGGATGGCTCTGCGGAGCCAATGCCAAACAAGCCAGCAATAGGTCAACTCACGCTTGCAACCAGCACTACAGCTGCAGTGAGAATAAGCAAACACAGCAGCAGGGGGAAGAATTAAAGGAGGGGGCTGGGGGTGAGGCGTACGATTTATTCTTCTGGCACGTGCAGAGGGGCTGGAGATGGATCAGCTGTATTTATTCTGTGAAAAGGAGAAAGAAAAGGAGGCAAAAGAGCAAAGCAAGTTTCATCGCACCAGAGAAAACAAAGATTTTCAATAAACTCCCCATTGCCACCCCCTTCCTGGAAAAAGGGAGAGAGAAAAAAAAAAAAGCTGCAGGTGTTTGTGAGGGGTCTGTATAGAAGCCACGCAGGGAATTAGCAACTGAGGCAAGTTGCCTTTGGAAAAGGAATAGGCCCTGAATAGATTTGCATTTCTTAATTTAGGGATCATCAGCAAACAAGAGCCACAGAAAGCACCCCTCTCAGCACCATCGCTTCAAAGCGAGCAGGGATGCGCGTGGGTGTTTGGGGGCCGGCAGCCCCGCGAGGAGGCAGCTGGGTCTCGCTATTCATGGCGGCAGGGCTCCCGCGGTGGCAGGGCTCCTTCTGGCCTGGTGTCGCCCGGATCCCCAGCCCTGAGTCCCTGCAGTTGCCCTGCTTTATTTTCCTGGTACAATGAGAAGCGTGTGAGCACTGAGCACCACGTTCCTCACCCAGAGGAACCGCCGCACAGATCTCCCCATTTCAGGTCCTTCCCAGTCTCCTAAACCTCCCTCAGCAAATGCCCAGCTGCCCTGTTCTCTCCCTGCTGGGAAGTGAAAGCCCATAGAGATGGAGAAAGTCTTCTCCTAAATCCCTCGAAGGCGGCCAAATGGAATTTGCGAGCCTTTCCACATGCCCACAACGCATTTCAGCGCTGACCTCCTTGCTGGAGGGGACAGCAGAGACATGTCCGGCTGTGCCCTGCCAGGGTGATACTGCTGTGAGACAACAGCGGAGCCAGGAGCAGAGCCCTGACCCCAACTCCCAAGACAGACGCTGGCTTTGTGCTTTTGTGCACAGGCTCACTGCCCTTGTTTCTGTGACTTGTGCTCTCCTGGTCTGCTCAGCTCTGTCCAGACAGGCTGGGATGGACCTTGTACCCTTGCCACCAAAGGCAGAGCTCTCCGGTCCTTTGAGCTAAAATGAGTCCAAACTGGATCTCACACCCAATGCAACACAAATGGCTACATTTCCCAATATTCACATGAAGACATATCCCCTTCTGCTTGGTTTCTGGGTTAGATCCAAAGCAGATATCCTCTAGGCTTGCTCCCAGAATTTAGGCTCAAACTTGCAGAAACTTAACCAACCAGCTGAGAAGGTGACAGCACTCTTGAACCCACACTTGAATGCTCTCTAAACCTGCTCCAGACACAGCTACTGCTATGTATCATGGTATAACTGAGAGCAAGATCCCAAGGCAGGGCACTCACTGCCCCTTTCCTGACTCCTAAGAGATGCTATTTGTGCAACTGTTAGTGATGCATAGAAAGGATAGCACCAGCATTTGCTATGGGACTAAGCCCTGCATCAGGACTTGTAAGCTCCAAGTGCACTTATTTGAGCTGTGTCTGCTCCTTTCTGTGCCAGATCCCTGTTATTTGCACAAGGCATTTGGTTCATACCAACACTCTTGCAGAAAGTTATATTGAAGCTCATGCACTGAACTGGTGTCTTCCATGTGGACAGGCTCAGCCAGGACTATGGCTCTCCTCACACCACGGCACATCAAGACCGCACTTATGAAAGCTTGAGTATGACTGCATGCAGGGAAGATTAAACCCAACCAGGGTTTCTCCCAGGCCATACATCTCATACTGTAACCCAGGGTTAGTACATATGCAAAATTGTGCTGATTTCTTTAAAGGTATTTTGGGAACTGACTGTTAAATGTGTTCTAAACCCTGTGCAGACACTCTGAATGCAGTCAAAATGTAGCTTCCCCCCTCTCCATGCTAAGCAGGTACCTTACTGATTCAAGAAAGTCCGTATAAGCAAGGGTAAGATGGTGTAAGGAAGGTCCTCAACCAAATTAACTTAGCTATGTAACTAACTACAAACCCTCACGCTCAAAAAGGCAAGGAAATTTGGTAAAGTTCTCCTAATGAAACGTGGAAGCCCTGGAGGCAGAACAGAGGTTCGCCAATGCTCCTTCCACTTGGCAACTTTACCTCCCACACAACTCCTCCTTGTGGGAACATCACCTCTTCGAACCCAAATGATTAAAGGGCTGAAATGTTCTGTGACATTCAGCAAGTTAGACTAGCACCTTTCTTTCGAGAAAGATTCACACAGCATGGATGAAAAATATCACACTCTGAGCTGTCCTGGGCAACCTGGTACTAAAGGCATCAGTGGTCTCTGCCAGGGTTCATCTCAGCACACACTCAAGCACACTCGTAGCAGAAGGCACAGTGGATCCCACAGTCTCAGACAGTGGCTTACCAAGAACAGCACAGGGAGATCTAACGCATCACCCCATTTGCTATGACATACTCTATAAAAGCATGCATCATTTGTGAAGAAGCAGGAGGAGTCCTCAAAGCAGAAAGGCTCTGAGGCATGTCCCATCTTAGTATGTCAGCTGTACCTGAGAGCAGGTAATGATCTCCCTGGTTAACCAAAAAACAAGATGGAAATCCAGGACTGCATCTCCAGAAGGTGCTGAGGAGAGCTGGATAAGGAGCAACTTACTTAGGATACTGGCAGGAGCATATTCAAACCATTGACACACTGTGCAACAGGATCCACGGTGCCTGCACTGCTTGCCTGGGGAAAAAGACACAGTAATGCAAACATAATTGTTCAAGACTGATCTCAATTTATGTCCAAGAGGCAAATGCAACACATCACGAACGGCCAGAATGGGTGGGGGAGTTGCTCACAAGGGCAGTCTTTACACAGGACATCTTCCAACACATGCTCTGCAGTCCTCCCCAGGCTCTGTCCTGCATTACAGAAACACAATGCACTCCAAAGCACTCTGTGGGAGAAAGGCTGGAAGAGAAACCCCAAATGCAGTTGTCTTGGTTGAGACTGTAGAGCATGAAACCACAGGTCAGGGAGGGATCTCCAGGGCAGGTCACTGCACTCCATGAGACGGTCTTTCAATTCTAAAAGGGAAAAGGAGTAGACAGAAATGTTACGTTTATGTTAAAACATTAAGGTGGGATTTGGGCACTGTAAAAATTAGCCGTTAGGCTTTCCTCAATCCCACCCAACAGGTCTCACTGAGTATGAGATGGGATTCCAGCAAATAAACAGACAGAATACACCCAGAAGGTGACACAACGGAATAGCTTGACTGAAGTATGTGAGAGGTATAAACCAGAGTCTTTAGACAAACAGCTTTACAAAAGAAAAAATACCACTTCCAGCTTGCTGGTCTTTTTGGCAATGTTCTTATTGTGCCCTAGCGTTCTAGGGCTGCTCCGTATTTGGGAAAAAAATCATCTGGATCCCACTTCAAGAGTTAGTCCAGTCTGTAGCACTCACCACATGAGTACATAACACAGTAGCCTGCAGTAATGGCTCTGCAGTCTCAAATACTAGTGGGTATGTTCATTTTGGTCATGACATGGAAAAACTGATTAAATAGCTTGGCGAAATAAGTGATCGAGCAGCTCTCACCACCTTTTATGGCTATAGAGCATCTGTGAACAAACCGTGATTCCTTCAGATTTATTTAAGGCTATTTGCTGTTCTCACTCTTTCTATAGCTATTGCTGTACTGCTTATCTATGATTGGGGGCACCACAGGCATGTGAAGTGGCTTCTCGTCTGGATAATAAGAACTCACTCTCAATTTTGGGGGAAGGGATGAATACTCACCCATGTCAAATCTTCTTGGCACAAACAGTAAATGCCAGTGAAATGCATTGGCGCAAACACACATGCGAACCAGATAAAGACAAGAATGCAGCCAAAGGGGCTGGTGTAAAAATCAAATTTCCAGTCCTAGAACACTTGCTGCAATATTTTCCAGGTTTCCATGTTCCAGGAAACAGCTCTGCTAGGCCCTCACTCTCACACTTAGGTTTTAATAGCTGGCACAAGGTTGCAGTGTTGCCAGGTCTCATGTTATCATGAAGCTTCTAATACACAGGGTTTTTCCTACACCTTTAGTTTTAGCTCCCAAAGGCAAGTGATGAGATGAAAATGGAGGTGAGGCGTGCTCACACAACCTTTGCTCTGGGTGCCTAACTTTGGGAAGTTGGTCTCTAAATGATCCTTCCAGAGGTTCATCAATGCAGGGACCTAATCAAGGTGTTTGGATTCTACTTGAAGGAGTCCCTTTCTCTCCACCAGCTGTATAAACAAATTAGGAAGAGGAGTTTCATCACTTAGGCATCTAAGACAGGTGTCTTAAGGTGGGCAGCCTCTGGCCTTCACAGCCATGGGAGAAAGCTTGAAAATGTAATTTCTGAGTATCCTCATGGTTTCAAACACAGAAAGCAGGAAAAAACTTCCAACAATTCAGTCAACCTTTCAAAAACCTCCTTGTTTTCAAGCCAAGGTCATTGTTTTGTCTGATATGTTGGATCATGACCTTGAAATCTTGGACAACACAATAGCAAGCAAATAATTTTTTGTGACTCAACCTGAAGATCTGGTGAAAGCACTGTCCTCTGTACAAGAATCTGAATACTCATTGACAAGAACAAACCTGGAACAAAGAGATGAGTAGAAATATACAGAAAATTTAGATCCTTGTAGTAATAGACTTTTTTTAAAATGATATTTCCATCAGTATGAATAAGAAATATTTAACCAGCAAGCCTAAAGCATCATAGGTCCATTGGGACATCCTTTTACTAAACACAGAGATCACCAAGTGGCATCAGCTCTGCAGTGTTTAGGGCTCAGCACCCTCACTGTTCAGGGTTCCTCCAGGCCAAGTCCTCCCCCAGCAGATCCCACATGAACTTCTTGGAAGATGGGCAATCCTGACTCCACTGAAATCAACACCAAAAATCCATCTGGCTTTATTGGGGCAAAGATTTCATGCCATCAGGCCTGCTAACTGCCTTTAAAGTGCCTTACCCAGCTTTGGTGTTACACAACCAGCAAAAAGCCATTAACATAACACTTCTTCCCTTCTTCTCCTTTACGCTATTTGTTTGCTGACAATTTAGGTTTTAAGAAATAGCAGTGAACAAAACCTATATGCTAATTAAGCCTAGAGGGTGCATATGACAGACCCTCCCTTGTGCTGGGTACCCGCTCTTGGGTCTTTTCTCAGCAAGAAATCCCATCAGCAGGATCCTCAGCTGGTGTGACTCAACATAGCTCATTTAAACTCACATAGTGCTACACTGCTTTCCTGCAGCAGAGATCCTGGCCCAATCTACACAAGCAGGAGACTGCTTTTACTCCAGAAAGGTAAGATAGCATCTAAAGAGAGGACACTACCAAAGTAAGGGTGGGAGGGTAAAGCCAGACAGCTGAGACAAGGCAGACAGAACATAACAAGCGGGAATTCATATTTTTTAAAGGAAGAGGCTCCACTGATGGGAAATATCTTTTTAGACATTGGTGTGCAGTTTGAGACCAGAGCTGCCTTTCACAGAATCCATGTGGAATGGCCTTGAAATCTTTTGGCTGTGTTCATCCAAAGCGAGTTTTGAGCTGAGTTTCTTCCAGCTAGTTTTTTTCTGAGAAATAAACACAATCAGCCTCACTGCATCCTGCTGCACCAGAGACCAAGCTACCAAATCGTAGCTCGCAAGGCACACGGTCTTTTCCCAACCCTTAGCTCCCTGGGCCAAAAGCGCTGCTGATGGGTGGGGGCAGACTCCGTCAGCTGACGATCTTTTCGGCTGCTCTCTCGTGATGAGCTTTGCGATCCTCACGCACAAGGAACGTCTCCCTGCTGGCACCGCAGCGCGGAGTCTCGGGCTTTCTTCCCCCCCTGCTCTCACACTGCTTTGCCAGCTGTCTTCACCTGCAAGCCTCCAGGCCCTCCCTGCACCTCAGTCTCCCTGGCTACAAGGCTGACACAAAAGAAACCTCCCTAGGCTTTTTTCTTCTTCCCCCTCCCCAAATTATTATGATTTCTTCCTTTTACAACGGCAATGAACAGACCCAGCCAAGATTAAAATCACACAGTAAAAATATACAAGAAAAGGCAGTTCTGCTCCAGACAGAGCGTAGACTGTAGACTGTAATCAGTTTGGACTGGGTCTATTCATGTTTTTTTGCCAAAGCGTCAGCACTTTGTAAATAATACTGCGATTCCCTGCTTCATAGAGTTGTTTCAAACTCTTGGCTATTTCAGATCTTGTATAGAATAATGGTATGAATATCAGCGTTTCCCATGTGAGGCAGTTTTATACTATTAAATCAGGGCGCACAGGAATAGAATCACAAGTATTTTACCTGTAGCTTCAAACTGATTGTGCCATTTACAGACAATGCATATTTTCCCCTTTCAGTTACACAAGGATACTGGCCAGAAGAAGGTTGGTGGGAATGCAGAAACAGCTAATATACGAAGCCAGAGATAAAGAGCTTTACAAACTAAAAAAACAATGCAGAAAATCCCCTTGCATTCCTGAATCATCAGGAATTGACTGACTTACACTCTTGGCCATTTAAGTATGAAATAAATAAAGAAGATGTTGTTCATTTTGTGTGTGTGTCTAATCCCACATTCTCAATACAAATGCATTTAACCTTGTCCCTTTAAAAGAGCCCTGGACAATCAGAATCATCTTTACAGAAGACTGCGCCTGCTTTTAAATTAGCTTTTTAAAAAGCAGCCTTTCTCTCTTTCCCCTTTTCCAATTCCCATTCACACTGAGCACAGATAAACACAGGCAGGCCAGACCTGGGAGCCCTCCGAAAGTTTAAATGGAAACCATGTTTCAGAAGAGGGTTGACTTTTTCCCACAGTAACCCTGCATTTTACCACCTGCCCAGGACCATTTATGGATTTGGAGATTTTGACTAAGTGTGGCGACAGCACCTCACGTAGCAAAACAGAAAGTTTAGACAAACAGGTCTGCAAAACGACTACATCAGTCTGTGGGATCATTCACAACTCACCTGGGAGATGATTTTATACTTCTATAAGACTACAGAAAACACCTTTTTCCCTCAGAAACATTCCTATCAGGTGCAAGTCGAACCTATTAATCTAATTTTTGCCTATCCTGGCTTTACATCCAAGTGCCAAGCCCAACTCCAAGCCACATGGCAGCAGATCTGGAGTCATTCATGACACTGACCTCTGTGTCAAGCACAAACTTGGGAACCAGAGCAGAATTTGACCTGTGGTATTTATTAATAACCTCCTTATTAATCATCTTTTGTCACTTCTCTATTGCCTCCCATCTGTGGATCCAGAAGCACTTTATGAGCTGCAGCGAACTAAAGCGATGGCGTGGGTTAAGAAGTGTATCTCCATTTTACAGCTGGGAACAGCAGAGCACATGGGGTTGTGTAATTAAGGCTCAGGAGACGCTGGCTTCTGGCAGAACACGCTCCCGCAGCCCGAGATAAGTCTCGCCGCAGCGCACGACCCGCTCCCACCGCCGCCCTGCACGCACGAGGGTACGTCCGCCCGTTGCCACGCCGTGCGAAAGGAGCACGCGACGCCGCAGCGGCGCTGCAACGGGCGTTTGAAAAGGACACTGAAAAACAACCGCACACATGGTCAGGGAGGGCATGTGCCGGACAGCGGGGATCAGGACAGCGGAACCATCGGGGAAGAAGTTTCCATCCTGCAACTGCAGGAATTTAACAGCCGTCGCCGCTGACAACAGGAGTGCGGAACAACGCACTCGAACGATCAAGTTGTTCTGTTTGGCAGCTGAGGTTATACGACCCGGCAGAGACGGTGTCTAGCTTTAGCACGGAGTTTTGCGGCACCCACGGAGCAGTTCAGCTCAGGCAGGTACTGCCGCGCTCCCGCCTCCCCTCGGCGCTGATGATACTTTGTGAAGGAAGGAAACACCTTTGGCGACATGAGCAAGGAGCCAGCAGCCAAGATGACTGCGGCCAGATCCTCCGCTGGGGTCAGGCTCTGCAGCTCCCCCAAGCCAACGGGTTTGAGCCAGAGTCCTGGACAGACCCAGATGAAAGGAAATGTTGCATCCAAATGTGCAATCCCAATTTTGCCACCAACTTGCTACTCGTTTGGCTACTTCTCTTGTGTCTGAGCTTCCCTGCCTGCCAGACTGGGGAATAACTGTGCCCAGGGGACACCGCAAGGCATTAACAGTCATACTGTGCTTTGGGAATCTCGGATGGAGGATGCTACAGGAGTGCTACAGCCCCAGCAAGACTGGGTAACACGTTCCAGCTTAACCTCATAACTCAGTCCCTCATAACTTTCAAAAATGAGAATTATGCACATGACATATTCTGTCCTCATGCAGAAGAGTGAGAGAATCTACAGGGTGAGGTATTCACTTTTGTTAGACCAACTGGAAGAGCTCAAAGGAAAAAACAGACAATTTATTAATAGCCAAGTTCTTCTTCAAATCATGTGCGTAATATTCCGTATTGTGGACTTCTACTGAATTTACTAATGATTCAATAATATCCTAAACAGATTTTCTGCTATCTTAATTGAACACTCTTAGCAGATCAGCACTGTTTTATGTGTATCAGGCAAAGAGCCTCACAAGTTAGCCACAAGAAAAGTGCAGAACAAGCCCTCAGTGTCTACATGTTATACTGCATAAGACCCTAAAGGGACTGGGCAAAAACTTTTTACATGACAAAACATGGCTTTTCAAATCAAAATGCTTTTTTAAAAAAAAAAAAAAAACAGAAACATTTCATTTAGACTGCTGCCTTTTTAACCAAAAAAGTTGAAAATGAAATTTAGAATGATTTTTCAGTACAAATTCAGGTTTCAAAAACCTTTAATCAAAGACTGGTCTTCAATTAAAAAAAAAAAAAGTCTGTCTTTGCCTTCTTCTGAAACACTGGAAAAATAATATCCCTTTAAGTTTTTAGTGAAAACTCAGTCTCCCCCCCAACTCCCAGTAAAACACATTTAAAAAAAGGGGGGAAAAATCAGCATACTTTAGCAATGCATATTTCCAGTAATGCTTTCTTTGTATTTAACCTCGCTAGCCTTAAACTGCAATGAAGAGAAGCTCAGATTGAAGAGATCTTACATAGGAGGTGTAACTCAGTAAAGATAGGCTGGATCATATATCAATAAAATTGGTCTAAGTGTTTGGATTGAAGCATATATTATCAGATATGACAGAAAGAAGAAAAGCTCCTAATAGCACCCTGTATTTGAGAAAGGGCAGATGATCCCACAAGGAAAGCGCAGGCTGCGCACGCAGAGCACCGAACAAAGGGTCCACGTGCAACCTTAACTTCTGCATCTCCCGTCTTCGGAGCAACTCACTCTGCAAGCTCGCTCTCAGCATTGCTTTAAGGTAGAATTATCTAGTAGTTTTTCCACACTGAGAGGCGCTTTTAATACAGCGGAATTTGCAGAAAGCCGTGTTGTGGGGAATGGGTTCAGCTACCCGCTATTAGGGATCGTAACAACAAAACACGGGTGACTGGAGGGATACGACGATCAGGGTGCCGGGTAGGAGTTGGGAGACTTCGGTTTCTTGGCTCGCTTTGCTCCAGGCTCTCTGTGTGATCCAAGCCAAGTGAACACACTATCTCTGTATCTCGCTTTCTGCAACGGTATAGCGAGACTATTTCACAAAAGTGTTAAGAGGCTAAATTCATAAATATTTGAAATTCGCTTTGAGATCTCTGAGGGACAGGAATTCAGAGTGCCAAACAACTATAGCGCTGTACACCTTCAAGGCACAGGGAAACGTTAGCCAATTAACTGCGGATTATTATGCTTAGAGGAATTAAAATAAACTCCTGCATTCTTACTTTGTGCAGGCAGGAGGGTGTAATGGTCCCTCCGTTGTGTAAATATCATTCCTGGGTCCACGAATGAGCGGTAGTCATGCCACGGAGGAGTCAAGACATGCACCAACACCGTTCGGCAGTTGGTTATCGCCCTTCTCTCTCCATCAGAGGCTGTTTGGGGAGGGCTGGGGGGGCGTTTGCCTGTTATCTGACCTCCTTTGAGGCACTCGTTCCTCCTTAGCCCAGCATCTCCCTTCAACACTTCGCTTTTGGGGGGGGGGGGGAAGTAGCAAACACCACAATTGATTAGAAAACTATATTGCGCGTGAATATTTGCTTTTAAAGCTGCCGGAGCGGAGTTTTGTGCCCAGGCATAACTGGAGCAGTGGTCAGTTTCCCAAGCACTGGATATCGCCGACTCCGGGAGCGAGAAGCAGAGCCATGCAGATAAGGCTGTCATCGGAGATAACAGCAGTCAACAGCCCTCAGCGTCATTATCTCAGCAAAGGGAAAAAGCAGGTAGCTCCCCTTAATATACAAAGCGCAGCAGTTATATATGTCTCCTTTACAATGATAGATGGGAAGGGATAAAGGGGAAATCCAACCCAAAACCTTCAAAGCCAGCCTGATTCACATCCTCTCGCTCCCAAATTGTGAGTGTGTTTTCATGAACGCAGTAAACAGCCTCCTCCCGGCTCTCACGCGCTCTGTCTCAGCGCACACAGAGCGAGGGAGCTTTGGCGAAACAATTTCGTTGACATGGATCTAAGTGAGGTCTTTTTTCTCCTTTGGTTAATGGAATTTCTTAAGACGGAATAATGAAGCAGCGATTGTCAAACACGCCTAACTGGAAGGCAAACAAATTGGCTGGATCAGGCCTTTTTAATTTGAAAAAATAAATAGAATAAATGTGAATTTATTTGCAGTGGTTTGATGGCTCTCTGAAACCATTACACTGTTAAGCCCCTTTTACCTTATAATCAAACTCCAGGAGCATAACACTCTTCAGAGTGTAACTGTGCTGTGCGAGCCGCCCCGGGATTTAACAGCCTGCGTCCTCCTCTCCGCACACACATGTACACCGCACAAAACCAAACACTTTGCCGCCACAGCCTGCTGCTTCCAAACAGTGACTTTTGTGTCAGCACCAAGACACCGAAACATGAACACAAATGTGACATGTTGTAATTGCCCTTTTCAGACACACAGGCCAGTTGCAAAGCCCCAGACTAGTCGATCCCCAAAGAAACACCTTAATCAAAGCCCCTACAGCAAGCAGAACAAATAAATAAGTAAAGACACAGGGAAAATAAAAGCAGCAAAATCCTAAATAAATGTCTGGGTCTGATTTCTTTATGTGCATTTCTGAAGTGAGAAGAAGCACACAGAAGGGCATTTAATTAAATCAAAGAGTAAAGGAGGGGGTTGCCATGCTGCTTGCTATTATGTTACAGTTCACTAAAATGAAAACTTATTTTTAAACCTCTGGTATTAATTTGAGATTATTCAGATACTTAATTAAAAGTGCAGCATGTGTTAAATATTATTTCAACAAAGATTATCATCAAAACCCTATGTAATAAGATCCTTCAATGCTTAGAGCGATATTTTATGCAAATTTTCTATGCCACCAAATGAAGGTCTCTTCAATTTTTTTCCCTTCTTCATTTTGCTACAACAAAATGTTCCAGGCAGGAAAAAAGTTTCTAGAATAACAAGGATACTACAGATAATGCAGTGCAACAAATAGCAGCTCAGTGGTAGTCACGTTTCTGTGATCAGCTCCCTTACTGATAGCACTTCACAGTAAATGAATAGATCAAACAGGCTCCCATAAGAGTTAAAGGGCTAAATTTTGCTCACACTGAGCAAGGCGTAAGTCAGGAGGCAGGAGAAAATTTGTCCTAGCAATATTCTGCTGGAGTAAGAAAGGCAGAATTTCACCCTTTGTGCATTAGGAATGAACCAACTATTTCTACCTGTATAAGATAACGAAGTTTTCGGGGCAAAGAATATGTTTTCCTGTGTGGGACTTCTCCTGTGGCCTTTACTCCTGTGAATAGAGCCAGTGAAGTTGGTGGGAATTACTCATGTAAGTTCAAGGTTCAGTGCCAAGCTTTCAGTGCCATTTACATGGCTTTCAATTTTTTTTCTATCTTTTTTATTTATCCTTTTGATTTATCCTTTTTTTTTTTAGAATTAATTACTTGCTCTAATTGACACCATTTTGCCTGAAAGCAAGCAAATAAAAAGCAGAACAAGTATCAAACACTTACATAGATTCTCCTCTCCTACAATGGCTTCATCAGTCCTGCCACAAACAAACTTCGTTTATTGACTGGGGCCAGTGTTGTACTTATTCTTTAACGAACGCGGAACCGTTCTCGAGTGAAGACTTCATTGTTTAAAGTGAACGTACTAGGCATGAGGCCTTATTTTTAAAATACAAAACATTGATACTTCACAATACAGAAGAATTCTAGAAAGAATCACACTTGTTACTCGGAATATATTCAATACGCTGATTTTCTAAATACAGAAGGCGCTTGTATGTTTTAGAAGCTGCTGTCAAAATATAGGAAAAGTAGCTACTTTCAGTTTGGGGAATAGTTCAAATCATCACTAAAAAAATAGCATAAAAAGCTTCCAGAGCAAATGATCAAAAATAATGTTTTCAGTGCATCAAAGAATATGCCCCTATCTAACACCCACCCTGACACACGTGCACACAGACTGTCGCCCAGATTCTTCAGTTTGAATTCACTGCTGTCGCCGAGTTTGAGAGCCCGGCTGAAATGACAAGCAATATATTCTGCTGAGATCACAAGCCCTGAAAATATGGTGATGGAAAACACTGAAATCAGATTATAAAAACTGGTACTCAGCCTCACGTTGTGGTAAGAGGTAAGCTGCAGAAGCGACTTGAACAATATCTAATATGGAATAATAATTAAAAAAAATAGCAAAGTCAACAAATTCGCAGAATGCCAGCCACGGCTTCAAGCTGAGAGCCAAGAGGGGATTCCTGTTTGTCAGATAAGAATTATTAGTGCCACTGTCCTCAGAACGAACTGCAGAAAAGGTGCAATAAAGCGTATTTAAGACAAACAGAAAATCATGGAACGAAGAAGCAGCGCTCGTTTGTAACCATTTGCTCAGTGCTTTCGACTGCTCACTCCTGTTCGTTTGTGCAGCATCTGTTCAGACTGCAGACTCTCCGGGGCTAGTATCTCCCTCATACTCGCCTGCAAAGTTCAGAGCAGGGCACTGAGGCTACAGAAGTGAGGGAAACAGTCCCACATTGGATCCAAAAGGGTCCTATTTAAAGGATCTTGTTAACAGGCAAAGAGTGGGTTGAGAAAGTAGCCATCATTGGCTTTTAATACTGAACGCGCACGTGCTGAAAACAGAAGAAGTGCTGAAATAACAACTACATGGCAATCCATCATGTAATCTACCCATAGCTATATTTTGAAACAAAGATCTGAGCATAACGTGATATATCATCTTGGGTTTCATACACATCTACCCACAAGTAAATAGCTATTTTCACAGGAGCATATATATATATATATATGTGTGTGTGTATATATATATATACACACACACGATATACGTATACTCAGACGATCTTCGGATGCAGCGGGTGTTTTTTGTACAAGCAACACAACATTGCTTCTAGTTTGTTAGCGATTCGGGGGAAAGCTGAGCGGGAACCCACCCCAGAAGCCTCCCCGCTGCGTATCCGCAGCTGGACACGACGCCACAAGACGCCCTTGGGCCGGCGTGTCGCCCTAAGGAGGGCGGACGAGCGGCATCGCGGTTCTCTGGGCGCGTGAAAACGACTCGAGCGGGACAACACGGCGCCTCCGCCCGCGGCCGCGGCCCGCAGCGCCCTGCGGAGCTGCCTGCGCGGCGGCAGCGCGCGGTGCGAGCCGAGCAGCCGGGAAAGCGGCAGGATGCTGCTGCCCTCTATTGGCCCCCCAAATGCAGGCAGCCCGCCGCAAGTTGGGAAAGCCGAGCCTCGCCCCTGCCTCCTCGCTGCTGTTCGGTAATTAATGACTTCTTGGACCGTCGCATTCCCCACGGAATCGCCGATACTTCTGCTCGTGTCGTTTGCAGCCCTCTGACAACGCAGCCCAAAGCACAATACAAATATGCAGCCTGATGAAGCTGTTAAACAAATATGAAATGCCTGTGTTTTGGCCCACCAGTCTAAACAACGTGATAATGGCAATAATAGCTCTATTCACAACATAGTGAAAGTTTACAAGAGCTGTACAGGGAAAGCGATCTGAACTGTTAAACAAAACTCGGACTTTATCAAGGGCCTTTTGTGCTTTATCTCACTACTTTATACACTACAAAAGGATCCCAAGGAGTGACCGAGGCTATCCGGGAAAAGAAGAGGGAGCACAAGATTCCTGCAAGAGCAGCTGATCAGATATATATAAAAAAAAAAAAGACTCGGGACTCGCTGCAACCAAAGCAGTGGAAAAAAAGGTTAACAGGAGGGAAGGCACAAAAGCAAAGCACAGAACTGCCGCACTTGCTGAGTGGAAGCGGCCCCGTCGCAGTAATTTTCCCGCACTGGGGATAAAAGCTGCGCGCTTACCCGTTCCCTTACGGCGGCTAACGTGCGAGTTTGCCTGCACACGAATGCTCACCTTCCAGGAGCGCGAATGTTCTTCTCGATCCTGTCTTCACTTCCACTGCTTATGAAAATCTGGAGAAACGCCACAAAATTCAGTTAAATCAGATTTCCAAATATAGTCATTTTAAAGGGTAAACTGCTGTTCCTCCTAATAATGTATAAATGTTGGGGTCAGTCCTATTTCCACTGAGGCCTACGGCAAGCCCTTATAAATGCACATATACAGATTGGTGTCTAAATAGAGAAAGAATTATATACGTGTGTGTATATCCAGATTGCATTAAAGATAATAAATACACACATTCTCTCTGCACAAACATACATACTGGGGTAAGCACTGAAGCACAAAGGAAATATTTTTTATTTTGCAGACATTTAAAGTAGCTGATGAGAACATAACTACTGGGCACTGTAAACTTACAGGGAAAGCTACAGATTACAACATAAAGCAACTAACATCGGACTGATCTTTTCAAAAAAGAAGTAAGACATCAGCTCCCAGATGTCGATGAATCCTGCCGCTCAGGTAATAGCGAGAAAAATAAACCAAACTCTGTTTTTGGTACTAATCAGGACGCGTGTGTGTGTGTTTCTCTGATGGGGGCCATGTAACTGCCACGGTCTCGGGACGAATTAATGCTTCAGGATGAACTCCCAGGCTGGTCAATGCTGAATAGCCATCCTCACTCTTAACACTACATTTAATAAAAACAAACTAAGTTAATCCCTTCCTGAAGGTCTTTCGGCCTTACCTGCATCCATCTGTTGGTCTATAAGAGCTTCAAGAGTAAGGGCTGCTCTTAATTTCTGTGTCTAGTGCGAGGCAGAAAACAGCATTCACGTTAAAAAGCAAGTTGTGGGGAGAGCGTGCTGCGTGACAAAAGCTGAACAAAATCAGTAACTTTGTGCTATACTTTGCAAACTTTATCCCATCTTTTTACTCCATTGCTTTACAAACAGATTAGCTTGCACAGATAGTAGGCGGTGAAGTGAAGCTCGCCTAAATGGCACAGTGAAATATATTTTAAGTCGTACTAGTAAAGATCTCAGTCGAAAGGTAGTCAGCATTCAGTGTAAAGAAATAAGAGCGTGAGCAGTTAGCAGGTCCTGTGGATTGAGTTTTATCTTTATAAATGAATGCATCGCTACAATAACTGTACATCTGTTTGCCTGTATGGAGTCCGTTAACAGCTGGGTCATACTTCAACTCCTAGAGCTTACAGCATATGCAGGGGAAATTATTTTTCGGATGATCTCTGGTCCTACTTCTCTGCAGACATTCAGAACCACCCACATAGCCTACACCCAGCCACGGTCCAGGCTGCGCAACGCTTGTTGATCTGTATTTTTAAACTGCCCACGTATGCAAGAGGTTTTCCATTAAGCAAGAGGATTGCTATTGGTCTTCCCCAATCTTAAAGAGACACCAGCAACATGAAACGTTGTTGAAATGGATTTGTCCGTTTGTTTTTTTTATCCTCTGAAACAAAGCAAAGAAGAAACACAGCTCTTCCAAGAAAAAACAAAAACCAAAAACGCATAGCCCAAACTTTAGCATGTTGGTTATTTACAGACTGCACAGTTCAACGTTAATTATCCAAACCTGCCTGCTCTCCAAACATGCTATGTCCCACTCTGTCTGTTAATTACGCTGAAAACTCTCCCAGTTATTTGAAACCTCGATTATCCAAAATTCTCCAGCGCTCCCCATTATGTTTAGATAATTGAGGTTGTATGGAGCACACTTGCAGACAGTTAGAACAGCAAGCATTATCTTTCAGTTGATACAACTATCAATAGCAAGTGTACAGCATATACTACAAAGGCTTTATTGTGCATATGTAGGGAGATAGAGATGAGATATAGTTCCGGGAGGCAGTTTGTCTAGTGGTTACAGTACAGAGTTGGGTGTCATGAGACCAGAGTTTTAATTACTACCTCTGCTACCGACTCTGTTACTCAGATAAACCACTTACTGTCTCTGCATGCCAGCATCCCAACCTGCAAAAAAGGGCACTGTGAGAATTACCCAGCTTTGTAAAGCACTTTGATATCCTTTGATAAAAGGCTTTTTATACATAACTGCTGAGTATTACTGTCCAGTTAATTGTATTTTTAAAACACTTTTGAAAGACAGGACTGAAAAAATAGCTGAAAACATCTGAGAGCCAGAACTTTAGTTGGTGGGCCCTGGCACAGAGCTGTGCTGATTGAGATCAAGTAGGACCTGGCCCTTTAAACATAGCTTGCCAAATGTAACGTGACCAGTACGAACAAGCTGTACCTATGCTTGGTACAGACTACTCAATGCAGATTCCTATTTATTGCTGCAAAGGGCTTATGCCTTACCACAGACTGGTACCAGTACTAACTACTTGAACAAGAATAATACAGATTTTGTTAAAGCAACAACCTGTTCGTGTTCAGCATTCCAGTATCACTGTGCTCAGAGAGTCCCAAAACTTTTGCATATGAGAATCAGCATTAAAATGCATCCTCATCTTGGGTGAAGCCAACCGATGTACAGCGTGCTGCATGCCATTACCGGGAAGGGTGCCAGAGTCAAAGAGCACATCTTAAAAAATTGCTATGGTACCATTAATGCTTGCATCATGTAAAATGCACAAGGATAATAGAAAATAAATGTCTTCAAATAACAATAAGCCTCCTGATTGCAGGTGAGCGACTACACAAGCTATCTACACAAAGCCGTAACTTCCAGCACAATACACCCGGATATACTGCAGACATATTTGTAATCACCATCTACCCAATTCCTTAAAAGCAGACAGAGTACAACCCCACGAGGTAAGGAGATGGCACCTGAACACTCTGCTATCTTTCTGCTTTGTCTTATAAGCATCTCAAATTCCGTTTTAAGGCTTTTCCATGTGGTGATTTCTGTAAATCACCCTTCTCCGATGGAGTGCTGAGGTGAGGGGAAAAAAAAAAAAAATCCTGCGCTCGCTTAAAGCCTTTTATTTCTCTTGTAACATGGACATCTTGGAGAGCAGATTAGCCAAAGGAGAAAAAATAAAAAGCAAACGGTATTACTGGTGACCTAATCCTTCCTCTCAGAAAAAGAAAGGGGAAAGAAAGCCTCTTGTGATCTCCAAGGAGGAACCTGCCTTGTAAACTAGTCTCCTGTTTGAAACGGAAACAAGAATGTGAATCCTGATACAGAGAGGCTACCAAAGCAGGGAACAGCTTAACAGACCCGAGATTTTCGTTTCAGTGTAACACAGGGTATCACACTACGGTCCTGCCTATGTTAGAAAAACAGGCAGGGAAAACTTAACAGGTTTTAAGATCCTTTAGACACAAAGGCATCCAAATGTGGTTATTTTTATACAGTAGGCAGGACCGTAATCTGTGTCCAAGTTTATAAACTGTGGACTTGTAGTTCATTAAAAGGATTCTGTTACTAACTCCTCTCTCGTAGGTTATGGTAACCAACCCCCACGACATACGTTTACAGCCCTTTCAAACCTGCCCCTCTATAAAACCAGGAATGCTGCCCCTGCCCCCTCCTCCCCTTAGGGAATGGGGGCAATCAGTGTTAGATTAACTAAATATTTGAAGAAGGGAACCATTTTTTTACTGGCAAACGCTATTTGGAATGAAAGTTTGTACTTCCTAAAGTGCTCAGATATAAGAACATGAAGTAAGCCACCTTTGCTGCCACTGTCCTCCTCTGACAGGTAGGAAAAATGAGGTCTGGGGTAAGTCCCTGGCAAAATGGAGCAGCACTGAAACCTCTTGATTTCAGCCCCGCTCAACCCACATTTGACCCCTCGGAGCCCCCTTTGCTGTACCAGAGCAGACAATTGGCCCATTGAGCCCAGTCTTGTCTCCAGCTTCAACCAGCTAAATCATTCCTATTAGCTAATGTACCAGACGAACTGAACTTCCCTTCCTGCATGTAAATACCCATGACCAGATTGCCGTTCCCTCCATTTTTAATTGTTTGGAAATATTCAGAGGGGTGGGTTTTTGGTAGCGTCTTTAAACTTCTAGGCTCGATTCTGCTTAAACACTGCAAACGGGCTCATCAGAGCACCGCTGCGGCATCACTTCCGTTCCTCTGCAGTAGCAGATGCAAGCACTGCTGGCCCAGACACGCGGACACAACTGGCACGAAGAGGTTCCAGAAATACTCACATGTGTATGTGCTTTTTTACTCTCCGGGAGCACGAATGCCAGAGAAAACCTGAACTGTGGGGAACACATGCAAAAAAAAAAAAAAAAAAAAAAGTCACTGCGGCTCCAGCTAATTCATTTTTTAAATTCCAGGTAATATCTTTGGACCTCTTTTTTGGCATACTTCCCCAGCTCCTACCCAAGTATCTGATCTCCATGGCTTCCTAAAGCATGGCGGCAGATGCCATTCTGATAGGAAAGCAGAAATTCCTTCCTGACCCAGCATATTACGTCATGCCTCTGAAATGCAGTATCAAATCCAATCCAGCTACCTGTCCATCTCAAGACTGCCTATCAATTAGCATTAGACACTAATTTGATTAAATCAGTATGTTGAAATTTTATTTGATTCCACCTAAGGAGTATAATTCCCCCTGCGTGTTCTCTGTAACCCACTAATTTTCCAATGGAATGGGAAACACAGGTTGGGATTTGGAGGCTATTTCTTCTACTTGTTAACATGTGAGCTTAAAACCGCAGTAAAAAATAAATCCATACAACTTTATAGAATGAGACTTGCCAGTTTAAGAGAAAACGGCTTTTTTACAGAAGAACCCAGATGGAAAAAAAATGTATACATTTAACTCTGAAACCTGAAGTGTTCTTTGAGGGAAAACGAATACGTTTTAGCCTTAAAGGGATCACAGACTGCAATTATATAATTCTTGTCAACTGATGTTAAAGATAGGCTGGAAAGAATGTATGCTGAGGCCCTGCAATAAAACGAGCTCCTTTACTCCTTTCAAATGTTTGCAAGCCTTGGAGGTTATCCAAAGGTCGAATACAGGAAAAGTCTTGGTGAACAGAAAACATAATCATGAGCTTTTTTAATATGGGCTCTTTTTGTAATAAAATAAAATTATTGTAAGGGAGGGGAGGGCGGGCTCTGTCTCCTCAGATCTAGAGCCAGGGGGGCTGAGTTTTAATCAGACGCTGCTGTTCTACCCTCCTCTCTCCACCCCAGCCTGTCACTACACGGAGAGAGGAGCCAGGGGAAGTGTGCCCCAGTGCCGTGCAGAGCACGTGGCTGGTCGTTGCAGAGGTGCCGACACACATCCAAGCCTGGCACTGAAGCCCCTTGGCTTCGTGGTGATACAAGGGCATGAATCCCAACAGAGAGATGCAGAGGCAGATCTTCATCGCCAGCCACCTCAGCACAGGGTAGCAGCAGAGCCCTGATGCCTTCCGGTTCTATCAGCGGGTCTTTTCCAACGCACCCATCACGTACAGAACAGCTCCGTACGATGCTGTATCCGCTACCAACACGCGACCACTTCTGGGGTGCACCGGAACAGCTGTTCAGCTTCTGACAGAAGCTCCACTGGAAGCAGTAAGCAGGATGTGAGGTAGATGGAGAATATCATATCCAGCTGCAGCTACAGAGGAGTTTAGGGAACTGGGTTGTCACTATTCACACGGATCTCGGGGCAGAATCCAGGGCTGCAATCTCTTAGCAAAAGTGCTATGGCTCCTTTCACAACCATCTGTGGTCAGGAAGCTAAGTTTTCACCTGGAGTACCTGGTGACATTGACTGAAGTCATACCCCACCTGGAGTGTAGCAACAAATCAGAGAGGCACTCACAGTATCACCTGAGTTTGGCTCAAAATTTTTCTGTCCAACTACTGATTTGACCCTCTCTCCCCCCAGGCTGCTAAATGCAAGTCTGAAGCTGCAAACCAGAAGCATTTGGAAGGAATTCATGAAGCAGTCATTTACTGAGGGCATCAGGCGCTTCTAAGTTGTGATCATCCTTCACAGGAAAATCTGGGAGGCACACATGAAGACTGGCTTTGTTCTAATCCCATACTCTCTCTAACACTTAATTACCATTTGCTTCCTATGGTGACTCCCCCATCATCCAACTCTTCCTACACTACAGATCCACCTATTCCTACAGGCTGAGAAAATAATCTTCCAACAAACTTCATGTTTTTTCTCTCAGATAGCAGAAGCCTGATTTCAGGATCAATCTGCACTGCTTGGGGACACATTTGCTTTCACAAGTCTGCCACCATTTTGAAGATGTTGTTTCCTATTTCTTGACTTTCTTGTGGATTTTTTCTGCCTCACATCTCATCATTACCATCTGGAGGGAGAGACCTTTTCCATTCCCTTCTCCAGATGAGTAACCAGAATTAGAGAAAATATGACAACACCTACCACTCCATCTACATGAGAAACTTGTTTCAGAACTGGAGCAAGCTGGATAGACCACCAGCAAATATACCTGCTCCATTTGGATGTGAAACTAACTCACATTAGCTGAGCTCCCATCAACCACCTCACAGACTATGGGCATGAAGGCTTGAATCCATGTTTGGAGTACTTCTTTTGATATCACTTCAGGCCAGCAACACGTTTCCCAAGATCAACTCTTGCTCATCAACTTTTGCTCTCCCTCATCTTAGAGGAGGGGGTATGGAGCTGTAATTTCATAAAGCCATGAGACAACAACTTTCTAAAGACTTTTGACACTATTGTGTGTGGAATATGACATATCTTTATTTTTAACAGTATGGGCACTCACAAAAGGGATGTAATTGGCAGTCCTGTTGCACTCCAGGAGCGGTCAATGGCACATACTGTTAGGGTACAAAGCACCCCTTTAGATATGATCCTGAATGCCACCTCTCCTTCATTTCATTTTACCTCACCATCTTTTACCCATTCCTTCTCCTCCTGTTGAGAGCTGTTCCTCGGCTTTAGCCATGCGCTCCTCCTTCTCTTTTAGCTGAAAAGTCAACAGAATAAATACATGAGCAATTTTATGAAATCACTGGAAAATAAGCTGCTGATATTTAAAAATAAAGGCCCCTATTCACAGTCTGACTTTACAAAAACTGTTTTGGTATGTGCCTAAATCCAGCTGATCTCCAGAAGGCTTAAACACACACTTAAACACAAATCGAAGCACCCTTTCTGAGTGAAGCTATTTGCCCAAATTGGGGGATATATTAAAAGGAGATATCCTACAGAAATGACATGTACTCAGGACAGCTCTGAGGTTCAGGAAACAGGGATAGTGGCAAGCTGACCCTGCAAACACAAAATGGAATCAGAGCCTAGGGAGATGAGATCCAGATTTTCCTGTGTGCGGTCCTGAACACAGAAGGTGGATACTCAGTGGTGCTGCAGGCAGTCAGCTTTTCAAATGAGCTCCACACATGGGAACAAATATGTCCAAAGGCCTCACACCCCATGGGGAGCTGCTGGGTGCCTAACACATCTGAAAATCTGGCTCTCAGAGTGGGCACTAAGCCCTGGCAAATTTGACTCCCAGCCCTGCTGAAAATCTGTCACCACATCGTCAATGTTAAAAGACAGGTTTTTCAAATGGGAAAAGTGCATTTATCACCCTCAGCAAACTCACGAACAGCACAAGGCATAATTTCTCAAATGTCAAATAAAAATTCTCGTCCAAGTAAACACCAAGCGTAGACCTTTTTTGATCCCCAAATATGAATGCTTTAGAACAGGATGAGCATGTGGCCAGCGGGGCTGTAATGGAGAGTGCTTTGTATCCTTAACTATACCAGGCATGATAAAGTGCCCGCTATCATGGGGGGGGGGGTGGAGGGGGAAAACACTCATCAGAAAGACAGAGGGAAACCAGATGGGGAAAGAACACAAAACTCCCAACAGGAATTTCAGGGATTTTTTTTTTGATTGCTTTCAAATTTTCCAAAATAAAGATCTCGCCCCTATCTCCAGGCTAAGCAGGAATATAATCCCATCCACCTGAGGCATTCAGAGGGCAAGGTTGAAAGGCCAGATTTAGCATCAGCTCTAGAGCTGCAGCCTCCCATACCATTGGGTATCTGTGAACCTAACCAAAGGGGAGCATGCATCCACATCCTGGTTCCCCCCAGAGGCAACCCGAGGCTGTGAGGGTCTCTACCTCAGCTATTGCTGATTGCAGCACCTTAGCCACTTCGGATTTTGCTATCCTTTCTGCTGCTCTGGCAAATGCTTCAGCAACTCTTTCTCCTTCCAGATCTTCTGATACTTCCACCACTACCATTGCCGCTTCTGCCTCCACCTGCCCTGCCGCTGCTCTTTCAGGGGTGATCGCCTTTCCACACGGGCCTGCTCCCTCTGGGATTTCCATCTCCCCTGTTGCTTCTGCCTTTTCTACTGCTTCCACCTCGTCTTGTGATGCTGTTGCATCCTTTGCTGCTCCCTCTGGTGCTGTGACAGCCAGGGCTTCCATTTCCCCTGCAAGGTCACCAATGCCCAATTTAGCTGGATGCCCCTTCTTGGTGGACAGCACAGGCCTGCAGAGTCCGAGAGCTGGTCTGGATCCTGTTGGTAGAAGATGCAAAGAGTAAGCAGTATAAGTACAAACAAGTGCATTTCCTAGCATCATGACAAGCGGTTTGGTGAGGGGACCTGGAAATGAGGCAGCCATCACGGGTTGCTTTTTAACAATCTGTGTTTTCTGCACAGACACAGAACAAGAGCCTGGGATTCAGAGCATCTGCTCCGTAGCACAGCTTTGACTCTCACATCCTAGTCCCATATTCTCCTGTGGGTGGCAGTCAATTTTGGGACCTGAACTGAGGCCAAGAATACAACTGTACACCAAAACATCTTCAGTGCCTCATATCAGGTGGTTTGTGAAACATTTAGAGACAAAGAAGACAAAAAAGGGAAGACTGGCTCTTTTCCAATATCTGCTTGCTTAATATCCTAGAAAAAATATTTTCTCCACCAGAGAAAACAGAGCATGAATTCCAGGGAACAACTTAAACGTGTTTGTTTGTTTGTTTTTCCAAACTATCATAACCTGGTGAACCTTCTGTGAAAAGAATCCAAAGGACTTCTCCACAGGAAGGAAATAGCAGGCTTGAGTCAAACAGACATTGTGCATCTTCTCCCAAAATTTCTGCCAATGCGTCTCACTTCTGACCTGCAACTGCTGCTGCAGTCCTGTGATCCCCATACACAGCTAGGCTGTTCTGTTTCAAAACCCCTGCTGTCATACTACGTCTTAAATCGGGATGTTCCTCCCAATACAATGGAAATTCCATCAGCCCAGAGAGGTAAAATTTTGACAATCAAATGATCATTTCTGGTAAATACACAAAGACACTGTCAGAATACATTTGTAACATTGTCTTATATACATATATTAATTGACTTTTTCATTAGAAAGATCCTCTGTCAAACGTACTTCTACTGTCAGGTCAAAAGAGAGACTGTAGTGAAACAAACTTTGAGAGAAATCATAACAGAGATGCTCCTCCACCTCAGAAGCCAGGAGAAGCCAGAGAGGTGATTCTTGATGGAGTAAGTTGTATGAATTCGGAGTTCATGAGTCAGAGACAGCCACCAGGTCTGTTCATACCCACCACTCTGGGCAAAGAATCACCATTTGACTCATTACCCTCCATTTTGTCTCTTCTTTCCCACGGAGACCAGCACAGGCAGTTGATCAGCCAACAAGTAACTTTTGGCATGTGATTATGCAATAATATAAAGGGATTCCTGTCGCATGGGAGGCATCCGCACACTCACAGTAACCCAGGCAGCACAGCACCAGGGTTTGGCACGGCTCGCAAATCCCCGGTACGCCTGCACAGGCAGTCTCAAGAAAGACACAAGTAACGCTTGTCAGATGTGCTAAGCAACTGTGATCCGTGGGGGATCCTAACGCAAGCACACTCAGGATAGCGCGAGGCAGGAGGTGCTGGCTGTTCCCAGCTCACACATGCTCCACAGACCAATAGCAGGGAACTCGGGGCAGCCCTTATGAAATAGTGTTGACACCACCATTCAATGCCATTTAGCATCAGTAACTGAAGAACAACTAATTGAAGACAAGAAAAAAAGTGAAAAGCTGTAAAAGAACAAGATGGAATAGACAAGAGGTGCTGGGGCAGGAGAAGGGGAAAAAGATGGGAGAGAAAAAAGGGAAAAGGAGAGCTGAGAAGACAGAAGAAAACCTGGAGAAGAGGAAAGAGGGGTGCAGTTCTCCACTGCTAAGGGAAGGACATTTGTGCTCAACAGCACTTGGAGAGGAGACCCAAAGGGCCGACAGCCACCTGAAGCACCCTGGCATGCACACCTACATCCTGTGGACACAAGTCACTCACTCACTTATGCCATTGAACAAGTTACCTGCATATCTGCTTCATTAAATAGTAACCCTGTAGGTCTGCTGACAACAACATACTTCTCTCTCCTTTGGTAATTAGCCCTGAAGGCTGGTCACGCTCACTGGCCATGAAACGCTGCAACAAGCAGCCTTTTCATGCCACAAGCTTTACCTTTGTCCCTGTCTGTTCCCATCAGCCAGGTGAAGGAAGGCTGACACCAGCACTCCTCAGCCACATTCATGCTCTCCCCTGCCGAGACACACGCAGATGTCTCTCAACAGGGCAAATATGAGCTTGTTAGCACAGTCGGCCTATGACCGCAGAAACCCGGAACTTTCAGCCTCTTCCTTTTGCTTGGGAAAAACAAGGCCAGAACCAAGAATGGCAATTCACTGCTAGTCAGCCTGATACAGCTGCAACTTGATATACTGGGAAGAGGAAGGGTCTTATGAGGCTCCAGAGATATAGGAGAGGAAGTGCAGGTTTTTGTTTAAGGAACTGGACAGGAACTGAAGACTCAGCCCTTCTGCACAACGCTGGGCACACTGTGTGCTTGCCAAACCTCACCTGAGGTCTGAGTGTCTTTCTGTAATTTATGCCACTGAGGGCAGGACTTGCCTCCCCACTGTATGTGCCAATCACGACAAGGCTCTGGTGCCAGTTAGTGGTATTCTCATAAAAGCAATAAATAACCAAAATCTACTTCCACCAAAGTAGAACTCCTTCTGAAGACCCTAAAATGTGTGTCGAGTTAAACTAAAGCTGATGTGAACTCAGCATAAGAGATTAAAATGGCTTTTTAAAATTACTCTCCTTGTCAAAACACAAAGGAGAAGGCAGGTTAGTAAAACTCGGCCCCTTCAAAGATGTCAGGAGCCTGAACCGAAGCATGCACAACCCAAAGCTCTAGCTTTATCATCACATTTCACCTCCCAAATACTTTGGAGATAAACTCCAGGCACCCCAGCAACTAGAACAATGGAAAAGATTAGAAGTAAACATCTTCCTAGTATTTCCTCCTGTTCCAGTGGTGAGACCACAAACCTGGGAATGAAACTTCAGCTGTACTCTGACTTGAGATATGGCCTTGAATAAGTCACACCTCTCTCAGGCTTGGAGTCCCTTATCTATAACACTCTGCAGTCAATGACTGGGAATTAGCAAAGGTTACCCCTTATTTAATGCTGTCTGAGGTTTGGTCACTGCAAGTTTGATTTTTCAAGAAGCTTGATATCCGCAGTTTTTATGTACACATTGGCATTTTCGACCACATTTGCACGGGGGCCAATTTAATCTCATAACCTCCAATTCAACCTCATAAATTGCCCCTGAAATACCGGAGTATTACCCTGCTCTCCCCAAGAGAGCAAGCTGGCAGACTCTTGGTTGAAGCAACCACTCACTCAGCTGCACTACAATGTCAAAAATCCACCGCCTTCCTACCCAGAGCACTTGAATGCTAGGTCTGAATGCTAAGAGCGTTCCCAGCCTCACTTGCCTTTTCTGAGCAATCACATACCTTGCTCAAGATTGTGCAACCTTCGTGCCTCCCATTTGTTGTACAAAATCCCTTTGTTCCGTGGGAGCCCAGGCTGAGGTCTGTTTTCTACTCTGCAGCAATTTCATTCACTGAGGGAAACAGTTTGCAAGGCCCCTTGTTAAAATCTCTCCCACCACTTGGCAGTTGCGTAGTTTGCCCCCAGCCCATTTGTTTATATCTGACTAATGCTCATTGCTTCAAAATGAGTTTGAACCTAATGCTGTGTCTCCCAATTAAGTGTTTGATGGAATGACATCAAAACCAAAACAGACAGAAAAAATTATTTCCTTTTGATAGGCTATGTTGTACAGAACTTGCTATAATAAGACTCCGGTTGCTTAGAATTTTGCCAGACTTTAATCTTTTGAATTAAAACTTTCCATGCTGATTATCTGCCTCAGTTGGAATCTGGGGTGAAATTTCAGCTAAAATAATTCATCCACTAGAGGAAAACTTTTTTTTTCCACATTAAAAAATATATACAGATATTTCTTACAAGCGTTCGGTTGAAAAGCCTCAGTGCTAGAGTTTGGAGCACTGATTTAAAATTTGGCAGGAAGGTCACAATAGTGCCACAGTATATATTTTACAATATTTAGGAGAGTGGCACATATTTGGCCAAGCTTTGAGCCCCTGAAAAATCACAGTTTGCATATGTTCTGTAGAGATTTGTGATAGTTTGGCCGCTAAAATATTTTTCAAAGTCCTGACTTCACAACCTGAATATTCTTTTTGTGTAGTTTGGTTTTCTTTAATATAATCTATAAAAATAGCCAGTGACCTTTAGTGACATCTAAACGGGCTCCCGGTTTCCTTCCATGGTTTGAAGACTTAAACAATAGCCCCAAAGAAATGACTCATTACTGCACACATATGTAGTCGATGCCTGGGAAACTCTGCTGGCTGTCGGTCAGCAGGAACAAGAAGGAGATTCACACAGTTCCAAAGTGTGGTGGGTTTGGGCAATTTGGGGATTCATGCATGAAAGGCCTAAGATTCAGCGAGCCAACTTCCCCCCAGCTGCTGCTCCACACACCAAGCCAGCTGCAGGGAGGGGATATCCACATGTCTGGGGGAAAGACGATGGGGGAAGAAACGTTCTGGGCTGCCAGGTCTCTTGGTGGCTATGCTCACCGAGCTCTTGACATAATGCTTTCCATGCCCCGAGCCTCCTGGCTTCTTAGCACAGGCTGCTAAATCTTTCAGCGTGGTAGAGTGGAGGACTTGTTTTCCAAAATAGCGTATTCATATAGGTCGGGCAGGAGCATTCATTTACCCTTATTCTTAAAGGAGGAGGAAAATTACAGAACCCTATTAGGTAGCGTTCACTTGATGCCAGCTTTTAACACGTGTCCTGTAACTTCAGCCAGAAAGAAACCTTCAGCAGCTCAGCTGGTGGAACTGTTGCCTTTAGACCACAAGTAACATGCTGAAATCCAAGAGAGGAAATATGCAGGTTTCTAAACAAATCAGGATTCTGGAAGTAGGGTCAGTCTGTTGGCTGATAGGCACAATATGACAACCGCCAGTGTTCAAGGAAAGTGGATTGTAGGCAAGTGAGTTATGCTGTCACTCCAAAACCCCTGTCTCCCAAGAACTTCTTTTCTATATACCTGCCAAAGCTATTTACCCAACATAGCTATAGCACTTGGGTCATTAAACAATACCGATGGCAATGCCCAGAGAACTCTGAGCACCTATTGTAGTATCACTGAATTCCTCCTTTGATCACCATGGTCAGAAATATCTGATTTTTATCACTCTTTAATAGCTCCCAATCAACTTTAAGAAGTTACCACAATGCTTATGGTAGAACCTTTGTCAGGCCAGGGTAATCATTGACAAAACTAGAACAGCAGATCTCACTAGCTCAGCGTTGTCAGTCACATGTGACCTTCTCCATGGACTCGCTACCCCAGGGACAGGGTTTCAGCTTCCACGTTGAAGATTACTCTGCCCATGTCAGAGCAGGAAAGGCTGTCAATGTGAAAGCCATTTTCTGAGTTTCCCGCAAGAGCCTGCAGAGATTGAAAAGGAAGAAAAGTTGAAGCACACTTGAATCATTTCTGGAGGAAATATATTCCTATGCATAAAGTAGGAGCTTTCATGTTCATATGTTGCCACTAGTTCAATTCCGGAGAAACAAAGCTTTCCCACTCCTATGACACAAAGACTCTTCCTTGCAAAAATCTGTCACCCTTCATCTATGTCTTAAACGATGCTTACAAATAATCTAGAAATATTTTGTTGTAGTTGTTACAACCTAGAGATACAGGTACCCACTACCACTTTTCCAGAGGTGGTCTAATTGGCACATACCTAACCAAACCCTGAGCAACTGTTCACTCAGTATGTGCTTAGTGTTGAAAGATGCTGCTTCTTTTTCAGACTTAAAGAGCAGCTCACATGCCTCAAAGTTTGCCTAAGTTTTCCAGCTATACCAGTTTGTCTAATAAAAGATATTACTATAAGCCTTGTCCAGCTGTAATCCGAGGGAAGTATCTTGTCTGATTCCAATATTTGTCAGTCAAAAGGAAACAAAAAGCCAGTACTCTGATACACACTTCTAAAACCAAAACGACCATCATTTGGATGAGGTTTATAAATGCCAAAAAATTACAGAAGTTAATTATTTCACAGATTTCAGTTCTCTGTATGCTGATGAGTGGCTCTCAAGAGGATTTTCTATCTTTGAAAACTCCAAATAAACTTTCAAGAAGTAAAAATGTTGAAAGTGAGTTTTAGGACTAGGCCCTCACAGACTTCTCCAGAAGGAGACACGAACACACTTGACTGCTTGGTTCAGTGGAAAAGAAATATTATCCTTGTTTCTGGATGCATTCTGTAAAATTAGTGATGATTACAGCTCAGTTGCAACAAATTTAACAAATCACACTGAGCAGCTGAGAACTCACTTCTGCAGAGGAAAGAATCAAATCTGCAGCTAGCATTTTAAGGGGAGCATTTTTAGGTAATCATAAATTATATAATTACATGATTAACCCACTATTTTTTAGGTAGTCAAAATCTAATAATAATACATATAATAACCCCTTTTATCCAACTCCTTAGTGTGGGGGTATGGATGCTATGTTCGGATAAGATTTTCTCCCTTTATTACCTAACTGGTGAGGTACACTGGGAATTTTTGGACTTGCACTGAAGCACCACGCATTAGCTACAGGCAATTTACTGGATTTGATGGGCAGCCATATGGTGCCTCTGCCAATTCACAGGTGACTTTCTAAAGAATTAAAATATAGTTTGAATTTACAAGACTTGCATGTTCCTGAGGAGCAAGAACAAAGGCAAAATTCACATGTTTCTAAATGAAGTACTTAGAACATGCAGGTTGGCACAAGCAAAACCTAGGAAAGACTAAGCAAAAATCAAGGAGCATATTAATTTCACTTTAAATAGCAGCTGTGTATCTGATGGAAGTGTCAGTTTCTTTCCTCTAACATGTGCACACATTTGTCCCCCTCAGTTACAGATCACAAATTGATTAGTCCAAATCCTTCATCTTGTACAGTTTACTAAATCGTAAGGACTTCATTCTCTGGTGCGTTTTGGGAACTCTGCAGACTTTCGTTCTCCTACTCAAGTCAGCCATGCAGCCAGATGATTAAGCTAAATTCCCTTAAAGGAAAAATCTTTGTTTAATATTTAAATGAAAACATTGAGCTGTAAAACATTAAAGCGTTATTTAATGACCATTATAGCAATATGAGAGCCAGATGGAAGCTGGTCTGTGCTGTCCAAGCTCAGCTTCCCAGGAGTGATGCTCCATACAACATAAGCCCTCTCCGCAGCACGGTCAACATCACAGAGCAGCTCTACAACGTCAGTCTGTTCACCAGAGGTCAAGTCCTCGACCCGACGTAGAGCCAAAGAGCACGTGAGTCTCCTCTTACTCTGGGTGGGACAGAGGGACCAAAACTCTCCTTCGCTAATTCCTTAACAAAAGCAGCCTTATGTTGCATCAGCCACTAAATCGCCTGAGCCACTCGTTGCATCAAACTGCAACAGCTTCCAGAGCTGCTTTTGGGCTCCATCTCTTCCCACTGAAGCCAATGGGCATCTTGCTACATGGCAAATGGGAAAAGGCTTGGACCAACATACTCCGTATGGCAGCAAAGTCCACATAGAGCATGCACAAGAAAAGAACAACTGAACCCTTTCCACAAAGCTGCTGTCACGGAGGTGGAAAGCAATGTCTGTTTACTAGTAAGGTAATAAAACAATCGAGGAGTAACAAAGAATGAACACCCATTCTCTCAATAAACACTTTATAATGAATCAATAATATACGGATGTACCAGGCATTTAATTCAGTCAGCTCTAATTACTGAAAATCCCACAGAACCAAGTAGCCAGACCTCTCGCTCTCCCAGGGACACCTGAAAAGCTCTCCTCTAATCACTACACTGGATCAGAGAAGCAGAGTCAGAAAAATTCAATCAATCCCCACTGGATTCTTAAAGAAAGCTCTAATCCAAATCCTACCGTCTAACGAGAAATTATGGTTTTGAAGGAAAAAGATCCGTCTCCCAGCATGGAAGCTTCCTCCAGCATTTGAGCTGAGCCAAGTGCAAATGAAACCTTGAACCTGTGCCTAGCATGATCATCAAGAATTGAAACTTTTGAATTAGGACAATATAAAAGATGCCAATAAAAATTTCTTTTCTGCAAGCCCTGTTCTGCTGCATAAATCTTGCCCCACTTCTCTTCCAACCCAGCTAAAACCTGGGCTGTGCCAAATCCCAGGGGAGACCCCACTCACAGTATTTCTGACACAAGCCAGGGAGCAGTTGAAATTACATAAGACAGTTCTCATGAGAATCCCAGATCAAAGAAACCCACCTCCATTTGCATGTAATTTTAGATAAACATCCAAAAAAGTCTGAAGTTCACTGAAGGACTGACCCTTTTCAGCAGTCACCCTCAAACAAACCTGCATTTGCCATTTGTCTCTATGGGTGGTAAGGTCTTTAGGGCAGGCACCAGGACTTCCTATGTATTACTAAAATGCCAGCACCATCAAACCCCGGATCTAAACGGAGTCTGCATCTCCTGCCACAGTATAAATAATTTTCATAATCCTTCTAGCCCTAACACATGACTTCATGATGACCCTCCCCTCATCCGTCCACACTACTCTAGGTCAATGAGGTCAAACTTAGCAAGATTTAACACGTGAAAATTAATCATAAACGGTACACCCAAATGATCGGAGACTGGGAAACAAGACACATGATCAAGTCTTATCAGAACAAAACGGAAAAATTTATAGCAAAAACTCGTCCATATGTCTGTCTCTCCTCCTTTGCTTTAAGCATCAGAAGTTCTCCATTCAACTACCTGCTGCCTTCTCTGAAATTTAAATTTAATGTAAGTACTCCCAGAGCAGTGAAAGGAGCACAGAAATGTCCTAGCAGAAATTTGCTTTTGCCTTGGCATATTATGCCTGGTAAAAAATAAAAAAAATATATATATATATAAATAAAAAGAGGTAAAAATCTTGTGATGACAAGCTAGGTTTGGGCACCCTAAGAGCTCAAAATCTCACTCTTTTCCTCGCATTAAAGTGAGCAGTTTCACAAAAACTCAAACCATAGATTATCTTCAGGGTTACTGTGATGTGACTATGAGGCTTTCTCATCAGGCTGCCAGTGGGGAGGAAAAAAAAAAGCTTTCTGAATCAGGCCCTTATCATTTATACCACATTACAATCCAAAATGAAAAATGACTTGCTCTAGATTTGATAGAATAAAGCATCTTGAGATGCCATAGAAGTACCCAATTTTCAACAAAGACATTAAACCTAAGCTTCAAAAAAAGGGGAATAATTACATCATTTTTGCTTTGAGTTTTAATGTTAAAAGTGTCAATTTATAAAACTAGGTGAACATCCACAATTCCTAAGCAGACTGCAGCTAATTAGACCCCTTTTGATCTTTTATTTTGCCTAGAAGCTTATTTAACAACTTTACACAAAACTCAAGGTTTTGACACACTAGTGGGCTGGGGGAGGGGAGAAGACAGCAGAAGAGAAAAACTCTTTCTGCTGCTTATTAAGGTAGGAAGCTCGTCATTCCCCAAGCCCACATGCCGTCAGCAAAACTGAGAAACACTTTCTAGTGATAAGATGGACTCTCATTTGAGCTGTCTGGATGGAGACATGATAGAGAATAAATATTAAAGAGTAAATTGCAATACAAATAGAGTCGTTACTAATGTTCTAGGATTACATACACAATTTGCGTGTATGAATTATTGTTTTAGGAGAAGGATATCAACACAGAAGAACAAACATCAAGGATCTAGAGCAACAAGATGGGTTGCCTTTAATTGCTTCTGCAAATAAACTGCGCACTGGTTTTGCAGGTGGGCAGCGTTCTTTGAAAAGACTGTGAAGTGCAGAGAGAAGAGGGCACTGCAGCCTCCCACCTCAGCAGCATCCACTTGCATTGCAGAGGGATTTCCAAAGGGGTCTGGTGGGAGAGGGACAGGCAGTGCTGAACATACAAGCAGAGAGCAGTGTGAGGTACCCTGCACCAAAACAAATCTTTAAGTAAGCTGACTCCATCTTGGGGCAGCAGGAGGGACTAGATAATTTCTCTAGGTCCCTTCCAGCTCTCTTTCCCATGAAGCTGAAGGATGGACAGTAAAATAACTGTGTAGGCCAGATGGCATAGAAGTCACTAGGACTTTTGCACTTGTCATTTCTGTGACTGCATTGCAACATCTCTTCCCTTTCTGTAACAGGGAAATTCTTGCCTCTGAGACCTCGATGTCTCCCAGGAGCTGAAGGCAGGAGTGTTAAGGGGAGAGAGCTCCTTGCTCAGTCCTGAAATGAAACAATATTATTAGATCTAAAGAATACAGGTCATCTGGCTCACACACACAGACCCTGAGGACCAGGGAGCCAGACTGACCCAGGAATGACTTAGTCACAGCCTGGAAAAGCATGAGTTTATTTATTTATTTCTGGAGCTGGAAGAGGATTTTTGACTCATAACATTGCTTCATTCCTTGTAATAAAGCATAGGGAGGGTGCAAATCAGCTTTCACATGTACACACTGTTGTGCAGCAATGTGAAGCTGGGGGGGTGCAATCTGAAAGGCAGCTGTTGGGCTTCCTGGGACCATGGATGGGCCAACAGCATGGGGCTGGGCCCTGCCCCCATCAGTGAGAAACAACTTGAAACTTGGAGTCCTGTGTAAACAGGCTTTTAGATGGTTTAGGAAAGGGTGCAAGTACTGTTGGATAGGGGCTTGTGGCCTTTTACATTAAATAACATCCAGAGTCAAGCCTAGCAACGCGGAGGTCAGATGTGTGTTGCTGGGTGGTTGCCTGGCACATTCATGACCTTGGTTTGCCCATTCAGAGAATGGAGAAGACCTACACCCTCCCAGTGCAAAGCAGGAGTCTCTAAAGCCCTTCAAGATCATGGGATGAAGCTGCTCAACATCAGCAATGATACTGCACCAGGGCTGAGAAACAGCCAACAGCAAGCGGAAACAGCCAAGAGGAAAGCCAGCCCCTCTCCTCTTCTCTCTTCCAGAGCAAAGGAGCTGGTACTAACATCCTCCCACCCCAATGCAACTGCAAGAGGAGACCATTCCCACTACGTATAATCTTCATCCTGCCTGGGCATCCTGGTGTCTCTCTCAGCACTTGTTAGCCGAGCCTGTACAATTTCACAGCATTTGCCTGCGGTGCAGTATCCTTCCCATTCCCTTGGGGTGAGAGACAGCCCTGAAAGTCAGCAGCCAGGCTAGAAAGCAGAGCATGGAGAAGGAAGGAAGAGTGTTAGAGGGAGGAGACAGGGGATGGGGGAAATCAGCTGCTTCCAACAGTATAGCTGAATCTGTTTCTTCTCTGCAGTAATGGGCTCCGGTCTTCAAGCAGTTCCTGTCAAACCGGGGAAGCTGGATAGATTTGAAATGACCACAACCCTTTGGATTTACTGATACATGCTTCAGTTGTGTTAATCTCCCTCTCCAAAGGGCATAAATCTGGGACCTGGTCTAAACCTCAGTTCAGTGACAGTAACACCCCTTCATTCCCACACTATCACCACTTACTTGTAACTATCTTCTGCCTCAGGGGGAAGGTCCTAGCTTACCTGATAACTCTGTTTAAGATTCATTGTTCAAATAGGCATAAACATGCTGATTACAGCTCTCATCCCCCACTGAACTGTTACAGCCTCCCCACATCCATGCTAGGCAACCACATAACCTTCTAGAGGATCCCAGCCTCCAGCCCTAGGCTGTGCTCTGACTCCCTTGCCCCAGACTCACAACCCCTAAGAAAGCCTTAACCATTGCATTCAATTTGTTGAAAATTTGGTTTTCCTCACCCAGTTCAGAGGCCATCCTGGCTTGCAATTTTACTTCCTTTTCTCCTTGCTCTCCTGGAGGTACATCAGCTGAATGGGACTTCAACAGAAGAAGGGAAGGAGGAAGTTATCACAGACAGTACCTATGCAACAGCAGCAAGAGCTATTTCGCCCCTTGTGCTGTGCATCACAATATTAATGATTTCAAAGAAAACCATTTGCAAAGCTAAAAGCTTAATGTAGTAACAAAAATCAATAGTGTGCTCAGAAAATCCCCTGATGCTGGAGACTTGGAAGCATCATTCAGGTAGACAGCACTGGGGCATTCCCTCTGGTAACGGCGGCACAGCAAGCCATTAGAGAGGGGAGGCTGCTTTAATTTATTCTCTTTGTCATTCTAATATAGATCTTCCCTTTTCAGATGCTGTTTGTACCTTCATACTGCGATGCGGGTGCATAAATAGAATGAGTCCTAAAAGCTAGGATCAATATATCTTGCATCCCCTTTCAGATGGCAGGCAAAGAGAGCGCAGCAAAAAGGAGATGGCCAAATGCCATACAGGCATAAACAGCAAGTTTCTTGACACTGCAGTTTTACCATTTAAAGTCCAAATATAGACTCAAAGTTAGTTAATAAGTATTAAAAAAATTACTAGTCATGCTTACATTCCTAGAACAGCTCTGTGCAAATAAATTCAAGCCTTTCCCAAATGCTAATAATTTATCATGTATCATTACTAATAATACTGCTAAATAGTACTGTTTAGATGCAGAAACTAAGCAGAGAGAGGCTGAGCTATCCAAGGCATCACAGAAAGTCAGTGTCAGATCAGAGAGAGAAGCCGGCTCACCTGCCTCCTGCCCATGCTGCCTTTGTCACGAAAGCATCCCTCCTTCCCTCCCAATGCTCCTTGGTTTCCAGGCAACTGGGAATTGCAACTAATTTACCTGGAACCATCACAGCCAAAACAGTAGTTGATAGAAATCATAAAAGCTCCTTTTGCCTGCACATACAAATGCTGTTTCAAGGAACAAAAGCAGTTGTGTGAATCCACGGGAATGCCAACCCCTGGTTTCAGTAGCAACTTCAAATGTGGCAAGTCTGCTCAGTCTGATCTGCCTCTTTTTAAGAGCTGATTATTCCCAATTTTTGGTTTGGTTGTTTCATACCCCAGACTGCTGCCCATCAAGCAGAGGTCATGCATAGGAAGGCATTTCCTTGACTTGGCCACAGTGGGCATGAAAATATTCCTAAAGGAAGCTTAACAAACAACAGCAAACAGCCTGGCATAGCTCTTGCTCATCTCCCAATAAACAAGGAGCAGAAGGAAGTGAGTCAAAAGAAAAATGAACCGGATGGAAGATTTTAAAAAGCAGCTACCTGTCAGTGTTTAATTCTGTCTCTATGTGTCAATTAAATTTGAAAGAATTTGCATATTCTGGGTAAATTCCAGAACAGAAATTGGTCCACACAAGTAAGAACTAGCTACAGACAGTTTATAGACACTGAAGTGATGTTGGTGTACTGAAGAAGATCTCTGGAGCTTGCAGGCAGAAGTAACAGGTCAGGGTGCACAAGCCACCCTTGGGTACCCTAGGGCATCCCTGTACCCCAGGATCATTTATGCATTCTTAGAGGAGGGTGTGCAGAAGGCCGCTGCATTGGTGACACAAGCCTTTTCTACAGTTTGTTTTTTCTGATATAGTTTATATGGGTTTCTTAATTTGACACTGCCCAATCTAAGGGGCAGAGATACTCTCTGCTTCCATTAAATATGCTTGCCAGATCCATATAGCCCTATTCTCTGTGCAAGAAATCTCCAAGGATTCCAATTGTTTCAAATAAAAAGCATAACTAAATGAAAAACAAACCCTCTTCTGCCACCTACTCAACAAGCATATGCAACCCTACCAAAACACACTGCTGCCTATGCTTTGCAGTAACACTTGCTCAACAAAAGCATGTATAAGTCACCAAGTCATTCGGCAAAATCACATCTAATATGTCAAAATATTTCACTTTCACTCAAATACTTTAAAATATTTAGTGCTATTTGTTCCATCTCTTAACCTTTCTGTCAGGCAAGCCAGATTTCCTGCTAGAAAACAAAGTCAAGTAACCTGCCTAGGATTATAGAGGAATGCTGCCTGAACCAAAATAATAACTAACATCTCATCCCTCAGTCTGTCCTCCTCCAAAGAATGAGGCTCCACTCCTTCCACTTCAGTACATTTCATCCTGGCTTTTATCCATTGCTTATTCCTCTTATTTCCTCTCACAAAATCCAAATAAATCTGTGCAGTGCTAACTGAGCTCCTACAAAGCAAAAGGTGGAAGAAAGGTGTCTTGTTCACTTATTCACCCACTAGCTCAGGCAGTCAGGACAGTGTGCTGCCACATGTCCCTCGGGGCCGTGCTCAGTCCTCTTGCAGTGACTAAGCAGGAAGGGCGCCCACCATTTCCCAGGAAGGGCCTTCCGCAACTCACTCGTTCTCACTGACGTTTCAGAGAGCAGCTGCATTAGCATTCAGGGATGGAAGCTTCAGTTCTGGCTTGCTGTGCTCTTTCTCCTGGGTTTGACTCAACCTTTCTACCCTTCATTTGGAGCTCAGACACACCAAGAAGTCTTAAGACACATTTACAAAGTGATGACTCAGAATTTGTCCAGAAAGCTCTATGAGTACAAGCACTTTTGTTTTTACAAGAGAAATGACTGCAAGGCTGCATTTAGAAAAATGGGGAAGAAACATCTGTGTACACACAGCAACAGCAGAGGCACAAGCTGCAGCTGTGAAGCCCCTCTAGCTCGGTTGATGCTGTCTACTAACTGCTGGCATAAATATAGTAACAGTGTTGCACATATGAAAGGCTGTTTAATTTTAGAAATCAAAACTATTGAGTGATTAAGTTAGTCATCCTTCCTCAATTTGGGACCAATACAACAGTACCAGAGGCAGTGGTCATAACCACTGTGGTTTGCAAGAGAGAAAGAAAGCGCGTGTGCATGCTCAGGCAGAGGCAGGGACTACCAGAAACACTATTCTGCTTCGCTCAGTCTGTTTTTCAAAGCAGCATCAGGCAAAAGGAAAAATTTAAAGCAGCCTTCAAATGAAAAACAGTGCCTGCAGATCTGCACGCATGTGCACGCACATCCTGCAACATGCTCTGTGCAAACACAGGCTTGATTCAATGTAGCAGAACCGCTGCTCTGAACACACACTTTGAAGAAGCGAAACTAAAATAATTTTGTGCCAATTGGCCTCCTGCCTCTGGAAGCAGGACACATTCAAATCGCAGTCGGTCCCCAAGGGAAACTAATGAAGAGGCAAGTGGGAGGTGAGTTCAGCCAGTGCAGCTGCCACAGTGCAAATGTGCCCACATCAGAAGCGAGGCAAGAGCGAGTTGTGTGTTCAGACGCTTCACAGATCCTTACCACCAGTTAATCTTGTCCTACTGCGCTCAACGGCCCTGTCTGCGCCAATGCTCACACACCTTGCACGCGTACAGCGGAGACCCTGATGCACCACAGAAGCAGCAGCTTCCTTCCCCAAACTCCGCACTTATCCTCAGACGCAGCGCCAGTTGCATCAGGAGGGCTGCAAAACCCAACGGTATCTTTCCCTTCCAGTGAAAGCCAACGAAGGAAGAAAGCAAACAAGCCATGGAGGGATTTTCTGTTTCTCTAGACAAACACACTAAGAGCAGTTCAAAAGAGGCTAATTAAATTCCAAAATCCCTGTGCAAATACATTAATAATGATTTTGAAATGAGCAGTTAACCAAGGAAGTTTGCAAGGTGGGAAGTGTTTGATACAGAGGAGCGCGAGGAAGAGCTGCTCAGCGCACGTTAGAGACAATCTCTCTGGATAGCACAAGTGTTCAGGGGAGTGGGCAAAAGCAAACGCTCCTGGGCGCAGGAAGAGCAGCGTCCCCAAGCCGCAGGGGGATAGAGAAGGCAATCCCCTTACTTCCCAATCGCTGGGAAGCAAAGCAAACACTAAATGCCATGGCTGTAAATCTGAATGATCACTGTGTAGCCCCATCAAAGAGCTCTTCTTACACGTTTCCAGCTTAGTTTAAGCCACTGTAGATCCAGGACATAGAAAAAGCTGAGATATTTCTTCCCTCCTGCTACCACTACAGGAAATTTCCAAAAGCCAGATAAATCTTTTTCCTCTTTCCTCACAATCCTAGTCAAATTAAAGAAAAAAAGAAATTCAATGGCACAACAGGTGTATAATAATTATACGTGGGGAAGTGTTTGCTCCGCAGTCAAAAAGACCTTTTACTTGATTTTTCTAGTTTCTGCAGCTTGCATCAATAACAGCACTGACAGAAAACGTGTATGAAATGCTACTATTCTAATAGGAACCAGAGTCTCCACTCCTCGTGCATGAAGCATGAAATGATGAAAAATGGATAATTTCTTATAATTGCTCATGTGGCAGGGTAGGAAATCTGACATTGTTACATGGTATCCGCTCCCATGGTTCGTGGAACCTCTCAATTTTAAATGCCACCATTCTCACAAGCCAGCAGGGCAATAGTACCATCTTCATTTTAAGGATGGTATACCAAGGTCCAGAGAAAGAAGGGAGGTGCCCTCATGAAGTCCGTGACAAAGCTTGGAATTAAGCCCACTGGTTGAGACCCTGAAGACCAGGCCATCCAGTCTTCTCAGTCAAATTTCCAGCCATAGTCACAGCATTACTCCCCCTTTCACCCTGTTTTCTTTCCCCTATTTCTTCTCTACATGTCCTTACTCAGTGCAATACAATGTTGTTTCAGGCAAGATCTCATGAGATATTGATTCACATGCTTGTTAAAATCCAGATCCATTATACCTTACTTTTTGCTTTCATTCACTAATTTTATTGTCCTGTAAAATAAAAGATTTTCTGATGAGATATATTCACCATGTCACCACTACTGCTAAAGGCATACAGCTGCATCATCTTCCGGAAACATGTTTATTTAGTTCATAAATCCTTGTTTTAATATTTTCCTAAATACAAAAATCACGCATACAGGACAATAAATTCCAGGGTCATTCTTCTTCTGGTTTTGACAATCACAACTACAGCTCTTTCCCCAGCCCTCAGGTACCTCTTTTAAAGAACAGTCAGCAGTGTGATAATTTTAGATAAACCATTTAACTTCCAGAGGGAGCTTCGTTCATGTATACATACAAGTTGTAGTCCTCTGGGTGCTCTCTTATTCTCACTGCTGCCTGCTGGGAAGCAGAGTTTGCGTGAGCGTGTTACTAGCAATCCCTGCTTTTTGTATCATGAACTTGTCTCATTCAAAATTTAAGAATCTCTTTCACGATCCATAAGTAGCTATATTTCTTACTGACCTCAGCAGCATGCTGAGTATGCTGCTATTCTGCAGTTTCAACAACTAGAAGAGATCCAACAATTGCTTTACCACTGTGTTATTTTTGCAGGAAACTGAGAAGCAATAAAGTGGGGAATAAAGATAGAACAAAAATGACCAAGAACTTGGTGGAAGTGATTTAGGAAGGAAAACAGTAAAGGAGGGGGAAACCTATCCAGCTTTGACTCATATTTGAATGCTACAAGAAAGGAGGAGAATTATTTAGGCCTAATCCAATTGGTAGAACCAGAAGAAAAGGAAGTTAACTGCAAAATTCAACTAGACCACCAGAAAAAGCCTTCAAGCAATTCAATTTGTTATGCCGTGGTGAATTCTGCCACAGAAAGGGATAGAACGCATATTTAAAAACAGCCCAGACAAAACAAATTAGAGGTGTGATTGCCGCATGTAAGTACACACAAAGTACCTTTAACTTAGCTAACTTGCACACTGATAGCAGCAAAGATGTGGCAAGAAATACTACTGCGCAAGTGAGATGCTCAAATACATCCCCAAGACTTCAAAATTGTAGACCCCTACAAATAGTATTTCTCCCCCCAGCGAAGGATCCCATTCCTGTTGGCTCTCCCTTTTCCTTGCTGAGCTTGAAAATACTAAGAAATCTTTAAAATCCTGTTAGCACAGATCTATCCCATGGTCTCGGAGGTGACGGGGTAGAAAAAATGCAAAAGTTTGATGGCTTGGAGAAAGGTGTAACCTAAAAATTCAGGTGCACCGCACAGGTATTTCAACACCTTCTAGGCTGCTCTTAGAGAGGAAAACCACTGGCTCAGTGCCACCATGCAAGTGGTGAGATGACAGCGAGCCTGGATGACCTAGCAGTACAGATGGTATGCAAGTACCCAGCTAAACACTGTGGCTTAGTAAAGGAAGGAGCTGGCAGATACACAGCATCAGTTGTTTGGGAACAGAGAGACCTCCTTGGCTGAGCTAAAAGCACAGCATACCTTAGTAAAGCCATTTCCAAGGTAACTTCCATCGTATGTAATACAGTTGCTGTCAAATTCCAAGAAAAAATTCATTTGTCTGCAACATATTTTAATGTGAAAGAACACAAAGGTAACCAGCACCAAACATCAACAAGTATTTGCTTTACACAGCCGGTCCTTTTTGTCGGAAAAAGGCATGACATCACAGCTCAAGTGTTTGAAGGTCAGCCAAGTTGGTCAGTGGGCCAGAGCAGGGCATCTTGGCTCCTATTCCCTGCTCAGGGAAAGAGAATTGTCTGATAGTCGAATCAGCTGAACCAGGATCAAGATTTTTTTTCTAGGTCAACACTGACCCACTACATGACCTTAAACAAGATGCTACATCTCACCTTCCCCATGGGGAAATGGCAGGATTTAGTGTATGGGTGTAATTCTTGTTCATGAGATGCTTTCAAATCATTGGCTCAGAGGTGCCAGAGAAGAGCAGAACCTTATTGTTGTAATGTGTCCTGGCCTTATTCTACATGATGTTAACAGCCTGGGTCAATGTATGTGAATTTCTTCCGGCACTCCATGAGTTCTTCTGCATAGCAAAGTTAAAGCAGGCGAGAGAGAGACGTCTCCATTTGATTGGCTGTGACTAGCTGCAATTAAAAACTATAATTTATTACCCTGGATTACGAGTATAATTTCAATGCAGAGAATTAAGGTTTTCTTCTGAGATGGAAATAAAGATTAATTTTTAATTTCCTTTCTCATTGCACATTTAAGAGCAATGGACTCCATAGAAAACTACAGGTCAAAATAGTTTTATGGAGGAATGACAATGTTTCGTTGCCGAATAATTTAATGCTCTTGCTGCCTTTTTAATATTTGACTGCAGCTCCCTCATGCGAAACAATGGCAGCAGACGCTATACACATTTGCTGCAGCACTCAGGTCAATGTGACTTTGAAACAACAGAAAGTTTCACTAATCAAGACTTGGGCAGCTCCGAGTTCCCCTGACGCAGTGAGCCACCTTCCACAAGAATGACACGCATGGCCTTTCCGTAAGGGTAGGCAGCAGGTCCGGAGAATGGGAAGGGCAAGACTAAATTGCAAGTTTAGGGGAAGTAGAGGGCACCAGAATGGAGTGATACAAGGGGTGAATAGTCACACAGCAGATGCATCCCACCAGCGACATGGATAGATAGATTGAGATAAAGCAGGAGAAGCATTCCTGTCTGGGAAACACTGCTGTAGGACAGCAGGATTGGAAGGTTCTGCCTGCAGGCAAAACATGTTATTTTCATTTCCATAGCACGTCAGCAGAGCACAGGAAAAACTGCGAAGCACAAGGTCATGAATTCACTGCAGGCCTGCCACTGTAATAGGTCACTGCTTTCCACAACAGCTCCCAGCCAGGGGAGAAAACAACCCAGGAAAAGCTGGGAAATCCACACCATTACACAGCAATTCTGAACGAGCTATAAAAAAGCATGCAATGCAGCAAGAAAAAGGAGAGGAGGTCTGTGTGCATCCCTTCCCTTCCAGAAAGAGATTCTCTCAGGACAGGATTTTCTGTTGCTGTAGATAGCACAAAGACAACATCGCATGCCTTAGGCCCAATATTTGACCCTGGCCAACTGTCAATGAGAGGAAACGTCAATGAAATTTAAAAGTATCTTAAATCATTGCTCTGGTAGTAAGCAATTAACAAAAAAAACTGCCATACTAATGACTTGGATTCCAGTTAATTGAATAACCCTACGTGGACAGAGCTGTATGCTAGATGACTTAATAATAGGTCTTTCCAGCGCAGGGCTTTTTAAATTTATTTGTATCTTATAATTGGTATCTCAGGGTATAAATGGGATTAGATGCCTAAGCGACATGACTGCTGCTCACTTGAGGGTTAAGCTGACGACTGTGCAGGGTCACAGCGAGGAATGATCCCCGAAGCACATAGGAGTAATAGAGTGGGTAAGTGCTTTCAATGCATCCTGGGGCCAAATCCTTTGAGTGCTGAAGATACTCAGCTCTCCTTAGTGGTTTTTAGTGTGAAATCTGTTGGAGGAGGGGAAAGGAGACTTTTTTTTTTAATCCCCTTACCCAGGGATCTCAGAGGTGGCACAAGACAGAATAGCAAAGCTAGTTTTCAATATCTCTGTCCCTCTAGGACTCCTAGAAAACATACAAAGTACCTCCATTTTCAGTGCAGATCATCAACAAAATTAAGCACCCAGTTTAGGACAAGCCAACACCAGTCTGTTCCTGTCCTGTCACTGGTATTCTGGTGCATAAACTGACCCTGTGCGAGATGGCAATTTCGTGAAGGATCTCATCAGGAGCGGTGCACAGCTCTAGGGAATTCATCTCTTTGTTCCTTAGGTGAGCATTGGAGCGGTGGCTGCATACTCTCAGCTCCACCAAGCCTGGGCCTCAAGAGATTGCCAGGGGCCAGTCCCGAGTTAGGTGACAGGGACCTACACCACTGTGTAACTAAGTATAATCCTGTTAACTTCATTGCGGAAAAAAACAAGAACTCCCTCCCACAGACTTCTACAAACACTGCTTTCTTCCTGCAGTCTCTTCCTTCCAAAACTGATAAAGTTTCTCACATCCTCCAAGGCTGCCTGGATCAGACTTGCCTTAGGTAGAGCACAGAGCTTCAGACTAATAATGTGACCCATAAAGTAGAGCTTACCAGAGCAACGGACTTAAAGTCACTCTCAGTGCACTCAAGGTGGGCAGTGCACAGGAGGATATGCTTCATCCCAGGCCAGGAGAACAGGCCAAGCATTTCTCAAGCTGCCTCTGTTCAAATTGGGGAATCATCCCCTTGCTGAGGAACTGAGTCTTCTCTGAGGTTTGAAGGCCGTTAGATGTATTTACCTCCCTGTCTGTCGAGAAGGCAGCAAAAACTTGAGTGCTTCTGGCCTGATGGGAGGTGCCAGAAATCATACAAGAAGAAGGGTATTCAGACATATTACAACACCCCTGAATTCACAGGTGTCTACACAAACTGTATTTCAGCCTTTTCATGTTGAGTCTCAAAACCGGAAGCGTAATACCCACAGACACAGCTTCTCATAACCCCCGCTGCCCAAATATCCTGACTGCTTTGAGCCTACTTCTTATACTGAAGTAGGGACAGCTCTAGCTATTTGATGTATATCTGCCCATATCAACTCAGGCAAATACTTCTCAGAGCTCACAGGTTAAAGCAAGATGAGTAGTTAGTTGGGAGCCCTCTGAAGCTGAAAAAAATTAAGGCAACTGAATGGGGAGTATTCCTTCCTTCCAGGCAGTACTGCCCACCCGCGCAGGCTGTTTTGGGATACTCTTGCTTTACATGAGATTTTAAAAAGAATGTCTAACTAATTGCAGTTACAAGAGCTGTCCCAGTACTTTTTGCAGCAGAGGTGCTAAGTAACAGTCTGACTGATTTCTAACTCAGGCATTTATCACGTCCTGACACCTTACTAAATTCTCTGCGGATTTCCAGTTGGCTACATTATTTTCTTTCACTGTCTATCCTAAACAATTGTGTCCAGACATTGTTCGCTTTAATCAATCACGTTTCTATTCTCATGTGGCTACCTTTCAGCAGTGAGTGAAGCACTCACTAAGAAGTTTTCTTCTGATGGCTGAGGACTTGCAAATCCTATGAACCGGATACACACCAGTCTGGATGCAACCGGACTTGGGCAGGGCCCAGCTTTGGTAAGCCTACAGCACCCAGAGGTTTGGTCAGTTTTTCAGAAGTACTTCACCTCCTGCTGCTCCCAGCAGGATGCTTGTGGGCATCTTCACCAAATAACCCCCCACACCGGGCCACTTGGAAAGTCAGAACTCCAGTTTTGGAGCTCAGGAGGAATAAAGGAGATATAGAACCGCAAGCTACAATGGAAAGCCCTTCTCACAGTCTTTCAACATCAGTTTTGTCTCCAGTAGCCCATCCCTGGTATAACCATTGCCTGAGTACAAAGACTGGTATGTGTCTCCGGAAATGGAGTTTAGATGTTTGTCTTATCTGAACAAGTTCAGTGAGTGAACATGCTACACAAAAAAGCGTAAGCAACCCTGACAAAGCAACTGCCACCTCCTTATCACGGTCTCCAAAAGGACTGAAAAGAATCAAGCGTCAGAGACTTATCTCTTAAGAGATGTTCAGCGCCCATGCCTGGCTTACCGATCAGCTCTAACTCCCTTTTTCACTAGAGTTTTGCTGTCATGTTTTTGGCCACACAGTACAGCCTTGCCACTTCCTGAGTGTGGAGGGGTCGCGAGGGGAAGGACGGTGTGGAGGATGGGCCTTCTTTGCCGATGCTATTGTCTTGCATTTCTGGACAATGGGATGTTTTTACCAATGACAATTTTACTGTTGTGATAACCATAACAAATGGCCAACCCAGTATCACAGGAAGGTTCTGAAGTTTGGGATGATTACAGTGAAACAGATGCTACGGACAGGTTTCAACGCAGCCAGATTAACCTGGGCTCCCATTCAGTTCCTCTGCACAGCCTCTCCCACATGTTCAAAGCTCAACTTGGGGTCCTGCTGCCTGTGCGCTGGCTCTGCCAGTGAGAGGTGTGCACCCTGAGATGGGACACCTGGCTGTGGCCTACTGCTGGTTCCAGAAAATATGGACTTAGCACATGCCACTGTGCATTGCACACAGCTATTCCTGCCCCTGCATGGTACAGCTTTAAGAGTTGTGGGAATTAGTTACAGACAACATATTCAAGAGAAAGGATACTGCAGCATTAAGAGAAAAATCAATATGGTCTGAAGGATTAAAAAAAATGTAATCAGAGGAATGAGACATATTATATAGACCAGGCAGAAAGCAATCATAAGCTCCTCTCTGGAACAAATGCCCCCATATATCCCTGCTGACTCCTTCCAATTACATTGTTCTGCATGTCCTACAGTCGCCACAATGTTCCTATACAAGGTAACTTAACACATCACAGGAAGATTGTCTTTCATGACACAGTTTTCCCCATAGCACTCCAAAATACTGTTCCTGCCATGAAACATGGAAGATCTGTTGATGCCCTTCCCTGCCTGCTCCACTTGCACAATCACGAGGCATGGGATTTCCAGAAGTACCAAGCACAGGTCTAACAGCTCCCACTGAAGTCTCAAGCAAAGTATCTTTTCATTTCAGTAGGAGCAGAGTTTGGCAAAATCTGAACGCTGTTGGAAATACTTCACTAAAGGACAGAAAGGACAAGTACAGAAATGCTTGATTCTGGAATATAAGATATCAGGCCAAAGTCACCATTGAGTAGGAAGGATTATGTTTAATGACAACAATAGCTTACACAGGACAAAAACTCAAATAAAATTATGTTTTACTCTACTAAAAGTCTTAGGAAATGAGCATGAGCCTTCCTAGGTTGAGGTGTTACTCAACAAGAACAGAGCTACCAAAAGTAACCCCATGGTACCAGGATACAGACAGCTTCCACACCTGCCAACTGGCACTTCTGCATTTTGGGTGTCAGGAAATAATGACATGACTGTTTAGTTTGGACCCTGTCTGCAAGAAATGGGTTGGGTCCCACATCAGCTGTGGTTGGGATGCAGTTGTGATGGCTGTACCCACGAGTTGATCTCCTGACCTCCATGTTCAAGAAGGCAGAAATCCAAATGTACAAAACATCGACTCCAGTGATGGAAGATTCTGATTCTCACTCATACCCAAATCCTGAAGCAAAGTAGCCTAAAACAGGTCAGCCTGTGCCTCCAATTACAATTACATTTGATCTCCTTTCACTGCCTCAGCCCAAGTCCTTGTATTTAGCCAAGCAAACATCCTGATTTCTACAGACCTATAAACCAATATATAGACTTTTGAGAACATTCTTTGAATTCAGAGATCATTTAAATAAATGACAAGAACATTTCTTTCTTATTGTCTCTAGCACTTTGCAGGCAGAAAAAAGCTTAAAATTAACATCATGCTTTATTCACCAGAAAACCAACATCTCTCCCATCAAAAGCTCAGAGTCTAAGGCATGGCAAGAGAAGGAAGGTAAAAACACTGCAGAAACAGAGTTATAGCAATATTATCACTTGCTTTCTGAGGGTTACACAGTTATTCTCAGTTATTATTTGTCATTTGCCTGTGTAAACTTGGGGAGACAGCAATATTTAAGGACTGGGCAAAGTCAGAAGACCTGCGTTCTAGCCCAGCTCTGATCCTACCTTCCTGCACACAACCCTGAGCAAGTCACTTTACCCCTTGCGCTTGCTCTCCCTCTCCCCAGCTGTCTGCCTTGGCTATGACTGCCTTAAGCTATTTGCAGCAAGGCATATCTCCCCTAAGCACATTCCATGCCTTGTTCAGTGAAGCCCTACTATAATCTAGGGTCTCTAGGCACTTCTGTAATACGTATGTTCAATAATAATATGAAATGGATGCTAACCAATTGTTCAAATATCTCCATTCATTTCCATATTTAAAAATCTCTCCTCTAGAAAATGCAAATAATGAACACAGAAATGTCTGTTTAAGAATGTGAGGCTGAATTAACAACAGTTGATGTTTACGGACAGGTCTCACCAATGAAGCTTTACACAGCTAATGTCCTCTATCAGACATTCCCCAAACAGCTCCCCTCTCACGCTGTGCTGAACTTAATGGATACAACAGGGGTTGGAGTGGAGGTTTCAGTTGACAGATAATAATTAATACTTGAACCCCTTTGTCCCCTGCTGCAGAGTCTGGAGGTTTGGTACACTGGTTGTATTACTGAGTCGCAAGCTCCACTTAGCTCATGGGTTCATCTCAATCCAAGCAGGTCAGATTGCAAGGGACAGAGTGGAGCTCCATGACAGTGCCTCAAACGCCTCCAGCAGTGCCAGAAAGTGAGCTCTAATAAAAACTTCTCAGAACTATTTTTCATCAGGTTTTTCTTGTGGGAGGATATGGACGTAGACCCGCTAGGCGAGACAAAGATTCTCTCAATTGTTGTGCAGTAAGACTGCCGGTTTAAATCACAATTTGCCATTTCTCAAGCTTGTCAAGAACAAGGAGACTTAAGGAAAGGCCCTGGACCCTCGCTCCTGGGATCTCTGCCATAGCGAGTTTTTCAACAAAAACCTTTGCTGCAGAAAAAAAATAACCATTTGCAGGCCCCCAAAGTACTGTTTTGAAAATTGGGGGGGGGGGGGGGGGCTGTAACTAAAAACTCCTATGAAAAAAGGAAAAAATAAGCAAAGGCTGTAGGTAATACTGGCTGGCCACTGCCCTCAGGGCACCCAACTTCCTTGGCAATCTGCACAAGGACAAACTTCACCATGGCCCAGGCTGACTGAACAAAGCTCTGAGAAAAGGACATTTTGTTTTTAAATGTTTTCCTCTTTCAGGCATTGAATGAAGAGAGAGGAGAAAAAAAAACACACAACCCAAGCTCTGATAAGAAAGATAAATTCTTAAAAACAGTGACAGACGCCCAAAGCAGATACCAGAGGAAAAATGCCACCAAGATCCGATTAGCACTGTGAATCAGCGCTGCGGACAGTATCTCTAAACCAAACTACCCTTCCCTTTTCCCCTCCCACACTCCTCTTCCCATCGTTGCAAAGCTCTCCCAGCCCACAGCCTTTGCCCACTGCTCAGACATGCACACATCCTGACTAGGGGCCCAACACCATAAATGTTTGCTCACACAATACCACTGATACTGGCAAAGCTGATGCTCAGGTAGGCAGCTAGGCCTTGGGCTTTGGTTCACCTCACTCTCCACAAGCACAGTTGCTGAGCCCTGCTTCTTATGTTAGCTATCCTTTTCCTCACTCCTGCATTTGGGGCAATTTCCGGGCTCATGCGATTCATAGAGATTGGCCTGGCAAGTGGAAAGGAAACTTTTTTGTGCAAGGAGAGAAATGTCTCTTTTTTATCAAAAAGGATATGCGGTTGTCAGAGCAGCAAAGCTTTCATGCCTTTACAGCCCATTCTCTGCCCAATGCACTGCCTATACCAACAGAACTGGTTTCTTCCAAGGGCTTGTTGAAGTGTGGTAAGGAGAAGGAGATAAGCCTCCTAAAAGGCTTCTTGGCTTAATGAGCATAGGGTCTGCAGGCCAGAGTGAGGAAAGGTCCTGTTCCCCACTCCATGGATCGGGCCCCATGCACCAGTCAGCAGGCCAGTGACTGCAACTCACCAAGACATCCCTGAGGTAGCTCTAAACCATCTAGTCTGACATGGGCTATACACAAGTGCATGGTTGTTGGCTGGATGAGGAACCTGCATGGAGCTCTGCACAGCCAGAACCACGCAGGCAGATGTACTGGGGCTAGATTTAAAGCTAGCTCAGGAAAGCTTCTGTGTGATTCGGTCACAGCTGTGCAGACGTACCTCAAATGCATTCCATCAATCAAACAACAGCATACAGCAGGCAACTGAGCAAGCAGCTCTGGACAGGCTGCCTCTGTTCTCAGCTAGGATCCCCTGGGGACAGGTAAGATCTTGTATCACCTGGGAAAGGTAAAAACTACAAAGGGGACAAAGATGTGAAGGGGATAGAGGGGATACTGCTCTTCCACAGCTTCGAGTTCTTCCTTCATATAAACAACAAATAACAGCCCCAGTGAATTTCACAGTAGTGACTGACACTGGAACAGCAGTCTGGAGAAGAAAAATTTTCTCCAGAATAATTGACAATGTGATTCAGGAGCAAAGAGGAAGAAAGAAGAGTGGCAGAAGGATCCATCCTGTCCTGAGTTGACAGAGGAATTCAGTCAGGTTTCAGCTATTCCAAGCACTGAGACTCTACTATCAGATTACTGACTGTAAGCAGTGTCATATCACCCCAGGGCTGGCCAGGAGGTCATGTCATAGTTTCCAGACTAAACGGGTACCATTTTGGTCTCTCCAAGCTCAAGAGACAAACCATGCCAGGAACCATGCTTGATGCAGAGAAATACTCCAGGCATCACAAACCACTGGCAGCTGTTTGTCCATGTAAGTGCAAACATGGTCCCTATATGTCAAGCTATAGGAGCTGTTCAGCTTCCTCTAAGCCCCCATCTGCAGCGCAAGCTTAGTCCCGCTAAGCAGAGAGGCTCTTCCAGGCCTCTCTTTCCTCTCTGTTCTGGAGCCAGCATTAGCAATATCTCTACAGAAATGAGCTTTAATAGTTGCTCTGAATCCAGCAGGAGGAGATGCCTAAACACACATTTTTGTCTTAATGTAGGGCCTAAATAAACAGTCAAATAAGAACTCAATTAAAAAAATCCTGTAATTTAAAGGATTCCCTCAATTCTCTGTATTCTTTTTATTCCCATGGCAACTGATATGAGTCTGATCTGCAATCCAAGTATATTCTCCTGCCTACTTTTCTACTATAACTGGGAATAATGTGGCATACATTTATATGCATATATTTCTCTGTGTGCGTGTATATATATATATATATATACAATATAAATTTGATGTTGACTTGTACATTTTGCACAAATACTTTAACACCTTTAACCTAAGTAATTGCTGAAAACCTATTTCATTCTTTAAATACACACATCAAGCCCACCAATATGCAGGCAAAATATCTACACAGCTGAGGGATCCAGATCTACTCAAAGCTTGCTATCTGTACAGTTGATGCCGGCAGTGCAGGGGCTCAATTAACTCTTAACTTCTAGCCTCGACAGAGCCCATTTACACAGTCATCTCTGCAAGGAAGTAGCAGCACACAGACAAGCCCACTGGTTGCCACACTGATGCAGCAGTAGCCCAGCTACTTTGACACACTAATTGCAAAGCAAGCAGAATTTGGTCAAATGTCATTGTCACCAGATCTCCTAATGTTCACCTTCCATTAAGGCTTTGCTGCTATAAGCCATGGCTTTTGGTGGGAATTTCAGCTTCTGTTTAACCAACAATTCAGTTCTGGTCCTTGAGGCTATGGAAGGAAGGTTCAAACCACAATTCACTTCCTCTTTAGAGCTGAAAGTAGATGGAAAGACCCTCGTTTTAATTAGGTGGTTTAGAGATTTATAAAACCATTGTCTCAGTCTTTGCGTCTTCACTCATGATTTTGCAATCTGCTGGCAAAACTGCCGTGCTGAGCCCTCTTCAAATCCTTACCTCATGGCACTTGCAGGACCAGCTCCTTATTCTACGTGCATCTTCCAACTCATTTAGCAGTGTTTGAATCACTTTTCAAAGGCCTGTAGCCTTCTCACTGAAATATGTTTCCTGAGACACTTTAAAAACTTTGTAAAATACTTTGCACCTCAGCACCTCCAGCCCTTGTGTGAGTTCCACATCCATTAAATAACAATAAAACAACTCGCTCTTGAGTTGTGAGCATGTTCTTTCAGAAGCTGGGAGGCAAGCAGTACGGGCTTCGCAAAATTGTCAGATATATGCACCTGCTTATGAGTGGGTATTTTGTCCCATATTTTTGTACTAGGAAAAGAAACCTGAGGTTTTACCTGACAGCTTCTTACAATCCAGCCAGTGTAAGGTATAATACAGTCTTTTTTTTCCCTTGCTTCTCAGATCTCAGGAGCGTGTGCCAAAAGACTGTCAACTTGTTAAAAGTACATTAATGCAAATTCCAGAGCTTTCAGTTATGTTTATGCTAATAGAAAGCCTCCCGCTCTGTGACAGGCCCAAGTGAAGAGTCAGTAACAGGAAAATTAATTCCAGCTGTTGAAATTGATTTAAAACTAGCTTATTCATAATAATAATAACAATAATAATAATAAAGAATTCCTGAAATAAAAATAAAAAAGGGAAATATGGAAAGCACAAAATCATGTTTACTGCATGAAAGCAGAAAGGGTTCTCCTGTTGCGAAGAAATCTTCCAAATTTAATCAAGCCTGGTTAGAAGAAAGCTCTAGCTTGTTATCAGGTTGTAAGTGTAGATTAACATGAAAAGAATTAGCTATGTGCACAGTCTGGTTTTGCAAAGGAAACACATGGGTTTTGTGCATGTATTCTGTTTTATATTCCTTGCGTCTAATCCACAGGCAGGGACACCAAATCCAAGCTGCATTGGGACAGGTAGTATTTTAGACAATAATGGTTGTGTCCTGAGAAGAGCAGAGCTCCTGGGTGGGAAGATTAGCTACCCATGACCATTGCATTTATTCAGTGCTTTTACATTCATTTTTGCTGACTTGAGTTCTGAGCGATTTCCATGTTTAGACAACCGCAGGCTTGGGATCACATACCCCAACTTTGCTAGAGTTTCAAATCAAGATCTAGATCTGAAATTCCTGGCTGGCCTGTGCTTTCCAAATGGAACTCAAGTGTTCATATTCTTGATCTAAACATCCAGATCCTTTCTTTTTTTTAAACTTCTTAACAATGATCCCTGTAAAGTCTTTGACTATCTATACGTATGGCCCTAAAAGGTGTTGTGCCATTTCAGTACTATCAAAAGCAGCTGAAGGAACATACCAGCCTGCAAAATTCAGCTTTGAAATGGAATAGGAGGCAGTCTTTAAAATCTTCTCCCAGCTGGACTTTCAAGCATTCAACACTTGCAGCTGGAACCAGATTTGAAAACAGATGGTGTTCCCATTTACCCAGATAAAAGGGCCGAGCTTCCAAAGCACACAATGTCCACTGACCTATACTGCAATACCCTTTTGAGTAAGAGCCCTGTCCCCTTCATAATGAACAATTTTGAAGAACCTGAATTCTTATTCAGGGGCCTGCACAGATGCTGAGCCCTACTTTTGGCCCCTAGAATATCCAGTTGCCAATATATGAGTAATTAGCCACGATCGTATCCATTTGATTAGGACCATATTCCTTGCTCCTTTCGAAGGAGCAAAGAATCATAAAATCTCTCCACTGACTTCAGCAAACTTAGCATCTAGCTTTAAGGGACAGTCTTCTTTCAATTACTGAAAACTCCTAATACCCTTCCATGAGACTACGTCTTTGCTGCCATCATCTTTCAGTACCATAGGTCTAAGGCTCCCCACCTTGTATATATTTTCTGTTTGTCTCTACTTGCAACACTGCACTTTTTGGGGGGGAGAGAGGGGGAAGACACAGACGCCATGACTTACATGGATCTTAACCAATTTATGACACTGAGTAATTCATGTATGTGGGTGGCTCTGAGCATAAAGAGTTGGACCAATTTCAACAAGAACCTTGACAGAAGCCAAGTCAACCTCATGGTTACACAGGAAACTAATAAAGGCCAGGAGTCCAGCCCTAATGCTGTAAAGAAAGAACTGGGCTGCAGAGTTTGCAGGAGGTTGCTTTCTTTCAAGGGGGCGAAGAGGGGAAGGAACTTCCTCTAGAAATCCTGCTTAAATTTCAGAAATTTGCCCCATTTTTGTCAACTCACTGATACTAACTGCCAAAACGGAGAGACTGCCAGTTCAAAGACTAACAGGATGCCCAGGTCTTGCCATCGTAGGAAGGAAGGAACAACAATAAAGAAAGCACAGGCTATTTCTCAGGGAGCACCCCATGACTTCTACTAGCACATGCCAGGAAAGAAGGATACTGTGCATTTTTAACTGAGGAACGTAGCTAGAACCATCATTTGAACTTAAAAGGACCATTCACAGCTCCATCCACCAACTATAGTCAATTCATATGGGGAAACAAAGGACTGCAAATTAAATGAAAACCTTATTAGTACGGAGGAATGGAAGGTATCACCTTTACAGGACTGACAAAGCTCTCCTGAAAAGTGGGGGTTTATGCATGGAACTAGAAAGGATTTGTCTTCAAGGACTGGTGTTTCCCTCTGTAGCACTCACTCTGTCCTTGCTCACCCCATGATGCAGGTGGTCGTTCATCAGGCTCAACATGCTCAGGCCTTTTTCAAGCAAACTGCCATGATCCAGCTTCTGAACTAATGCAAGTCAGCCTCCTATCGATCTTCAGCTCCCCTGGCCCAAAATCTGCAATGAAAATCCAGGAATTCAAATACCATCAGTCTGGGGGGAAGGGTGTTTTTAATAACAATCAGCTTTGGGTATATTTCTCTGCCTGCTGGATTCCAAGTCTTTCAGGCATAAACAAGCCACATTTTCAAATTATGTAGGGAAGGGAGTTCACAAAAATATAAGGACTAAAAACACACCTTTAAGATGAAGCTAAAGTTCTCAAGCAGGTTTTTTAAATTTATTTATTTTTTAAAACACCTAGAGCCTGGGCATTAAACAACCAAAAGATATCACTAGCCTCACCAGAAAATGGTGGTGCTGCAAATACCCTTTTTCTATACATTTCTTATCCACATAAAGGAACTTGACTTGAGAACAAAGCGCAAACAAGCTTCAGGATTTAATCCTATGTCTTAAAGAAATTGTTACTATCCAAAGTCTATAAAAGAAAGCCAAATCATGAGGTTCTTCCTTTGTTCTCCTCGAACAAATGGAGTTTGCATGAAGCAGGCAGCAATTTCACGTCCATAAAGATGCATACTCTTTCTGGGCCAAACAGTGACAATCAGGCACATTAGAAAGACTCATTTCCCATGCTTTTCCCAGCGCTTTTGAGCCCACCAGTCTAATCAGTATGATGGAGGGAGGCAGGACTTTGAGAACAAGTGAAAAAGTAGTTATCACCTCAATAGATTCCTGGCTGCACTTGTCTGAAGTGATTCCCGAGCCTGCAGGAAATACCAGAATATGCAGGATCCCACATGCACACGGTTTGCTCAAATTCTCCATGCACTGCCCTGTTCCACATTCTCCTGCAGAAGGCTAAGCTGGCCAAAACAGCTGAAACGTTTGAAACAATCTCAACTTTGTGCACAGCTAATCAAACGTTTCCCAAAACAGTACTTAAGCTGTGCAGCACACATACACCTCCTGCTGGATCAGGCCTTTATTTCAAGAAGCTGTAGCCATGGAAGAAAGGAGCTGAACTCTTTTACAAGGCATTAAGTTTCATTTGCAATTACTTCGGATTTTATTGCACTACTGAATATAACAGGTTCATTAACTGGGCCAGCAACATTGTATCCATATGCCTTTTTAATAGAGCTTTTCTGTTATTGTTTCCTTATTGGTCTTTTCCCTTTTGCAACATGCAACTGGATTTTATTGGCATCCAGCCTTTGCAATAGGTCCCAGGTGGCTCCTCCAGGAACCTTATTTGCTAATTTGATGGCTGAATCGGTGTATAAGGAACAAAAAATACTTTATGAAAAGCCCAAACCACTACTTTACAGCAGCCTCAACAAACCAGCAAATGTTCCCCAGAGTGAGCCCACTGGACAAAGCAGTACCTGTGCAGTTCATCCCTGGAAGCAAGATACTCTTCACTGACACAACTACTTTCCTCTCCAATCAACTGTGACTCCAATGGGATGGAGAAGAGCCATAACAAATTGCCCCATGAGAGTTGCAGGGAACTGAACATCCCTGTGCTGCACAGAGATGAAGCCACAGCAGAAAGCACAAAAGTGAAGGAAAACACAACTCCTGATCCAGCAAATGTAAGCTTCAGTGCATCTGCTGGATTCCAGTGTGCTGGGCAGTCAGCAATTGAAAGAATTGGGTCCTAAATTTGACAAGCCACAGAGTTTCCATACAGTACACCATTTTTCAGGGCAAAGCTTCGAAGAACTGTGGCTCAGTCCAACAGTTTCCACCAGGAATTTGATGGTGAGGTTTTCAAAAGAACTCAGCACCCACCAGCATCCACTTTGCTAAGTGCTTTCAAGAGCTTGAGATCCTTTGAAAACCAGTTCCCTGAACCAGATGCCAGCAGCCGATGGTTAAACGTTAAGGGCATACACTGTTCTTGCTCTTGCCTTGTTAAATAATCCATTTCTTTCTACAGCAGATAAGCACTGAAAAGCCTCATGGAAGAAATACATCTAAAGAAGGGATTGGAATAGAGAGATAAGCTGATGGTAGAGAAGAGGGAGGTCCACTTGCAGTATTCCATGTCAAGAATTTCTTTCATGAAAAGAACCCCCCCCCCATCAGAAATGCCAAATTATCACAAGCAAAACATTGTGTAAGAAAGGGCTGATTCTGAAGAATATCTTGACATGGGGGAAAATTGGGAGAAGGTTTCAGGTTTTTGTTTGCAATGACTCCTCATTTCAACATTCTGTTTAATTTACACTTGGAAAAGACTTCAGAATAAAAATGGTAAAACTTGAAATGAGATGTTTCAATCAATCAGATCAGTTGCATGGGGCTTTAGGTTTTTAGGGTGCTTTTCTTTTAAGATTTTTGAGAAGAGCCATTTCTATCCTGATTTAGGAGATCACTTGATTTTTGCTATTTTTCTTTTCTTAAAGTATTCTCCTGAGATGGGAAATCATGGTAAGCTCTGTTCTAGACCCAAGTACAAGGAACACATCATCAAAAAGCACCTCCACAAGACAGTGCTCCCTTCTGCTGAAAGAGCATCCCAAAACATTTGCATTGCCAATAAGAGAAAAATCAGAACCAGGAGGCTCTTGCTGGGGTTACAGTCCAACACTGTCAAATACAATCTCCTACTGATCTCCTACAAGAGAGCATCTCATGCAGGCTGACTGACTCTGGACCGCTTAAGCAGAAGATGCATTACAGATAAACCACAGCACAGATGAGAAACTTACTTCTCCTCGGCGCTCTTTCCCCTTTTATCTTCTCTAGTTTTCCTTTACATTTCCCTTTTGTTATGTCAAAAATAATGATGAAACAAAACAAAAAAAAAGGTTGGATCCAAGAAAGCCCTGCTCTGATATAATCATTCAGTCCCGCCAACAAAACCCCCTTCTTATAGCTTCTCATCTCTCCCTCTCTTCAAAGCCCACAGGAGCCCTGGCAGCATCTTCTCCACCAACACTCTACCAGTAACCTGGACACTTGAAACAGTGCAGGTATCTCCGCACACAATCCGGCACCAAATCTGAACCCTTCAAAGCATTCTGGAACACATGGAGCTATCTTCAGAATCCCAAACAAATACATTAATTGCTTTCAATTTATCAGCCTCAAATCATTCTGTCTAATTACCATTCATCTAGAGTTTGTGTTTTTAATGGTTTATGGGTATTGTTGGTAATCTTTTAATTTCTCATTAAAAACAATATCTTCCACGCACTATGTGTGAAAAGCTCTAATCCGATAAATCAAGCAAGAGTAACACAGTTAAAAGGAAATCAGTGGAACAATATTTGGGTTTATACATTTCTGCCAGTCAATTTGTAATTAAAAGTTGCTACTTTAAAAAACACAGTTGTTGCTGTGAAAGCCATTATCAGTCGGCATTTTCATATGAATACTGCTTTAATTAATTAGCAAAAGTAAATACATTATATATCAAAAACTGCTTTCCCACTGAACCCATGCGTTCCAGAACAAAAGGCTTAATAAATCACACAAAAGAGGGACAAATTAGCTGAACCCACCCTCCCTTTTCAGGTTTAGATTCTTTTAAAGTTCTCCAAGGTTTTCCCCCACACACATTTGCCTTTTTTTTATTTTAATACATTGTTTGTTTTTCTTTAGAAGTGCATATGGGGGGAAAAGATGCTACACAAACACAAAACATGCCATTCAAATTAAATGATTTGGAAATCAGTTTTGCTGGTTCTTAGAAAACAAGAGTGTTTATGATTATTAAAAACCAAATGTAATTACGATCACATACAACACGGTCCCTTTGGAACAAATTATTTGCTGAACATTAAGGGGTTAGAGTTTGATTCACAAAAGGAAATGATGTGTTTGAAAAATCCTTTTGTCTAGGGGCTTTCCAGAGACAGGAGACAGCGGGAGAAAATTCTCTGGTTTCATCAATAAGCTGGAGAGAAAGTGTGGATAAACACTGTCATTTCAGGGAAAGGTCCATGGTAAAAACACCTTAAAACATCAATAGCAGCTCTTATCTCATGGTGCCTTTAACAAGAAACAAGGGTCCTGCCATCTCACGAGTGAACAAATCACTCACCTCAGACTGGCCCTCTCTTTGCCTAATCGTTCAAGTGCTGCAAACCAGGGTCTATCTGGGAGTTATGAGCAGAGAAGGGAGCAAGTAGACTCCACATCTGATGGCTATGGCCAGGGCTGAACTTCCACAAGATAGCTGGGCGGTGAAAGGCAACCTGGTGGGGGGGACCACAAATGCAGAGAATCTGACAGGAACAAAAAAACCCAACTGGATAAGACTCTGTCTGCTGGGGAAGACATTCCTCCAGTTTCATTACTTACCTAGAGCTGGAATTGGCTGCACAGTGGTGAACAGCAGCCTTAGCAGGCTGAACCTCACCACTCTTCCAAGGGTGTAAATACATACTCCTCAGCAGGTGAGGCTAAGCACAAAATAGAAGACAGCTGGTTGAAAGAAGTACAAGAAGACTCAGTGGAAAAATGCAATTGTCCAAGTGAGAATTTATACTTTCCATAGTCTTTCTGTGACCATACTGAAGGCTTCCCACCAAAGGATACCTAAAAAAGAAACCAATAAACCAACAATAGAAAGATGCTGATATTGGATTGGCTAATTGCGTGGCTATTAACAACCTGTGCAGGCATCCAAAATTGCATTAATACAGGAAACCCAAACATGCACTCAGCCAAAGGCAGCCTGCAGTCACCATCTCCAACCCTGTCCAGCAAACATCCCTTCTCACCAGGTATTTCATCTCTCCCACACAGTTCTGATTTCTAGCCATCTTTCCACTTACACCAGATACTCAACATGCTTCCTCTCAAAGCAGATGGCAAGCAAGCTTCCTTCTTAAAGGAATTACTAAATCCTCCTCCTCTATTCTAGGATGCATGCAAAGATCTAATGATCAGTCCCAACTTCATACGTTCTGCCTTCTCTTATGCTCTGTCTTCCCTTGTGCTCTTAGACCGTAAATCCTTTGGAGAAGGGACAGAGTTTTTTGCTCTGACTCATAACTGTGCAGTACCACACACACCAACAGCTCCCTATAAGTGATCAGGAATAACGCTTCAGGACTACCTAAGAACCCATGGGATTTTGAAAGCTGTCCCTCTGCCCACTCAATCCCTTCATACCATCACATCACAGGAGTAGATCTCTTCAGGCTTTTCAGCCAGGAAATGTTCATCTTTACACCTTGTGTTTCATTCAAGAGCTTCCACGCAACCCATTTGATACCCTATCTGCCAGCCTCCATCCCTCGTGCACCAATTCTGTCTGAGCTAGTATTTGACAAGAGACGTATCTGCTTTATGGAACAATATTAGTGTTTCAGCAAGAGGCACTTTTTCCTTGTAGTCTCAGCATGACCTGGACACCAAAACACTGCTGCCTTTCTGAGAAGACAAAAGCATGCTGCTGATCAGTTGTTGGATTCTCTCATGGGCTGAGAGACCAGCCCTGCTGTAGGCTCACTGGGATGAGATCACACCTCACAACATTCAGGTGGTTACTCTCCCAGCCATGGTGTTAGCAGCATATGGTATTTACTCCTTGCTCTCTCCTCAGTCAGTGCATAGTCTCATTATGTACCATTAAACCTAGCCAGAATCCCCCCAGCGAAGGCCACATTTCAACAGATACGGAAGAGGTGTCTGTGAAATCTGTGGGGAAACAGTGCAGGGTGGGATGCCACAAGCAGCACCATGCTGAGGGTGTTTCAGCACAGAGAAGTGCAAGCTCATGCAGGCCTTCAGTGCAGGCATTCTTTTCCCTTCACATAACTGCATTGATTTTTATCATTGTTATATTTGGTTCAGCCGCTCATCTGGAAAGTTCTTGCCTCCCCCGGCCCCCATAAATAACCAAACCCAGTTCTAACCAAAGGCAGTTGACAGAATCAGCCCCATTGCCCTTTGGCAGTTCTTCCAGGAATTTTTAGGGTTTTTACCAGTCAGGAAAAGGCTTTGATGCTTTGGAATCAGGATTTTATGAAGATCATTTTGTAGGGTTCAGCCAACTCATGAAGTGTCAAATGGGGGGCACTCTTTCATCTCTTCGCTAGATGGGGAAAAGATCCTCCCTCTTACCGGAATGAGGGCTGGAGAGGGGGGAAATATCTCAGAGATGAAGGCTCATCCATAGAGGGGAGGGTTTCTCTTCTCTTGGTAGAGCTCACCCCCCACATTCCCATCATACTGAATACTACAGTCCTATCTGTCTGCTTTGCAGACTATATCAGATAAGAGAACTGCCTGTTCACTCTGGTGCTGATACTGTGCTGCAGGGGCCTCCCAGCATCAGAGCCAGGCTCTTCTTCACCCTCCTTTTCTATCTGCCTTTTGCGGACTTAAATGAGTACTGTGTTGGGACGGATGCTGTCAGGAAACTTGCCACTTGCAAAGAATGAGACAGCAGTCAAGACCAGCCTGAACAAATTCATCTTCCACTTTGCATTTCCAACCACCTGTTATGGAAGAGAGGAAGGAACCCCCTGTTCTTCTCAAAATTCACATGCAAATTCCTATCCAAAGCAAGTCAAAGGTCTATCTAGTATTCCATTTCCAACAGTGCTCAAAGCTATGTACTTCAGAACATGCCACAAATTCAGTCTGCACCCATTTCTGCAATAACAGATTCCAGAGGGAAGAGCAGATCTCTCCCCAGCTAGCAACCATGCCTGGATCGTTGAGGGCTTGCTTGCCATTGCTCCCTGAGCTAATCCCATTGTGGATGATATCTTGCAAACTGATCGGCTGTTTCTAAAATCTGCACCCATGCTGCCTCAATAATTGCAGATATCACTTCTTCAGAAGTCAAAGAAATCAACTAATGGATATTTGACAGAACTTGAAAGGGCTCGTGTGGGGCTGTAGGCTACAAGGCCCATCTCATCTGCTAGCTGGTATTCTTTCGCCTATCTCAGAAGAGCCAAGTTACACAAAGATCACTTTTGTCTACTCTCTCAAGGGTGGGCATGGCCATACTGTGACAGTTCACCTCAGTGCAAATACAAACTTCTTTGTCTATGTATTTTGCTCAGGTCATTCTACTCACAAACTATTCCTTTGCTGGCAGTCCCACTTGTTAAGTCCTGTCACTGACAGCCTTTCTGCAGAACATGTCCATAATCGTCCAGGTGGGATTTGCAAATGCCACTCTCTCCACCACTGAACCCACTGAAGATAATTCAGACCAGTGAAAATAGTGAGATGCTCCAGAATCAGACACTCAGACTCAGTTTACAAGCTCCAATTCAGAGGGGCTTATGTGCGTACTCAAACCAGGTGCCAGTTCAGTATGCATCGTCACATACCTTTCCCCTTAGTAGAGGAAAATAATAAGTGTTTTAAAAGATGACATAGTTGCATCCTGTTTCTACCTAAAAGTGACAGTGAGAGAACATGAAACATCTACTGAAAACAATCAAGCAGCCTCACAGCCACTTCTCATTTAACCAAGTACCAGTGGTTTTCACTGGGAAATTGCTCTCTCGAGCTGTTGCATCTAATAGGTTTCTACATATTAGGTCTTTCAGGTGTACTGCTGAAGGTGAGAGAGCCCTGTACTTACAGCACTGAAGTAGGACTGGCTCCCATTTCCAGCGCTGCATGTATGACCTTGAAAAAGTCATTCAACTCTTCTATGCCCAAGCTGTTTAACAGCAAAACAAGGCTCTTCCAGCTTTTGGCTGTCTTGTCTGTTTAGACTGTAAGCTCTTCAGGGCAGGGACTGTATCCTATTAAGTGATCATAACTCTTTCCTAATTAAGGTCTTCTACATAGCCAGGGCCCTCACAAAAATGTCATAAAACAAAGGCTTTCTAATAAATTTGGGGGAAATCCACATTCTGATCCAAAATTGCTCAGTGGTTTTCCCTGCTGAATATGGTGCTGAATCCCTTGTTAGAGTGTGTGGGGGAGGAGGGAGACTCCTTATAATTTAAAGAGATTGCATAAAAGACAGTTTAAGTCCTTGTGGCTGTATATTTCTTTTAATTAGTTTATGCACAGTGCATTTGCATGGGAAGATGCACAGCATGTGGACGGACTTAATTAGGAGAACAATACGTTCCCTTTTAAGATAATGACTTGAGGATTATGAAAATTATTATTCCAGATCCATCCATGGGTCATTCGAGGTTCAGTATCCAGCAACTTTTAAAATGCATTGAGGTCAGCAGTTTGGATACTGTCAGTAAAGTCACTTGATTTTACTGTTGCTTAAATGATTAATTATGAACAGCGGCTGCATGCATCCACCAAGCCACACAATAGCTCAAGGACTTGCCACAGTTCATGTATGCCATCAGCTACTCTGGGAGACTGACGTTAAATGGGGATATAAGATTCACTGTACAGTCATCTGCCAGCAAAGTCTCTTTTTCAACTCTCCCCTTCCCTTTCACAAATCCTTTGCCTTTTTCTATCCTGGCTGGGGAAACAAGAAATTTCTGTCTCCATTAATGTATCTTTGCAGGTGAAGAACCAAGAGAATTAGGTGAGTGTTTAGGAGACACTGCTCAGCAGCCCATGTGAAATGAGAGACAACACGTGCCATTTTAGAGTGAAGTAACTATGGGCAAATGAGTTGGAAATCTTATCTAAGTGTGCCTCAACTTTAACACTGGGAGTCTGGTGGGTCACAAAAAGGTACCTTCTCTGTTTCTCTCTCAGAATCATGTTCTTCTTTCCTAAAATAAGCGATCATTTTAAAAGCGCTCCAGAGACTCTTTCCTGCTTATCATGACACAGGGGAAAAATAGCCCTCTTCAAAACAGTTTCCACAAGGACTACGTTTCTCAGCCAGCTCCATTCAAATAATCTGAGAGCACATCCTGTTCTCCCTCTTCAGAGGCTGCCTTTGGTAAACAGCCTTCGCATCACAGCAGGGCACGCTGGGGTGGAGAGGCCCTCTGTCCCAGAGTTTTGGGCAATAGATGCTAGGATCACACCTAAAGAGAACAAAGTTGTACAATTTCAAGTGTTGAGAAGACTAAGGAAGCTACCGTCCTCAAGTCCCAACCACCAGAAGCAGGAAAACAGAAATCCCATCTTTCACATTAAAAGCAGAGCCAAAGGAAACACAAGTTTTCTGGGAGCCCCATCACATTTGCCAAAGACCACCATTTACTCTAAAAGAAGACAGAGATACACACAAGCAGTTTGGGAGGACATGGACAGCTCTATTAATATCTCTAAACTTGTCCCATTTAAGAAACAGTAATTACACCTCAAGTATACCTCCTTTCTACTTGCCCTAGAATGATATGGCAAGTTTTCCATTCAAATGCAATGAGTGTGAATTAAACAGGGTGTTTTAGTAGCAGTGACAACAGAAGTTTGGTGAAACCATTATACGTGAGGTTACTGTTAAAGCTGAGTAAAGAGCAGTTCTGGAGAGAAGCAGACAAGACCGCTTCAGTGCGGAGCTTCCACTGAAAGTCTTTGACTTGAGACATTAACTTGTTTAATATGCAAAAAAATCCACATTTCAGATACGGGGCACAGGGGAGAGGGAGTGAAAGCGGGAAAGGAAATTCCAAAGGAGTGTTTTCTGGGTTTAGGGCAACTCAGCCCAGTGACTGAACTCCCCAGGCTCCCTATACCCACTCCAACGCTTCAAACCAAGAGAAAGCAACTTCTATCAGCCCAGGATGAATTGCACCTCTGCAATCACACTGCTGAAGGGCAAAATCTGTGACTGGCTCTAGAGCTTCCTGCGTGTGGCTGTCCCATTGCACGTCTCTCCCTGGGACTCTTGTCCGGTCCTGTTTCTCAGAAGGGAAGCTGACCACTTTCATCCTAAATTGCTCGGGTACTTCATGAGCAAAGTCACAGATCCCTTTTAAAAACTGGAGCTTTGTTGCACAGAGAGAGGGCTCAGGGGCTTGTGAGGTGTTTTCTTCTCATTAAAAATATGCCTAGAACAACAGATGTCCAGGTCCTTTTCTGGAATAAAGTTCCTTTAAGGCAAACCAGAAAAAGCAGCATGTCTGGGAATCAAGCTGTTGATAAGGACAGCCTCTGAACAGAAAGCAGCATACTGCTGGCCTCCTCTCTGATGAAGAATACCCCGTGCTTTCCCCTGCTGCCTTCGCCATGTTAAGGTTTCTTGAGGCCACAGAGGACACTCAAGGCCAATCATGGATAGCTGAGCATCACAGATTAGCCCTAAAAGCTGACGCTGTTCCCGGAGCACGAGGCGCACGGCTCTGCAGGGCTGAGGGGCAGGCCTGGTGGGCTTCGCGCAGCACGGCAATGCTGCCCATCTCACACCGCACACCGCCAACACACTGCCCACGGTGCGGGGCTGGGCTGGAGGCAGGTGGAGTGCCAGAGCTGCAGCTGCTTCCTGCAATGGCTGAGAAAAACCATTCCCAGGGAGTGATCCCAAAGCACCTCCCAGCTTTTTGACAGTGTAGAGCCCCACAACGCACAGTACAGAGGCAGTGCTCAGCATTAGTCATTTCCCATCCTTTTTTTTTTTTTTTCCCCTCCCCCTCATTTGCAAGCCCAGAGTTACACAGCAGAGCACCAAACCTGGGCAGTTCCTGGGCAGCAGAATCCCTCCCAGGACCAGAGAGTACAGGGGATCCATCGACTAAGGAGATGGGGAGCAGGGGAAAGAAATCAAAATGTATAATTAGTCCCTGGAAGGATGGGAAAGGAAACAGCCCACACTCGGCAGGGTCAATAGATACAGTTTATGAGCATTACTCAACCTCTGTTGTTGATAACGTGGCACCCAAAGCATGCTAGCCGCTGTACAGTGAAAACAGAGATGTCCCTGCCCCAAAGAGATTACAATCTAATTCAGATTATACAGTCACATTTCAAAAGCACAGTGAGATCAAAGCCCTCTTCTCCTCCCCCCGGCACTCATTCTCTCTGGTGGAATATATCTTGATTCATAAACCAGAGAAGCAGCACATCTCAGTGAACACTGCCATTCAAGACATGTACAGAGATGCCAAAGGTAGTCCCAACACCACATTAGAGCTCAGGAGAGTAACCTTGGGGAGCAGGGGAATGTACAGCAATCATTATTTTTCTATTACCAAAGCATAGTTTTGTCTGGATGTAGTACAGCCAGCAGTAACAGCATGGGACAACAATCCATTACACTCTAGAACAGAAAATGAAAAAAGAGAGATCATTGTAGAAACTGCATGAAACTTCAAGGAGACGTTTGGGGAGGTGGTCTGAAAATACCTGAAAAACTGGGACAAACATAAGAATAGAGCAACACTCATTTGGGAAAAAACACCTTGAAATAGAGTAGTATTCCAAGTACAAATTCCAAGGCTTACTGTTTTCCAATTCACTCAAGGATAGTACTTCCAGCGTCAGAGCACACTTAAGCACACAGGAGTAAAGACAGTTGTCTCCAAAGCATTATCCCCAGTGCAACATTTAAGGGTTACCCCTCCCCTCTGCAACAAGATCTGCAATTCAAACACTAAATTTGCCCCTGAACTGTTTAATCTGCAAGCTCCAGTGATCTTCCTGCACTGGGATGAACAGGCAACAGACGTTCAGAAACCAAGTTGGCAGTTTGCAGCACCTGAACATGCAACTGGGAGCAAGACAGAAATGATGCACGCTGCCTGCGACCATCTGATAACGCTGTGCCCTTCAGAGTTCGTACGTCTGGTGAAGGGGCAGGAGTGGGGCTTAGAAATTACCAGAAGCTTTCTTCTTGTTCCATGAGTCACTCCTGCTTCAAGGCGCAGCAGCTTTGATTATTAACTGGGCTAGTCAGCTAGATATTTAAATGATTCCCAAAAGTCATTAAGAGCCCAATCAGATATGCAGTGCTTGACTCTAGCACAAGAATGCAGAGAGGGAATTATCTGCATGAACTATACTTTAGAGAAACCCTCCATGTATTTTATATTTCAGGGAACTGGGGAATCTGATTTAACTGAGTTAGGAAGGAAAAAAAAAAAAAAAAAGCTTGAGCAATCTATGGGACCACATTAAACATGGAAGAGAGAAAAAAAAAAATCAAAATATCAGCTACCACAGGGATTAGGAATAACAAAAAATAACGTCAAAGCGCTCTACCTCTGCCTCCTCTGAGCAACAGGCAGCTCCTTCAGATTTCACCTGACTTTTCAGAGAGAAAATTCAGCTTCAAAAGTTAATGTCCTGCCTGAAGACACATGGCCAATCAGAAAATCTCTTAACCCATCTGTCCTCTGCCCCAACTCTAGCTCAAGCAGGTGAGCTAACACAACAGGAGAAGGGATGGGTAGATACCGAAAACCTATATTGACTCTCTATCTAAAAGTATCAGGCTTTACATTCATGCCAAAGCCCAGGCCTCCACTCCAAAACCACAAAACAGACCATCCTGCACCAAAAACTCAAAGCAAATGTTCTGTGGAGGAGTTTTTATGGGAAACATAGGATGAAGAAACCTATTGGGTCTGGTAGGTCTGAAGGCAACAGTACATATGCATATCACAACAGAAAGTAATACCAGGCTAGGGGCCATCTTTGGAGATAGGCAGAGGATTGCCCACCTTGGGTGCAGCTTTACCAGTGGTACGTAATCCATCTTGTGTCCGCATTACACCAGCCCTACAGGTAGCTCCTGCCCCCGTTCTGTGTGGCCTGAGCCATTCAGCCCTTACCAGTTATCTCCCAGAGCATGGGGAGCAGCTCAGGCCAGTCTGAGAAGGGGCTTGTTTGGAGGGATCGTATCCAGTAACTTGCATCCTTCCTGCTCTAGGTTAAAATCAGAGCCATGACAAACTACAGATCTCTTTCCAATATCTGCAGCTCAAACAGAATTCATCCAAAAGTAAGATTCAGGATGACTGGAAAGCTGGACTAAGCCTGGAATTTTTAACAAAACAAGAAAAGAGGTAAAAGCAGGCTCTTTTGAGGCTCCATAGAGATTTGCATGGGACGTTAGCGCTTTTGAAGCAAAAAGCAATCAGCTAATTACACCAGCTTCATAGACCTGCACTTCCGACAGAAAACTAAGCGTTCTCATAAGGAGTCAGTAACCAAGGTAACCTGGAGCTGGTCACCGAAACTCTTTATCCTTCGGTCTCCCCACCTGTAAAACGGGGGTTAAAATATTTTACTTCCTTCTTTCCTCCAAGGGATGGAAGCTGACAGATTAAACACATTCATGTCTACAAAGCCTTCCCCTAAAAGAAACTGCCACAAGGAGGGCAAAATTGTTACTGTTATTATGATTAGAGACCAAGGTCCTCCTGCGCAGTTATTTAATTAAACCATAAATACAAATGGATAAGTGTCTAATGAGCCAGCTCTACACAGTATATTTATATTCTTCTGAAAAGAATAATGCTTAAACTAGTTGCAAATAATAGTCTTCTCTCCCAGCCTGGTTTTCTCTGCAATCGGGAATCAGGCTGCACAGTAGTTTGCTGACAAATTGGTTCATGTTATGAAGATAATGAAGGCATCAAATTACTTTGCACTCCTTCCCCCTGGAAGCTGTGAGGCTCTTGCAGAGAGAGATTGCCAGGGTTTTATTTGTGCATGTATGTGTGTCATTTGTGAAAAGACAAGCCCCAGAGGCCTGTCAGCCAAGGCAGGATGGCTCTAACCACTGTTTCCTGGCAAGTTCATAGTGTTGCACTGACCTTCTGGCTGCACACTTGTCAGTGCTGTACAGCAGGTGAATATGGCAAGGATCCACAGACCCCGAGAGGCTTTTCTTCCTCCAGTACCCATGGAGATGCCCCAGGTTGTTCTGAGAGCTTCCTTAGGCACCACAAGCAGTTTAGTCATGTTAGGGCAGCTTTTCTCTCACGCTGATATACTCTGCTTTCCAGGAACAAAGCCTAAAGCAGCAGATCCAGCAAAGCATTTAACAAGGGGTTTGAATAAGGTCATCTTCACAAGGACTTAAGCACTTAGCTAGATCACAGCCTTTCTGGACAGTGGCTCTGGAAGTTTTCGGGTGTCTTTCTCTTTATGCCTAGTGAAAAGAGCTTTAACTCTTTCTTTGGAGGTGGATACTGAAACCCAGGGGTGGAAGGAGAGAGAGAAAAAAATATTCCCAACCCTGAGCTGTTATTAATAAATAATGTATTCTGAACAGGTAAGATCTAAGTAAACTGGGTCCAAACAGCTTTTTAAAGCCCCTCCAGCCACTATGAGAATCAACAAACCCAGCAAAGCTCTTTAGTGATCATAACAAATGTGTCAGGCTTTACCCTGCAATTGATTCGCTTTTGGGAACATAAGTTAAGCTTTAAATCTATATTTCATATATAATCAAGCAGCCAAATCAGTCTTTTGATATAGAACCCAAGCCAGCCGCCGTGTCTTTATCTCAGAAAGCAGGAGGGCCAACAAAGCTACAGCCAGGGAAGTGACAGTTCTTCTTTATTATCCTCCCCGGTCGTGCCCATCTCCTCATCTCCCCTATCAAATTTCTGGGCCTTTTTGATAAAAAATAATTTAAGAGCGCGCTCCGCAGGAAGCGCATGAAGGTTACAGATTGAGCAATGCCTGGGAACCCCTCTTTAAAAGGTGCAACCATAAAAAGGGCCTGCAAACAGGAGCAACGTTCCAGTCCTGCACACAGCCTCTTCCAGCGGCACAAAAGAGCACGCTGGGCTAAACATCACAGGGAAAAGTTCTTTCCTTACGGTCACTAACATCCCCTTCTGCTGTTAAAACTCAGACAAGGATTTTTAAATCTTATTGACTGTGCACTTGTTGATGCTGTGTTGTTTTGTTTTTCTTTCCTTTCTCCCCTTTCTACGTTGCAAGCTTCCCGAGACAGCTCCTCTCTCCACTTTGGGGTCAGGAGGACCAACACTGCTTCTGAGGGTTTTTTGCTGTTGTTTAAAAAGGACTTAGGTATTTTAAGTACTCTCTCCATCAAAGCAGTCTTCCCCTTGTTTTATGTTTTGTTTTTAAACTGTTCACGCACTTGTTTTCTCCTCCTTTGCTGAGGTTAGGGTTTCATGTTACAAGTTCAGCAGCAATACCAGCTTAGGGGATTCCCTCCCGACTGTCTCTGCCCTGCAGCGCGCAATCCCCTTTGCCATGCTGTGGCAGCAGCGCGTGACACCAGCCTTACAGAACTGATGCACTTCAGCAAGGAATACGCGTGGCATGTTTAAAGGTAGGGTTTCTTTTTCTCCTGAAGCTGGATCAGTTCCCCGAGATGCTTCACAGCACAGCCTCAGAAAACTCTGCCATCACAAAAGCAGTGGGGGGAATACCTCCAGAGAGCGATGCCGATGAGCAAGTTTGCGGCTGGAATGACAGCTGGCCTGGGCTGGTCCATGCCTTGCTTTGTTCTGCTGCAAGGGAATCGGAGCACAGTGTCTTTGGGGCAGGGACTATGCCCAACTATAAAAAGCTTACAAAACAAAGCCATTTTGACGAACCTAGGATTTTAGCTTAGCCCCTTGTGGAACATCTCAGATTTGAGCATCCAGCAAGGATCCAGGAAATCTGAGCATCTAGTTTAGATGCATTTCACAGCCAGCTACAGAAGAAAAGGATACCATCCACGAATAAATGGTAGAATGGATTTATGTTCCAATTCACTCTTTAGCCCTCTATGAACGCTCCACAAAGCAATGTGTTTTTCCTTCGCATAAATATCCCACAAATCAACATGCAACAGGAAATTTAAAGTTGAGGCTGGCACCTCCATCCATAATTCACACTGTCAAGTTGAAGAATTGGAGGAAAAGACCTAAAGGGCATATTTTGTGTATCTAGAAAAAATCGTGCAGAAGGTTCTGCCAGTCATCCACAACCTTATCCCACATGGACCATGCTCTGTTACAGACCAACACACTACAACACTCATTTTCAATGGGCTGCATTCACAAATGCCAGCCTCTCAAAACCAGATCAACAGAAAGACAAGGGTTATTTATTACTTCTTGTGCCAATTTCCCACTGCTGTAATTTGCTTCCAAGCCAGTACTTAAAATTTTGTTACTTTGCAAACTTTCAACCTTAGAATAGCAATGAAGTGCTGGTTTCAACATCTTGCCCTGAGATAGCAGATGACTATGCTAGAACGCCCTTCCCTTGTATAGCAGTATCACACCAAGAGAATATGAGAAAAAGTAGTTGTAGTGGATTTAATTACAGATGAGTATGCTTCAAAGGAGCTTTGTTACACTTCAAGCTTTGCCAAATTCAGCTTAGATTCTTTATTTAAATTATCTCACAAGATGTGACAATTTCAGCACTTCCTATGCCCCAAGCCAAACTGTCTAACCTGATCTTCACAAAAGATTGGAGTTTGCTTGGTTGTTGAAGTTGTCGGCTTTTTTTAGCATACTACTTTTGGTTTTGTCTGGAAATATCTTGGAAACAGGTAATCTGGCTGATGGCTAATGGCTAAAACACCTGTAAGATAGGGTTATTCTTTTAAGATTTTTCCAGTTTAATTTGAGTCAGTTGTAAAAAGATACAAACCAGGATCATCACATATGTAGGAAGTCAATGAGAAAGGCAAGATTTTCAGAAAAGATCTGGGATTTGCAGAACCTCCACTTTTAAGTGCCTCATTTCAGACATTTTTAAAGAACTTAGTTGCTTAGAAAGGGTTATTTTACACCACTCTGTGAAAGTCATCTCATGCCAAGAACCCAAAGACTGAGTACCTGAAATCACTAGGCATTGCTTAGAAACTCAGCCTATACAGACAGAAAGATTACAGGGTTTTGTTTGTTTGTTTAATAGTAGTGCTTATGACCCATATTTCTTTTTCCTATAATTCTACACATTCACTTAATGCACCTCAATCTTGTCACTGCAGGATATTTCACTCTTCCAGCCCTGAAGGCCTCCTCTCACTATGCCTGCACTCTTTCAGGCCAGGTATATTGATGGCAGAAGTCTGCCAAGTTCTCAGGAGCAATGCACCAGCTTTTTTGCAATGTGCCCAATAGGGTCTATTAGCATACAAGACTACAAAATTCCCTTCAGCTGAAATTTAGCAAGAAGAGTTCAACTCCGAGGCTTCTGACAGGAAAACGGAGCACCTAGGATCATCAGTATATTGCATTTGGTCCAGCATTAATTCCTCCTATGTGGAAGATTAAAAGATGCAAAGGCTGTTTAATTAGCACCTCATGTCATGCTTTATAACTTGTAGCCATCAACTGGTAGTAACCAGACAGACACACAAATGCACATGCACAAATACACGTGCAGGCACACCATCTCTCCCTCCCTTCCCCTCCCGCAAAATAACAGAAGTTCCTCCTATGCAATTATGGCTGGGTGCCCCCTAATTCTCATCTCTTGAGCAATTAATGTGTTTGCTCTGGGGTCTACACAATCCTGCTCTAATTTTGCCAGGGGCCTTTGTATCAAAGGCCTGAGCTGTGTGAAAGGTGATTTAGCAGAGATGGTGTCGGTGATTATTTTCAAAGGAACTGCTGCAGCCCCACCACGAGGGACACTGCAGCCTCCAGATAGGGGGCCCTTATCATATTTTCTATTCTCAGATAAGATTATGTTTCCTTTTTTCATCCTCCTTCCTGAATCTTCTTGATAACAATTGGGGGCCAGTTTAATCACGGAGGTTGAAATAACCAAAAGGGTTCCTAGGGTAGTGGTGGGGAGGGCAGGGAACAGGGCCAGGTGGGTGGGGAGGAGGGGGAACGCTTACTGGTCGGAAAAGTTGGGTAAGAGCAGCTAAGAAATAAAGCCAGCAGAAACCGGGTTATTTCAAAGGGAACAGCTGTTAAGCTGCAACCAAACGAAAAGCACATGCAGCCAATGTTCTTGTGGTCGCTCGTCAAAAACAAAAACAAAATGAGTTGTTCACGCGCCCATTCTGTGGTCTAAACAAATTAGAGTGAAAATGGGACTGGGACAGGGAGATGGATGACCTCAAAACAATAGGGATAGACCCTTTGTGAAACAGCCCTTTCTGTTGTTGGTGGGGGGGTTTCTAAAGGCTATTAATATCTTTGCGATAAGAAGAATCACTTAGGCAAGACGTGAATTGGTTCCAGGGAGCCGACCCCGACCCCTGGAGTTCGAATCTACTTGGACCAAGCATCAAACAGAACAGAGACAGAAGGGAACAGCAAACGTCCTGTGTTACTGCCCAAAACAAGGAATTCAGACCTGGAGTTGGGGATGCAGGGGGCGCTCCGTGCAGCTCTGGCCAGCACTTTGCCCACTTCAGGACAACATGGTAATGTTACAGCATCGCAAATTCCCAGCATTGCAGTCGTCTCTGCTTTCATACATTCAGCAGGGTCAAAGCCCAAATAGTATTTAAATGAGAAATTTCCTCAGAAACATCACTCTCAGCTAGTCATTAATGATACTGTCCTCTGAGCCGATACTGAATCGGCACCCTAAATGTTGCATCAGGAGGTGCTAGGCTTTGAGAGTGTCAGCCACGGGGCAGGAGGTGGGGTAGGGGAGGTAACACATTTCAGACTGTTCATCACCTGTTGTTGTTAAGCACCCCTCCCTCACCCACACAAACTCAATCTAAGTTGCAAAAAACCTGCAAAAATCCCATTTTGCTTTGATAGCATTACCTCCATCAAAATAATTCTAGAAACATCTCTTGATTTTCTGAGCTTGATAACTTTCCCTAGAGGCAGCCTGGAGAAGAGGAAACCTTTGAGCCACTGCCGCCTCAACGTTACACTGGAGGGGTCTTGGGCCAGCAGGAGCCATCCTGGCCATAGTCCCCACTCACACCTAGCAAAAAGGGCTGTGTTTCCAACTAGAACATTTGGAGGCATCTTAACATCCCTATGGGAGCAGGTCACACATAGGGCCTCCAAACACAGGTGTCAGTTCATAACAGCCATTCTTCTGGAGTCATGTGTGGCTGGGCTGCAAATGCCCAGACTGCTGTTGGCCACTCATGGTGAAAGCTACGTTTTCTCCTCAGCTCAGCCTTTGGGGTCAGAATGAAACCAACTGAACAGGGATCCGCCTCCTTCCAGAGATGGCCAGTCCAGACTGAGCCATCAGAGCAGAGCACTTGTCCTCAAAGATACTCACACGCGGAGTTCAAAGCCAGGCCTGTCTGACTGGAAGGCAGCGGATGGCAGCTTACCACAGAGTTCTTGGTAATAAAGTCTATTTGAAGACTCTCAGTGAAAAGTGTGTTCCTAATAAAGGATAACATTTCATGGTCATTATGCGATACACTTAACTTTAAAAGGAACAAAAATGCTGAGAAAGTCATTTTCTGAAAAGGGCTCTCGGATTTCATTACTATGGGTCAAGTGCCTGGGGAGAAGAATTAAAGAAAAACACGAACTTGTGCACAAATTAATTAAAGATATTTCCACTAATAAATTGTCCCCGTATCCCAAGGCAGAGCCTTCAGTTTGCAAAATGTGGTAATATTCAAGTTGTGGTTTTCTCCACCAGGCAAGCAGTTCAGCAACATTTAAAATCAAATGGACAGAGCCAGTGATGTGGAGCTTGGGAATGGGAGGGGGTTACTTCCTTCTTGAGCCCATAGAAAATTTCTGGTATTTTAGCATATTTCTAAGGAAAAAAAAAAGTCCTAGTAGCCCTCAAAAAAAGAAAACCATGATGACCTTTTAATTTCTTATTTTTCCTTGATGCAGCTGATTTCTCCAAACAAGGTCTCCTTCTCCACACTCCTCCAAAAATGTGAAGGGCTTGGTTCCTTTTGACACAAAAATGGTGCCAGTTGCTGTAACATGAGGAAATTGCACTACAAAGGGAAAACAAAACAAAACAAAAATCCCAGAAGGAAAAATAGAATTCACTGTCAGTAGCTTTCTGAGTAGTGGGCCTGACACAGCCCAATGTCAATGACCCCTCCAGACAGAGCGGCAGCTACCATGAGAGGGACTATATTTAAGCAACTAAGAGCAGCTGGGACGACAGCCAAGTGCCCTGGGTCTAAGCTGTTCCAGTTGAAGACCAAAGCTTTTTGATCTTCTTGAGAGGCTTCACAGACTAGAGGGGTGGTGTCAGGGCATGGAGCTCTTAGCTCTCAGGTTATGATGCAGCCGGCACAGAGGCGCACGAAAATTGTTACCTTTTAAGGGTGCTTGCACAAGGTACGTGGGCTGCACGTTCAGGCCCATTTATTACCACCAAAAAACCCCTGAAGCTGAATTTAACTTGATTACTTTGATATTCTCACATTTTATTGTTTGCCTGCTTGCAGACATTCAAAAGCACTTTACTGAATTTTTTTCATTTGGGGAAAAGGAAGGTGGGGAGATTTGCAATCCTTTCACAGCCTACCTTCTGCAAAGGCAACCACTGTCTTATGGACCACTAACGATCCACCCACAGAAGATGGGAAGACTTCATTCTCCAAAGAAGGTAATCAGCAAATCAGAAGAATGTAGTTCCTAAATACACAAATACAGTTAAACAGTCCTGTCCTCGGAGCTTGGATAGTTTGTTTGGTTTGTATTGACCTGATCCCATTTGAACATCCCTGTTCTCACACTGATCAGGGGCTGAAACGGAAGGAAACTGCTTCAAGCTTCTCTTTTCCTTTATTTTTTTTCCCTCTCCCCCCACCACTTAAATTTCACAGGCACCTGAATCTGATCACAACTTCCTCTGTGCAGTGTAAAGTTTAGTCTGAGAGAGTGCACATACCACAATGCGTTGGGATAATATTAATGTATAGTATTCGAAGCCCCAGGGCCTGTATGTTTCATTAATTTCCTCCCCATTAAAGTAAAATGAGGATATCCTGTAGAGAATTGCAGTGAACCATTCGGACTGTGAAACTCGTCCTGACCCTGCTAAGAAAAACAGACAGAAGAGGAAAGAGCAGCTGATCACAATATACAGCCACCCAAATGAAACACACAGGTTCCTCGCTCAGCCTCCTTTGCACTACTACCGTGCAAATATTTAGCTTAACAGGATGTGAAGAACTGGTCAGCAAGCGTTAAAAAAATATGCACTGATTTTTATTTGTTTAAAATGCGAAACATTTCCCGTACATTCTTTGCAGTGCATTAACCTCAGGCGCAATTTCCACTCTGGGATTGAGCAAGCCAGGGACCTGGGCTGCACACGAATAATTCAGATTACTGCATCTGCGTGTGGTTGGGGCGTGCATACCAATCTTGCTTGCTAACCCAGTGCATCCAAACTCTGCCAAACCCTTGAAGGCTTGCATCCAAAAGAAATTGCCTCTTCCAACACAATCGGACATTGTGGTGGTCAGTACCAGCCCACGAGCGGCTCTGTCACATTTAGGACAGATCCAGCAGAGCCCAAGGCCTTCAACAGCACAATGCCATAGCCTCTTCTCCCTGTCCTAGCAACTTATCTTTGGTCTTGTTCCTCACATAGAGCCCTCTGATCTCCTCCACCTAGTAACCCTGTTACTCACATCCTGCCACAGCTCATCTTTCCACCTGAGTCACTTCACTGGTTCCCCCACTAAGTAGCACTCAAGCATCTTTGCCCATGCTCTCCAAACACCTCTTCAGTCAGCTCCTACCTTGCTCTGTTTTGCACTGCTCTGTCCACACTCTCACTACCAACATCACTGCCTTCAGCTCTGTGCCATCTCTCATGCCAATCACTATTTTGGAACATGCTTTCCCAGCTCTGCTTTATAAAGTCATCCTCTTACTATCAAATCCCTCCTAAAGCCTCACTTCTGCCATCACCAACGTTCTGTGCCTATCTTTTTGATTAACCAGTGGACATCTGAATCCAAGCACCCTTCTTGACTTCAGCTTTTTACAACTTGAGCTTGAGTCACGCCAAACAAAACCAAGCTCTTCAGGACAGGGTCTATAACCTCACATACACCAACAAGATACTAGGTAAGCTACCATAGTTCAGCTGAGCTATGGCAACTGTCCCATGCTGGCTGCCAGGTAACAAAGTTCACTCCAAGCTTTTTCAGTGCCTTGAATCTCACAACCTCACAATCAGAGTGGCCTGAGAGCATGCATTGGAGTGGTTACAAACACCAAACCCCAAATTTTCTATTTTGGACTTGAAAACAGAGGTGTAAGCAACTAGATTTTTTATTAGCAGCAATGATTTCTTTGTGGAGGACACAGACAGCCATTCAGCCAAAAATTCTAGTTCTACCAGTTCCCTTGCTTCAGCCATTTCAACCAGTTCTGCCCAAATGCACCAGCCCTGCTGCTCCATAGCAGCTGGCATTGACAAGCAAGGCAGGAGGCAGATATGTGACCCCCTCTGAATATCTGAATATCACTGAGCAGCTTCTTTGCAAGTGAAAAAAAACTCAGCCACGGTGCTTGCTTCCCTCATTTTTGGCAGCTGACTACCTTGTTCTGCTGGTTTTTCCATTTGTCCTGTAATCTTAAAGTCCTGCCAGAAGCGTTCCCCAGCAAGGCAGGGTGAAGTGCAGTGAGCCTGGGGACTAGTCCTGCTCAGGAAACCTGCCACAGTTTTCAGAGCTAAGGTACTTGCACATACACTTGCATTTCTTTGGAGAAATCCAGTACCAAGACAGGCCTAAATTATCTTCTGCCAACATGGGATATTCTTGGAAAAAATGCAGCTGGGAAGTGAATTTTCCCCTCTGTAGCTCCCTCCAACACCAACCCTTTGAAGACCTAATTTCAGTCCCCAGTAATAGCTCCGTCTTGGTCCCAAGACTGCAGGTCAAAAAGCACATTGTGGAGGCAGTGTATTCCCTGCCCTGGGGGAAGAGGCAGCTTGAATTACCCTGCACTAGTCTCTCTGGATTGTTAACAGACCTGCATGGCCGGGCGGCAGAGGACACCCTACCTGTGCCTGGGAGCACAAGGGTTTTGTGATGCAAGGCAGGGGATGAAAGCAGATATGGGCAAATTTCAGCAGGACCTGGAAGGTGTTCCCTCACCTCCGCACAAAGAATGAGAAAATTCCTCTCAGTGCTTTTTTCCCTAGTTGCTCCCTTTGCATTGCAGTATTCACAGCAGCAGGCAACTTGACCTCAGTAGAGGTCTTGCAAATGGTGGTGGGATTCAGGAGCAGAGAGATGCCAGAATTGCAGTAGAGCAAACCCTTCCAAACAAGAGCCGGTTAAAATAATCCCCAAGATGCAAATCCTTTGAGAGAAAAATCCAAAGACTTGCTGGACTGGATGACTGGAGAATTTGGTTAACTACCCCCCAAAATCTTTAGCTCAGCACCTCATATTCTTCCTGCCAAACTCTAACTTTAATTCGCAGTCTTTACTCCCAAAACCTCTTGCCAATTCATTTCCCACGCCAGAGATTCATAATAAACAACCATTTGTATTTACTTGAATTTACTTGAAAAAAGCTCACTTCAAATGAACCCTCTTATTTTCTAAGACACCTCCAAGGTCCATGACATCAGATTCCACTTCCTTCTCACCTTCTCACCAGCTCCTTCCACCTAACCCCAGCAGATTCTTCTCCAATTTGACTTCACATTTTCCCTTTGCCAGCAACTCCTTCCTCCTCCTTTTACTTCAGAAGTACCTTCTCTTACCTATCTTCCAGATCACAATTCAAAAAACGTCCTTAAATTAGAGGCAGGCCTGAAGAGTGAAGGTTGAATCCAGATTTTGCAATGTTTCTGTGGTGTTTGGCTTCCAGGCAGTGATTTGGGCCTGTCTCTGCTTCAAATGCCCCAAATTGCATAAAGAATTTGGCCACTGGGCATTACAGGAATGTATATAATTAATCACAAAAGCATATATCCCAGTGATCACATTTGTGTCATTCAGATTTGAAACAGGCCTTTAATGCTCCTGTTTACTTGTAAACTGCCGAGCCCCCATTTGAGACTATATATATATATCACATACACACACACAGACACATATATGAATATATAAAAATTCTCCCATTCTGCACAGACTCTTGCCTTTAGCCAGCTCTCAGCAGGGTGGGAGCAGAGGGGGAGGACATACTTGTGATATAATATGCAACAGCCTGATCATTACTAATATTTCTCAATAAAAACCCACATATAAAAATACCCTAAAAACCCCCCAGCCCCCAGCTCATGATTTGAATAAGGGGGAGGGAAGAAGGTGTGTGGGGAAAATTGTCTTAATTAAAATTCTCCCTTTCATCCTGGTAATTACATTCAAACAGGCGACAGCAGCAGCACCGCTGCTTGTCACCGTGCCAAAAAAAGAAATTGATTTGATCACCGGGACATCGTGTTGCATTAAATAAAATTCTTAAAAATCTGCCAGGAATTTTTTTTAAACTGTAATTACTTCTAGAGCACTGCAAAGAAGGGGGAAAACAGAGAGAAAAGAGAAGAGGAGGAGGAGGAGGAGGAGGAGGAAGGGGACCCAGTGGCAGATAATATGCCAATAATGATGGAAACACCTGTAAGCCAGCGGAGATCTAGCAGCTATCAGCTCTGGCTGCATTCCATATCCATTAGCTACAAGAGGCTGCTTGGGCTCCAGGAAAGGCGGGTGTTAGCTCTGACAACTGGTGAAAAGCTGATGAAAACGTACCAAAGGGGCAGTCACGGCGCTGCCATTTGATAAAGAGAGAAAAAAAAAAAATAGAGAGAGAGGAAAGGGAGAAGGGAAAAAAAAAAGCCAGGAGTAAATCAGTCTAATTAATGGCTTTGCTCATTTATCGGGGGCAAATGCTAATTATTCTTTTTAATCACTTCTCTGCCACAGTTGCTCATTCTTTTTTTTTTTTTTTTTCCTGCCAGCTCTGCTTAGTGTGAGAGGCCAGTAGAAAAGCAATCCAAACCTCAGGCTTACAAATAAGGAAAGCACAAGAGAAAATGAAAGAATGGGTGAAATCATTCCATGAATTCCCACCAGGATTTTCTCTCCATTTAGTAGCTCCCCACACCCTTCCTGGTCTCCCATCTTTCTTTGTGACCCACGGGCTAAAAACAAAAATGCAGAGCAGCCCTTGACAGAGAAAGCAGAGGCCCAAAGGCCCTGCAAGACAGCTTTTAAAAACATCCCTTCAAACTCTGAGCTGCTGCTCTCATAAACCATGTTTCTGCCCCTTACTGTTCACCAACATTTACATGAATGATTTAGTTCATACAAGTAGACGGGGAACAGCTAAACTCTGCTGGAAGATCCATTAGCTTCTGTGTGCAAATATGCGAGGTCAGCATTCCCTGTTTGTTGTGCTGTTCACAAGGTGCAGGGCAGGACCGTCAAAAGCAGCAAGCAGTGTTGGTTGCTTGTCTCCAGACACCTACAGGGCTTGGTTTTGAGAAGGGGGCTAACTCATCACTTCCTCAAGCCTCTTTAAACTTGTTACCTGAAAAACAAACAAACAAAACACTAATTACCACCATAAACACTGTCCTCATTCATCATGTGGCAAGCAGAAACTTGGGCTTTGATGACCAAGGAGACCCATGAACACAGGGACTAAATAATCTGCAAACAAACCCATAGACTTAAATCAATTCAACAAAGCCACCTAGCAAATTGTTAAGAAAAAGAAACCTATACACAGAAGCGAGGACTGGTTTGCAAACAAATCTCAGTAGAAGAAGAAAGAAGGCATCTCTATTCATGGCAGTCTATTTGGAGTAAGAAGTGTGACGAGCATCGGTGAAGAAACACAGATGAAACAAGACTGTCATACACCTGGCAGAAGGTATTTGGGAGTGTATTTGTGGGTTAGCAGACCTGATCTACCAACACAGCTAGTACCTAAGATCCCGTTTTGCCTTACCTTGAATTTGCAGAAGGGAGCAAGTTACTCGCCCTAATGAGCCAGCAGAATCCATTTACCCTCACCCATTAGGAACAACACTACCTATGGCAGCAGGGGGATCCAGGAGGACACATGCAAGCCGTTACGGGAAACTCTGGCTGCAGAGCAGCTTTCTTCAGTCACAGTTTAAAGGTCCCCAATAAGAATTTAATTCAGCAATTCAGTTACTGCATAGTATATCCCCTGAGTACTAGATGTGTGTCTTTGATAGCTGCTAAACCTCAGTAAACAAGTCTTTAATCATTCATTGGTAATTAATTAGCAAACAAGAACTAATTGCAACCAGATAGCTTTTTAGATTCAAGACAGTTGTTTTATGATAATTAAATATAGAGGTCCATGAGTAACAAATACTTTGTAACCAGCATAAATGCAGTGTTCTAAAATGCATTTGGCTCCTAACAGCAGAGCTTTACCAGTGAAAACTGTTCAAAGGAAGCTAATTTCAGGGTGGTGTGCAAATACTGATATATATGACAGGTGCTCAAAAGCATTGATACACTTATCCAGCTATGAACAGAAACAACACTCGTGTGATCCCAGCCAGGGATATGCAAGCTCAGGAAGTCAAAACGGAGACCCTAACACTCTACAAAAGATTTAAATAAATGTAAGTGATAAATACGAGAGCAATTTGTGCTCTACTACATTTGTAGTCTGTTCTGAGAACTAAATTACTCCTCGGAAAGTTATTTGCCTAACTGATTACAGTCCTAGCTGCATTAAGTCAAACTTCTGCCAAAGACTTCAAAAAGAGGCAAGTTTTTGTCTCATGAGTTTCATTTTCAGAGTTGACTTTAGAATGTCTTGAAAACAAAAACCAAACCTCAAACCAAGCTCAAGAGATTTAATAAAAAGAGAAGCCAAAGCCCTAATTTGGCACTGCCACACTAAAGATTTGGTGATTTCAAATGAAAGTTTGTCTCTTTTGCTCTCCCAGGCTGATTTGAATGGGAGTTTTTAGGACAAGTAATCCTTCTGCATATCTTCAAAGACCCTGGAACCATCCTTCTAGCTGTACCATTCACTTGTAGGCAACACTTACCAGCAGTTAAACATGATGCTCTAGCAGTAATTTATGGTCATAAGAGCCAGTAAAATGCTGGGGGTATACAAGTACAACCTTAGAGGGAGACTTCGTTTTGAGTCCAAGCAGGTTACAGATGAAATGGAAACAGCTAGGGAACTTGTAAAGAGGTGGCACATCTGTAACTAAAGGATCAGATCCTGCCCATCTTCCAGACCAGATTTGGACCTGATTAACATTTAGCTTTCTATTTGCTTTTCTTCCTTCTCTGTGAAGGAAATTACTGATCTTAATGTCTTAGACCATTGTTTTGGAGACTGAAACAGCAACTATTCCCTCTACCACTGTAGTACAGCTCTACAGAATCCACCTGGCTTTCTCTTATGCCTTCCCCTAAAACTACAATAGCACGCTTGTCTCCCTGCCTGGATGGTAAGGTGAACTTCGTACGTCATCACAGAGCTGTACTGCAGCAGTAGGGGAGGCTTCCCCTCCGCTTTGTTCCCTAAATTAGCGCTGCAGTATGACAAGACTTCATCTTCCTTCCCTGCCTCCCTGTCATGATCTGCTTCCCCAGCTCAGATGGCTGGGGCTGCTGCGTAAGAGTTCACAGGCAGGGAGATAAAAGCAGGGAAAGATGACTGTTGACTGAAGGGGGTGTAAAAGGGGGGGGGGGGGCTGGGTAGATAAAATTTGACAACTGGGATTTAGATGCACAACTGAAAAACAGCAACTAATCTGTGATCCAACTCACAGATGCTGCAGCTCTTTGCTGCAAGACGGTATCCCTTTGGCATGGCCTTTCCAGACACTGTACTACACACGGCTGCAAGATAATTCCATCCAAATGTGCAAATATGCAAAACAGAACATACAAGGGGCTTGAGCTGAAATGCATTAATGACTATGACATCCCAAACTCCCCCTCTGCAGCTCAACCAACAGCACAACTTCGCTGCCCAAACTCCTCCAGGGCCAGCACGCAACTCCTTTTCCATGACAGAGGGTGGCGAGGGAGGCAAAATCTCTGCTGCACTGCAACCTCTTATCTGTTCACGTTTACCCACCTGACAATAGCTGGACTTGAACGGAAGTGGAGGGAGAGAGGGTGAGATTCTTCATCTCAACTGGCAGGCAGCAGCAGATTTCATCTCAATCAGCTGCCTCTTAGACAAGTAACACCCCTTTTCGGCCCCCCCAATGCACACACATTGAGTGTGCGTTTACAAACACACAATTTATATATGTGTATGTCACACACTCACACAAACACAGCATATGAGAAGAAAGATTTAAAAGAAGAAAAGCGCGTCTTTCTCCAGATACTGTAAGTTCCCCTGGTTTCTCCGTTTTATTCTGCTTTATCTATCAAAAATATATTAACCCAAAAGCCTGTTTCCATCAAAGTCTCGATTCCATGAACATTTAAAGATAAGCCTTATCTTATTACTGATGCATTAACAACAGAAATCTAAAGGGCTACTGTCAATCATCTGCTTTCCTCTCTCTTTTTTCCCCTCCGCTTCTCAGAGCAGCTTTGCAGAGAACCTGACTGGGACCTCCCAGGGGGCCAGGCAGAAGCAAATGCACACAAATACAAACACACACAAAAATGCCCCCCTCCTCCCTCCCCAGTACAAGTATCTCGGAAATACCTAGGCCAACTCCAAAGGTTTGGGCAATGCCAAGCACGTACCACATAAAGGGAAAGAGAGGAGTGTCAAGCAGCAGTCACCCAAAGCAACAAGGAGCTCATACAAATTTCTACATATACATAACTCCTCATACGGCATAGAGCCTTTCGGCAGAATCTCAGAATAATTTTCAAAAGGTATGTACAGGGGGAAAAAAAAAACTCAAAAAAAAAAAAAAAGAGGCCTAGGGAACACAAATGTCGCATTCAAGGTCACAGAGGTCATCAGCATCCCTATTTCTATTTCATCTTTATGTATTTATTTATTATAAGCTCTTCCTTGCCATCCTTCACTACTTCTTTCTCCTGGCATCCAGTCCGCTCCATATCATCTCCGCAAATTTTAAACGGTTATTAGGATGTTTGTATCAAGTGAGGCATCCTCCATGTGTCCTGGCAGAGATGCTTGCTTGAGATTTTAAAAATTAAAAGGTTCTAGATTACATATGGGAAGCACTGATCATTTTATACATTGATATTCTGGGCAGAGCAAGCTTCGCAATGGACCTGAATTCCATGCCTTTGGGGCAAATAAAATAACCACCTTAACTTTGCAGCAGCGTGTTTTCCTTCCCTCGCTTTTTTTGGCTTTCTAATTAGAAGTTTTAATTCTGCAATGAGTGTCACTATGAGTCCAAGCCAAAAATAACACAGCCTGTTCCAAAGGCCCTTTGAAAAGCTTTTATTTTTAAAAGCCAGAACAAGACAGACGATCCAAGAGTGATAAATCTAAGGTTTCTGAAAAGAGCTGAGGATAGCGGGAGGGCAAAGAGACAGAGCTAGGGATGAACAACACGCACAGTGCAGCTCATAGTAAAAACAAACTTCTCATGGACAGAACTGACAACTATATAAACAAGTCTCTACCAGAGACTCTACCAGGCCCTTCTACCAATATATGCTAAAATGGTTGTCACTAAGGACCTTAAGGCTCAAGGCCTGATCCTCTCTAACATCAGCACCTCCTGAACTGGGCTTGCCATCTGTTTTCCTAGCTGTGGGAAACACTGCAAGGATTGAAGGCCTTTCCCAGGAGGACTGTGCCCCGAGTAATGCGGGCTAGTGCATATTGCCTTGCCACGAAACAGTCTTCTCCCTTCTGGAAGCATGGCTCTGGGATCCTGTCATGTTATTCCACTGAGATAAGGAGAGCACAGTGAAGCCATCACATGTGGTCAGTGACTTCCCAACCATGCATGTTGGATCAGTTTTATCTTCACTGACCTAGCAGAGAGAATCCACCTGTCACCACAGCCAGACCAACACCAGAGATGTTAGGACAGACCAGTACCGACCAGAAGTGGAGTCTGGAATCAGACCACATTTACTCAAAAACAAGCCTCTAAAGCAGTTTCATTGCACTTTCTGACTATATCTCTTTCAGCAACTTATCAGTTATCCTTCTCCCAGTCCCAGAAATACTCTGGTCTTCAGAATCTTACTGCAGGAGCCTACCACAGAGAAGCCAGCAATAAAAGTGATATCTAATGCAGAAGCACCATCTTGGCCTTCCACATCAGTGGCCAATGCATGATTCCTATGCACATACATCTATTACTTAGTCCCACATGATCATTTCCCAAGTGAATGGGACTACCAGTCCTTTCTTTTCCTGAGTCCAGGAGTTACATGGTTGGATTTCCATTGCTGAGACAGCTTTCAAACACCTCTGAAAAGAAATAAGCTTTGTGATGTGTTCTGAAGGTCCTCACACTTCTGCTGACAGAAAAGGGGACTGACTCCAAAGACGGAAAGCTCCCAGGGGACACACTGACAGCTGTTGCTTTCCTTTTTGTCTACAAGAACTTCAACATGAGAACATCTGATCTGAACTATGGTTGCACACGATCTCTGAGGCAGATTCATAGAATCAATCAGGTTGGAAAAGACCTTGGGAGAGCACCTAGCCCACACCTCCAGCTGAAAGCAGGGTCAACGCTGAATTTAGAGGTTGCTCAGGCCTTTGGCCAGCTGGGTCTTGAAAGTTTCCAGGGATGAAGATTCCAAAATTCGAACTGATAGAATTGGTCCTACCTGTACAGCTTTCTAGATTAAAACACTGCCCTTTCCCTCAAGTGTATGGAGGAGGAGAGGTTGTACAAGGTTTAATTAAAACGTATAAAATGCTTCAAGGGGTCACTACTAGGAGAAAAGCATCTAAGCATTTTCATGAAGTACTGTGTTTCTTATACCATGTAACCTTGCTTTCAGGTAAACTTGTTTACAGCAGAGACAGACACACCAAATCAAGCCAGCAGCTTGAAGCAGATTTAAAAACAGGCTATATTTTATGAACGGATGGTGGGAAAATGGGAGAATAAACTGTAGGTCTTAAAAAATAATAATAATAATAATACAGCACAGGGACACAAAATCTTACCAGGAAAACACATCAAATGTTTATGCATGTTACATGTTTATTTTTCAATCAAGTACATGTGCCCAGATCATGACAGGATGTTTGAACTGCACACATCAGGTCTCTTACCCACTGTTTACATGAATGTCATTCACTATCAGGCCTTTGTGGAAGATCAACAGATTGAAGAGAGATGGGGACATATCTGAGTTTTGCATTGCTTCCGCCTCTAACTCTGCTCTGGGTGCTCTAAGAAACAAAATCTCTTGACCAGAAAAATGAGAGACAAAACAGGGACAGGAGAGAGAGAATCAGTCACAAACCAGAAGTCACAGAACAGCGCAAACCACAGGCTGCCCCCAGCATGCTTGACAACGGGCACTCTGGAGACTATGAGACACCTAGGGCGATTAAGTCCGAAAAATGACAGGCACATAAAGTGGCTGAAGTTACTAAGACCGAAAAGGGACAGATGATCCACTTACCTGGCAGGCAATATTTGGCATGCCTGCCAGAGAGACTTGCTAAGGGGACTGCAGGCCTGCCAAATCCTTGCTAACATTCATACCACTGGGCTGCTTCCCCACTCCAGCACCTCCGAAGTCTCAGAAGCCATAAAGCCAAGAAGTGGGCTTGGACCTCCACACAATGCAGGGAGAGGGGCTTAAAAGCTGAAGGTAATCACAAATCAACCAAAAGCACCTGTACAGTTTTGCTGCCACCCACTCCTACCACCCACCCCTCTGCCACAATCCTTCACTTAGATTTTTCACACAGATTCTAGAAACACCTAAGAAAAAGGTAAGTCCTCAAAACATTTCTTAAGCACCCACTCCTGTTCCAGGATACCCAGAGCCCAAGCAGGACATGATACGTAGCAGTAAAGCTCATCCATAAATCCCTTCTAGCAAGATCTTGTATTGCTTCATTCAACACACAACCGCTTTGGATTATTCTTTGATACAGTACAACACTGTGGTCAAACTGATATCAAACAGGGTCACAGGCTATAAGCCAGGAGTATTTTTTGTGGAGTCATCCCTCCCCTGGTTCTGCAGTGGATTATGCCTAGGTTTCACACACTATTATAAACAGAAGACAATATCCAAATATATTTAATAGCCTGTGCTCATGTTCTACACTCTCCAGCCATCTTCCCTTCCTTTTTTTCCTCCTCCCTAGGGATATCAAAGTTTAGTGTATGAGAGGAGGGGAGGCTTAGAGACTATTTTATAGGCACCAGCATATGCCTTACAAATAAAAGGTTCAATTCCCATAACTCAGGGGAAAATGCCCTAATTCTGGGCGCACCTACACAGTGCAATGGAGAACTGTGCTAGAGATCGCCAAGGCCACCTATGCAGCCATATGGTGTAGCGACATGGTTTCAGCTCTCAGTTGCATGGTTTGGACATACCCATCCCTCCCCACTGAAGTCAGCCATAAAACTCACTTTGACTGTTACAAGAGTGGGGTTAGGGCTCCTGCTTCTGAAAATTCCTTGCATGGGATACCACCTTTACCTTCAACAGGTAATATAAGAGCAGTGATTCAATTTGTGTACCTAACACAGGCTGGAAAGTTCAGAGCTGAAGGATATTTATGGTGTTCATTTCTACATTCAAGATTTCAGAACACAAGCTACTATCTTGATTGCCATTGAGAGGTCACTCATACTGACTAGAGGTCAGGATGAACAAGAGGGAGTTGGTTAGGGGAACCCTCCTTTTACATGCGTTACTTCAATCGGACACAGCGTTATAAGAAGAAAAAAAGCAAAAGGATGGTGGGATTATGCACAAGCCCCCAATAACCTCGGAACTCAAGTTACTTTTAAATGGTTCACATACCCAGACTTCAAAAGAAAATAGTGAGTAACAAAACAGCCGCATCTGGCAACAAAACGTGGCCTTTAAGGCAGTGGGAAACAGCAACTCATTGGCTACACCTATCAAGGAGCCCCACTGACGAAACCAGTAGGTGGAACAGAGGAACAGGCAGCAGCAAGGGCAAAGTAAAAGTATATTCTCCTGCAGAGGAGAACGGGTGAATCTAGCACTCCAATATCTGCAAATTCACTGCAGTGGAAAGACCACTTCCCTTGCATTTGGAGTAGTATCATGCATTTGCCTTCAGACTATGATACCATCAAAGCTTAGTGTACTTCCTGTGTGGCACATTGCCCCCCTTGGCTGAAGTGTCTTCTCACAAGGCAAAACCACCAAATTCTGTGTATTTTCACATGAATTATCCCTAACCCCAACATGTTGCAGTTGGGATTTAATCCTATTGCACCACTGAGACACAGACACTCATACCTCTGCCACACATACCCTCGTGAGCAGCCACTGCATCAAGAAATCTTGCCCTGCCAACAGAATACTATTCATTTTAGCAGTCACATTTACTGCAAGATAGCATGTAACACAGAGCAGGTTGAGCCTCTTCCGGACAGGTGAGTAAGCAGCTGTCCAAAGCACTAATCTATGGTGACAGCTGGAAGGGTGGAGACTATATAGATTATTGCCCTCATTGCCTTCAAGACTGGTAATTCACCCAGGCAATCCCAGGTCTCAGAATGAAGATTTTTAGACACACACACCACTGGTCATTACTGGGGGCCAGCACAAGCCCCATGTATTCCTCATTCCAATTAGCACCCACGGATGAGCCCCAGTCCTCACGTAATGCGTTGCTCTCAGCAAATTTCCCACCACATGGCCCCTGAAAAGCAATCTTATGTCTCTACTGCCCATTGGTACAACAGCTGCAGGTTAAGAGTACGGAGTCCTAGTTTCAAGCTTTTTGTTTCAGAGTCTCATCATTTCCCATCACGAGCCGGGTGGGGGGAGATAAAGGCCGTCAGTCTGTCTGCAGAACAGGCTGGCTCTGTTTGCCCCGTGCCCCAGTGAACAGAGGTTGTCGACTTTTAATGGAGCACTCAGGTTTCCGACGATGCCAGCTGCAGATAGAACGGCCCAGCAGCAAACAAATTCAAGTCCCTGGGGGCTACTCAGATTCTCCTCTTATTTGTTAGTTTACGTGTAAAATACAGTTGGGCTAATTCTTGCTTGCGTGGTTGCAAAGATACATTTCTCTGCTCTTTCGAGTTAGTTAAAAAAAAAAAAAAAAAAGGAGAAAAAAGAGTAAGTGCAGCAAGACTAATGGAGTAAAAGAGCATTTTTCCCAGGGCTCAGGCAATTGCAAACATTTTCTGCTGTGGATTGTTTGCCTAACCCTCTGCACAGAGGTGAAGTTGCGCAGCACTTTATAATAACTAAGACCCATTCGTTACACACAAAGGTGCAGAAGGCATCCTAATATCTACATGTTTAGATGGGCTTAAATCCAATAGCTTCTCATGACATAAGCTGTCGAATTTATTATACGCTTACTAAAAGGCCACGAAAGGAGAAGGGCTTGTTGGCAAACATCTTATTAGATTATTAAATATTAACAAAAGCATTTAATCACACCTGGAAGCATCATATTACTGAAACGGACCAGCATACTCACCTGCAGTTCAAATCCCCACTGATTTCATACCTGAAAATGAGCCTGAACATCTCCTCAGACTCTTTCTAGGATTCATCCTTGTCACAGAACTGTTGTCCAGTTCAGCAGCAAATTTTAATTCTTTTCAGCCCAAGATGACATACCTAATAGTTGGCTGTGATTTAGATGTGTGCCATAAGAGAAAGGCTGTAGTGTTAAACCGGATCCAATCTGGATTCGGATGCTAAGCACTCCAGTGTTTGGCGACAGCTCTGATTTAAGGATGTGGCCACCGTATACTTTAATGAGAAAGTCAATGCTGCGAAGACAGAGTCCCGCAGGTCAAGAATGAAATGCACCTACACAGCCTGGAAAACTTGCATATTGCCCGCTTATAGCGTATTTTGCACCAAAGTAGTCCACATTCCTGAGCATTCTCACACACAAAAAAGTCTTTGACTTTTCTCTGAAAAAAGGAGTTCTAATAAAAACAAAAATAACTGCATGCACTCTACAGACAGCAGACTGCACACAGGTGCAGCTTTGCAGCTGAAGGCAAACAAAAGCAGAGTGAAAAACTTCGAAAGCCACCCAGAATACAGCTGTACGTAGGCTGACTTAAGAAAATTCTGGCATTTTTCAAAAGACATTCTCACAAACAAGTTGAGAAAAAGTCATCTAGAGATACATATTAGAGGCTGGGTAGGAAACTGTTTGGAAAACATTAAGAAAGTTGTTATCAACGGTACACTGTCGGGGAGGATACACGAAGCATGGTACAGAGGTCTGTCCTCAAGCTAATACTATTCAATATCTTCATTAACAGTCTTGACTGCTTAGAAAGTAAGATCAGGTGGGAATAAGTATGCTGGAGAGAAGGGCTGGAATTTAAGTGATCATGACAAATTATGGAAAAAGTCTGAAAAAACAAGATGCTATTTACCAGGGGAAAAAGTAATATATTACACAAAAACATGTAAGTACAAAACAGAAAATAAAGCCCATATAACAGACCTGCAAAGAGGCATCATGGAATTTCTTAGCTCACACATTAAACACAAGTCAACCCACTCATGATTCTGCAATACCAGCAGACTGGGAAGCATAAATAGGAAGATGGCCCGATACGCACCCTAAGTTAATACTCTGCTTTATTCAGTACTCGTGAGGCCCTAGCTAGAGAACTGCCTAGTTTAGAGAAATGCACTTAAGGCATTGACCATTTGGAGAAACTCAGGAAAAAAGGAACAATTCCAGAACTAGAAAACACAGCTCAAGGAGAGACTGGACAGACTATGAACAGTTAGTCCAGGGGAGAGAACACTGCACATGGATGTGATCAGTCTTCAAGTACATAAAAGAGCACTGCAAAGGGGAAAAGAATAGTCTGTTCTCCATGCCACAGTGGATAACAAAAAAATAGACTTGCACTGCAACAAGAAAGATTCAAGTTAGGTACTGGGGAAAAAAGCAAGACAAAACAAAAGCAAAAACTTTACAACCCTGATGACAGGAAAGCACTCTAACAGATGGTGACAAAATCTCTAAAAACAAGCTAGCTGGATACCTGAAAAGAGTAAAAAACATAGCTGATCCTGCTGTTGGGTAGGGAGAGGGACAAGATGACCTCTTAGCATTCCTTTCAGGAACGAACAGCCCTGTCATTCTTTATAGATCTAACAAATGACAACTCCTGAATGTAAAGGCCCAAAGAGATACTTACCAATGACAGATCTGAAAGAGATCTAACAGATTTAGCAGTAAACTCAGTAACTGAATAGTAGCTTGAGAGATCTGTTTATCATTTCTCCATCCAAATGGAGATAAGTTTATAAGACAAATGAGGATCTACTTACCTGTCTTTATATTGATCCTAAACTGAACAAGGTATCTCCAAAAGTCACTCTGAAGTTAAAAAAACAAACAAAAAAAACAAAAAACCCCCCCACCCAACTATTTCTCTTTTGAAAATTGCTGCTCTCCAAGTTCACATGCCAAACCAAACTGTGGGATACCAAGGAAAAACTGGCACTGTCAAAAACAGACCGGAAGCTCCAGAGAGGGTATTTTTCATCTGATTTGGTGCAATCTTAGAATGAGGCACTACCACATTCTCTTCCAAATCACATATGTAATAGAACTCTTCCTCTTAATACACAAATGCCACAACCTAGAATGAGGGACTACTGTACTATAATTTGCTCTACTTTTGCTGGACATTACGAAAGGCCGCATACCTGTGGTTAAGTGAAGAGATTCTCCTACCTCATAGTACACTGTCACTTACCTGGATTTGATATTTTGTGCTCAGAGCAATAGAAACTCTGGTACCACAAGCATAAATGGCTAGATTAGCCACAAAGAGAAAGACACCTAATTTGCAAGCCAGGAGCCACAGGCTGTTTACATCAGAGCATCCCAGCCATAAACATTTAATTAAACCAGTCTCTTTTCAGTCATGGCATATTTTCTACATCACTGCTCATTTTCTACTTGTTGCAAAGTCTCTCCTGATGCTCCTTTTTGAAGGCATTGGAGTGCTGGAGTCAGATGTTACTCCTACGGGCAGGAGCCAGGAGTAGCCTGGTGCTAAATGGTACGCTGGGTTTGCTCAGATGCTCTTCAAGGGCTGCCTGGCTCAAGCTGCGCGATACTTGCAGGAGTCCTTCCAGCATATACTCATTCCTCAGTGCTTTCCGACAGGCCTGGTTTAAAGTTCAGAGGAATAATGAAACCTTCAGTTTTCCAAGTCTGAAGCAGAAGTTCCAAACCAGGTGAAGAACACAAGAACCTGTGCCAACGCCTGTGCCACCTTCCTGACTGACTGTGGACTTGCACTGCTCTGCTGAAAGCGCAGAACCCTGCTAACTTCCAGTAATTAGTAACTGTTGATTCAGGTTATTCTGCTACTGTATGGCGAAAAACAAGAATGTGCTTCTGCAGTACATTAAGATTTTAGTTATTCTTTCTCTCCTTTAGCTTTTTAAGTAGCCAAGGTATCCATCCTCACCTCTACTGATGGCAGAAAAATGGCAGAGTCCACTAAATAAGTGGACAACCATCAGAAGACGGACTGTTACAAATGTTTAGCTGTACTGCTGACAGTATTAAATGAGTGACATTCTAACAGAAATACATGTCCTCGCTTTAGTCAGCTACCAAATATTATCCCCTTCTTTAAAGCTGGGGTTAAAAATTCTCATAGGAATTACAGACCAGTTAGCTTACTTCAGTGCCAGGTAAACTGGTAAAGCACCAACCTAAACCAGGCTGGCAGGCAGGGTGGCAAAGCCATCCTGATAAATGTACTATGTCAAACGCCAAATAAGCAAAGGAAATATTAGGCATCTCCAGTCTACTGGAATTATCCACACACATTCAGAAACCATTGGCTTACCAAGGACCGTCTGTTTTGAAGCATTTGAAGACCTTCACAAGATGTTAAGGAGGAAGCGCTGTAGTTCAGGAAAAGAAGGTAATCCTGTCATGTATCAGGAACTGATGTGAAAAAAGGACAGAAGAGTCAGGCTTTAACCTAATGAAATGTCAACAGAGGACTGAAACTCCATGCTAGCTCTAGTGCTGCTTAACTTTAATGGCCTTTGGGAAAGGGAAGAACAATGACTTGGTGAGATCTGCAAATAGCCCAAAGTTAATTCAGCTGAGAGGAGGAGGAGGAATTTCCGAAGTACTAAAGCTGGGCAATAGCACAAACAGTAAATGAAATTGAGTATTGACAAATGAAAGGTAACCACAAAGAAAGAATAAATTGAACTACACAGATAGATTAACAGAAGCATTCAAGGTAAAAGATTTGGGCATTGCTGTGAACAGCTCAATACAACATGGACCCTGCACAGCAGGCCTATGGGGGAAACAGGAATTTAGATGCTTAAGAAAAGGGACAGATATTATTGAAATTATTAAAATGCCACTGATCAATGGTATAGCTCTTCATTTTGAAGAGCATATTGATTTGATAGTGTTAAAAGCATGAAGTTTTCTATAGGAAAGAGAGGTCGGAAAGATCTGCACTTTTTTAAAGATGAGTAAGATCAGATCTGATAAACAAAATAAAAAATAGTAAGAAGGAAGGAAAATTCCAAACTTCTGTTCCAACAGAACATACAATTAACTGAAAAACTGCAAATTAAAATGATTTTTTTTTTGCAGTTTCATAATTATCTTGTGGATTACAGTGCCACACAATATCCTGAAAAACATGTTCCAGCAGTTTTCTAAATGATTGGGTATTCTGGTAACAGAAAAACCCACATTTACACTAGACAGAACAAAAATATGAAACTTCAGGCTCAAAGGATGTAAGATATCCACTAACTGTGAGGACTCGGGAAACAGTTCCTTCACAAGCAGGTTATTCCATAATAACCCATGACGAAGCTTCTTGTACTTTCCAAGAAAGTGTGGGGTTCCGGAAACATTAGATTCTAATCTAGAAGTCCCTGTCTTCCCATGAATCTGCTTGAAAGCAGAAGAGAAGGAAGGAAAATGAGGTAAGGGAGCTTCGGGAACACAAAGCACATCTGCCTTCAAGGCTCCTTCATGCCCAACATGCGCCTGCAACATGCTCCGCACAGTGTATAGACAGCTGACAGCAGCAGATCAAAGACAGCCAGAACTCTCCAGGCATCTCTCTTCTAAATGACTAGGCAGGACTGAAAACTGGAGCTGCAGGAAATGCAGGCATACTCGCTGATCTCCAGAGATAAGGACAGGGAATCCTCCCTGCACTGACAGCATCATAACTGGAGTAAGCAGAAAGAGAGGTAAGGCTGATCCAATGCCACAGTGAAACAGCCCTCAATTCACCCATTTGTCATTCGGTTTTGAGACCTGGTCTTTCCAGCCTGTGTATAATCAGTGAATCTGTAGCTCTCCTCTAAACTCAGGTCACTTGGAAGGGACAAGGTCTGATCAGAAAGATGAATGTTACCTAGAAGAATATTTTCTGATGATCTGACTCAATAAGCAAAATATACCTGCAGGCAGAAGGGTGCGAGCTAATCCCTGTTGCGCTACAGCCCTACAGAGACGGCTGATCCTTCTGCAATTCCAAACTGCCAGTCAAAGCTTTAACATCTTAATACACGGCATGCAGTAATTAAAATTTCTAATTAAGGGGGGTGGGGGGGAACTAACCAGCAAAACTAATACAGTAAATTAGCAAACCATATGTACAAATTGAAGGTGGTCTTTGTAGCTCTTTCAAAGATCATATTAATGTTAATATATTAAGGAAATGATTCTGGACATAGCTACCATGACTCCTCTTGTGCCCATTTCAGTAACCTGAGACAAGTAACATTTGCTAAACAAGCCTCCTTTGTCAGGGTGCACAGCATGTAACAGACAATCCATCTTATCATCTGTCTTGGAAAGACAGAGCAAATCAAAAAGGACCAGGGCACAAATAGACAAATTTTGTCTGCATTGTCTCAGCGAGAGATGAAGTTATCTCAGATTTACTTTTGTCCCAGGAAAGAAAAGAAGTGTTCTGAGGAGCATGGACTAGCTGTCTCAAGTCCAGTAACAGCAGCCTCGGATGTGGCCTTCATGTGGTAGGGAAAAAACACAGGAAGAAACAGTAGGAGCTACAGTCCGAAGGTTCAGCTTCACCTCTGCAACATGCCACATGTGACAGTGGATAGCTCCCTAAACTAATTCTTCCAATTCTGTACCCATACATTAAATATGCATTTACTGCAACACAGAGGTGTAGGTGAAAGCTAGTCAAACAATGCTTTTAAAGTATATCACATCAAGGACAGAAATTGTTAAAAGAGAACGAATACTATCAGCACTTGGAACAGATATATCTAAGTGTTTTGTAGAGAGCTTTTCTCAATATTGATCTTGCAACAACTGCAACTTTCAAAGAAATTATGTTAGAAAACTCTGACACTTAAATATTTAAATACCTTTGTTACAACGACAGAATTAAATTATTAGATACCTGCACATTCTAATACTGCCGTTACCACACAGTTTCTAGGCCTCTACAAACACATCTCAGCCTAAAGCCAAGCCTCTGCTTTCTCAGTTGTCTTCCCCTGCCAGCTCCATTCTCATCCCAAAACTGCAAGCTTCTGCTCGTCCGTTGTTCTAAACCCGAATGCGTTCCTCAAACTGCCCAGTCGTGCCATGTTTTGCCAGATGGCAAATGACATTTACAGAGCAGCATGGAGACCAAATAGTCCACTTGTTCAGCGGGGCTGCAGGACTAAACACAGATCAAATCTTTGGAGTTAGCGGAAAAAAAACTCCGAGGTATGGAGTGATTTGGATTTCCTTCCTAACAAAATGCTTCTCTTGCAGGGCTCCTTGACTGCAACATTTTGAAAAGACAAGATGACAAAACATCATAACAGCAGTTCAAAGCTACTCTGAAAAAATGCTAAGCAGGAGAATGTTTAAGGGAACAATCATCTTCTGTTGAATAACAAACATAGAAAACACAGTATAGTTCTTCCAAATAAACATTCTTAAAACCTACTACCAATACTCTTTTTTTTTCTCAGCATATCACCACTACTGTCACATTTCAGGCCTTCACTATCTTCTGTGCAACGTCACCTCTCTACTGCCCATCATTCCCTTGTACATTCATTAACTTAAACATATCTTAGTTCATCTAAAAAGGAGCAGAAAAGATGTACATGAGAAAACACATTTCATGTTGTATCGCTTGAGCTATGCAGCTTTCCTCCCTCATGCCTAATTGAGCTGTTTGCCATCCCACCTGTTCCTTTAGCTCATGGGGGCCCTGTTTCTGCAGCTTGCCAAGTGCTCTTAATTCCCCCACTGTAAGACTGCAGGAAGCCTTCATTTGCTGTGAGTTGCCACTCCACCTAACTTATGAAATTATATAAATGACTGCACCATAGGCAATGCAGTTCTTTCAACATCACAAAATTAGGAATCTGGTGAGTGGATCCTTGAGCATTTTTCAGAGAAAGCTGCAGTAGGGTACTTTTGCCAAGGAAACTATCTGACAGCCTTCACCCCTCCTGTATCTTAAGATGCAAAACAAAGCGAAAAAGTTTCCCACCAAGATTTCATGTTTAGTCCAGCATTCCCAACATATCTTTCCAAGGATATGATAACACCCTACAACAATCTTCTTCAGAAAGCAGAGAGAGAGAGAGATGAGACCTAAGAAATGCAGCTTTTGTTGCACTAAGTAACAGGCTACAGAACTAAATTACTGTCTCACTCTTAAATGAAAACATTATTTCCAATTGTCCTGGAAAGAGAGAGGGTGCTGAATAAGAATGGTGACGTGACATCATGGAGTTTTGGTCTAATTAGGCAACCATTAAACATGCTTTGCATGAAGTGCCTACAGACAAGCAGTGTAAGCTCAAGGTATGGAAGCGTCACCTCATCTGAATTCCTTAATTCTGGCTGGGACAGCTGAGAAAATGCTGATGACACAGTACCGCTGCTAGATCACAAATAAGAAATAGCCAGGGCCCAATGATGCATCCTCCTTATTACAAAGAGGAGATTAAAGTTAGAACATGAGATTTGGACAGAGGATACCTCTGAACAGCTGTTTCTGTAAGACATGCTTGAGGAAGAGACCCTGGCATTGTGGTGATGCATCTAGCATCCAGAGCTGTTTAGAGCAGAAGTGCCAGAGCACTTTGAGAGATCACCATACAACAATACCTCCATGTCTTCCTGTTCTCATTTCAGAGCGATTCCCAACCTCAGATTATGAGGCATGCAGAACATCATCTTTATGTTTAAACCTCAAGGTCTGAAATGAGTCAGTGATGGAAAAGAAAAGCATGCTTGCTCACTTTTCTGCATGAGCTGCATTCTGCTTCTGCTGCACGTATGCTCTATGCAAAAAATCACTTTTGATGGTAAGTGTTCTTTCAGGCCACGCATACTTCACAGGTATGCTCAAACACCCTTGCCCACCTTTATCGATACCTCATCCCAATGACTTAAAGGCACAAACAGGTCCACTTCTCAGATTCTTTCATTACGAAGAACGCAGAAGTCACTATGTGGTGAGGAATTCCAGAAGAACCTCAGAAAACTGAACAAGTGGGCAAAGAGGCAAATAAGCTTCAAAATAGACAAATGAAAATTAATTCATGTAGGGAAAAAATAATCGAAACCATGCTTATATGATCCTGAGTTTGGAATTAACAGTTACAACTGAGGAAAGATTTTGGAGTGTTCATTCACAATTCTTTACAATTACTGGCTGAGTGCACACTGGCAACCAAAAAGTCAGTCACCAGAACGGGTACTGCAGGCAAGATGGAAAGCATTCTTTTGCCATTGCATAAAACTGGGTATTTCTTATATTCTGCAGTAATAAGAAAGGATGGAAAGTTGTGGAATACAAGCAGGCAAGAAAAACGTCTCAGATCCACAGTTCCTTGCAGAATAATTTCTGTACTTCTGCTTCCCGCACGGTAAACCGCTTTTCCTTCTTTGAATCATTATCTCTAGATACTCTCTATTTCTAAAGTCTCCACAGAAAGAATGGTCCATATTCTGCAGAGAAGAAATTACACACATTTTAATGCAGGCGGGCACCAACATAGATTAGATAATCTTTGAGTAACCTGACATTGTCAGGAAGAGTTTCTGAAAGACCTTGCCCTCTCCACATAGTAAAACAGTATTCTGATGTACAAGGTGCAAAGTTCAACTTAGCCTTGGTTAAAGTGAGGCTTAAGAAAGAAAACTGGAAGATGGATTGCTTGATTTACTTAACAGGAAGAAATTTAGGCAAAAACACTGTGTGGGGTCTAAGTTTCAGCTTGTACTTATGGAATGCTGTTTTGGGAATGAATTCACCATGAGGGCATGGATTACTCCTAATTGTCAGACTGAAGTTATAGGCACTAAAATATCAGTTTTCACAGACAAGTACTGTAAGAGAACTAGTTCCTACACGTCTGAAAGGGGGCCATATACAGTCTAATAAAAGCAATTTTGCGGTCCAAGGAGGATGGAATCTCTCTGATTGACATGAATGAGGCCCTTGAGAAATCTAAGAATGAGCAACTAAAGCACAGATTGCATGACTTTCAATCAAAGAATAGGAGAAGGAATTGATCTAAACAAAATCTTCTAAAGCTAGTGAATAGCCTAGAGTTCTTAAAGGATCATAAGTAATCAGATCACTTTAGCCAAAATGCCAACATAATGGCACTAGCAGGCTTCTCAGTCAGTACCAAGGTTGTTTAGTAGCTCTTGATCCAGACCTCAAATTACCTCTTGGTTTAGAAACACAGACTAGAACAGAGGGCTCAACAGTCAAAAGAGGGCGATGTTTTTAAGAGCAAGTCTTGGAGTTCAGGTTAGGGCTAAGACTTACCAAAGCTCTCACTGGGTTTATCTGATTCTGTTTGATTAGCTACTTTTACAGCTGATCCTGACCAAAAAGAAGTGTAAGATAGGACTCCCTCACTCCTGTCATTTATTAGAAAAAGAACAATGAACATGTATCAGAAATATGTGAGACTAAGAGGTATCTCAGACCATCTTTGACGAGCAACATCCACTGTGTGTGTGTGGGGGGAACACATTCAAGTCTTGCAGACTGATGATAGCATCCTGAAAAAGCACTCATATCGGTGACACTAATAAAAATAAATAAAAGAACTGTAACACTTGCTGAGAAATGGAAAACCCATTCTATCCTGAAGTCTGCTCTGTTTATAAGTCCACTAATAATTAGAATTAAAACCAGCACTGCATGTATAGCCACAGACATGGGGGAGACTTCATATTCTGGCACAGGCAATACAAAGTAAGTAGACCCACTGTACTCTTTCCCTTCTTACATACTGTCCAAGATAGACCCACAACCCTAAGTTATTAACCTAGTTTTGTACCAGAAAAAAATTGTGAGGAATCCCTGAGGAAGACCCCCACCTCCTCCAATATTTTGCTTAGACATGAAAAGCCCCAAACCCTTGAATTCTTTCTTGATGTCCATCATCTAGCAAGCTTTGCTACACCACAGACCAAATCATAAGTTCTTCCCAGTCTCCCACATTCAGCAGTTTAGCTCCCTATGCTAGACTTTAAAAATTATTCTATTTATACATGCAGTTTAATTTGGTTGAAAACTCATGTGTTTGTAAATAAAGAGCTCTTCAGCTTACTGTGGATATTAAACTAAAATGGAAACACAAGGAGTTTTTAAAGCTGTTAATAACTATCATTCCTCTTTTGCCTTTCATCCTTCATTTCACAAGATCCCTGAGCACTTTACAGATGTAAATACACAGCCTGCTCTCCCAGCAGTGAAACGCAGACAGTCCTGGGTGGAACATGGCTGCTCTAGGACATGACTGCATCATTGTAACTCCTCATCATGCTGGGCTTTCACTTTTGCTCTGCCACCCTGTGGCTGTTCGACTGTACAACTCCAACAAGCATGTGCAATGCTCAGTGCCCTTAAATAGGAGATTCCTCATACACTCCAAGAACTCTGTCAGTGCAGATGACTTATCTGTAGTCAAGTACTTGCAACAAATTAACACAGTTGGCAGGAAGCAAGGACAAAAGCCTACTTTCAACTGAGACTCACCAGGAACCACACCTAGAGAGGACATTGCTGCCTTAGGATTTGGTCAACAGACCAGAGTTAATGACTCTACTGCAGTCATTAAATGCACAATAATTTTTAATAATAATTTTTCTTCGGGAGACGGGTTTCAAGTTTCATCCAAAATCTTCATTATCAACACCACAACATACCCCATCTTTAGGTAGGGAGATTTAGTTCTGATTCCAAGTGAAGGATGCCACCTACTGAATCCTTACTACCATGATTGTATGCTTTGACTCTCGCAGTTCAAGACCTCTAGCAGGATCACAAGCCAGCCTGCAGTACCAGAATAAAATCCACAGAGAAGCAGAAAACAGGCTTGAAAAAAACAAACCTTTTCTCCCTGCTACTCTCCCCACAGCTCAAAGATGCATTACTCACTGAACATCTGTACTACTGCAATAATTTCTAGTTTTGCAGTACTGACAACTTTAGCAATATTAAAAAAATCCTTACATCTTTATTCCAATTTGGATTCATTATAATACTGTCTGACAATATATGCTAGTACAGTACATTCTGCCACATTTAACCCCTGTTCCCAGTTGCCATTCTTAGCTTCACGGCTTAATGACACAGAGTCAGTAGATCACAATATGACCCTGTTAATATTTTTTTAATGCCATTTTTACAAATTACAGCATAATGCACTGATTATGAGGATGAAAGGAAAGTCTCTACGTCTGTCTGGAAACCAAATAAAAGAATGTTTGAACATCTGTTCATCCAACAAATGTCTTTAAAAGCTTTGATTTTCTCATAATCATTTTGTTCCACCATTTCACCCTTTTTCGAATGTGTATCCAACAGCCTCAGGACAGCAGCCAGAGATCTGCAGTAACAGCACATTATAATCAAAGTTCTCGGGCACACTTAAGTTCTCCTTTTGGAATTAAAAATGGGGGGGGAAAGCCCCAAACCAAACCCCAACCTTCAGAAGATACCTCCAGCTGTCTGTCCTACACAGATGTCTGCTAGGGGAACAAAATGAAAGGACAGGGTGCTTTGCAACAGGGGCTTTACATTTACAAAGCACGAGGATAAACACAGTGGCGGGTCAAAGCACTCCCATGAGGCTTGGGGGTGCCTACCTCTACACAGACTGGTATTATTCCAGGGTCAGCAGCAGTCGTCCACATGAGATCTCTGCCCCAAGATGCAGCTGAAGTGCCTGCACACAGCCTGCTACTGACAACGAGGCAACTGCCCCGTTCTCAGGAGAGTGCCTGAACACAGGCCACGTGCTGGAGCTGACACAAGCCCCCTCTACCACGCTGTGCTTGCAATGCCTGCTGTGGGAGCTCTGCCAGCAGCTGGATTTACATTTCCTTCTCCGGATGCAGGAGAAGAGCCAAAACAGGGAGAAGCAGCAAGCAAAGGTGCAAAGTAACAGCACTGAGAGGAGGCTACATATTGGACTGAGAGGATGGAAGAAATGCATAGAGCTAGTGTGCTAGTTTGGAGAGGAGACATGCAGGTGTGGGGAAGGATTAAAGGGATATTACAGGAGACTGGAGGAGAAAGGGACGGAGGTACAACTCTGGAAGCTGTTGCTGCTCCCTCCCTTGGAGTTCCCCGAGGGAATGAATTACGGGACCCTCCACACTAGAAGACTATTCAGCCAAGAGGAGGGCTCTAGGGCTCCATAAGCATTCATCGCTAATGTGTTTTCAAATGGATCAAGTTCCATAACAAGTGACTGACTCACTGAGGCTGCTATGGACAACAGTGGAAAGGGAAAACATTAATCAGATGATGCTTTGTAAAAATACACACCATTATTTACACTGACATAATGCCTCCTCTCCAGAACTATTCCAAAACGCTTTACAAATGAGAGAGACAAAAGCCTGTAAGCGCAAGGCTAACAACTCTGGAGCAGCCAACAATACTCCACAGTAGAACAACTTTCAAGATGACTACCCCTTTTCTTTTTGAAACTCTAGGTAGAGTTGGCAGAATTTAATTACTCATTTAAAATTTGGCAAGGGACAACACTAGAACTATACAGATGAAAATACTGTAAGTTCCTTAATAATTCACTTTTCATTTTCTTTTATAAGAATTATTTTATACCAATAATTCTTAGACTAACCTGGCACGGTAAAGGCAGCCCTTCTGTGTCATCTGCTTCTCTAGCTTCCACCACTGCAGTATCTTAAGCAGAGGCAACAGTATAGGGTTCCAAACAAGATTTGATAAAAGCTTAAGACAAAGATAACATAATAAATATTCTTTCCAAAGACTGCCTTTGGGGGTGTCTGGGAAGTGGACAGAAATGGGGAAGAAGAGGTGACAGGGATGTGAAATGCATTTTTTTTTCATTGCAGAAGGATACATTTTCCAGCAAAGCTGGCAGCACAAGTCACATTAAGCCATAGCTGAAGTTGCCTGCCTAATTCCTCTGGGATCACGCTGAAAGCACACCCTGTAATCTTAAGGGATGTGCTAAAGCTTTGCTGGGACTCACTCAGCAGAAACTGTTCAGGATTATTCCACAACACACTCTTTCTGTTTTGATTTAAAGGGGCACCATCAAACTAGTTTAGACACCAGACTTGCCCTGCCTCATGACTGTTCAGCTGTAAATATCCTCTCAGTATCTGATATTTTTGCCATTCTTGTCCATTTATGTCACCTGGAAAATAAAAAGAAAAGTAGGAAAGACTGGGAAAAACAGGAACATGTTAACAACAAAACTCATGTCTGTCAATGGACATACGATCATCAATGCTTTGATAAACAGGTACAGTGATCTATTACAGTTATTTCTATGTACAAGTAATGCACTTGTTATACATGTGGTCATCTCATGGCTAGCTTCATTAAAGAGGTTACAGTCTGCTATTTAACAGCACCAAGTAGAAGTACTTATTTTGTTCAAAGGCAGAAAATTTGTTCAAAAGGCAGAAACTAACACTTCCCATGCTGCAGATCCTAAATCCCATTCCTGTTCAAGACTGCAGCTTCCACACCTGCAGCATGGTTTGTTTTCATATTACAATGTCCTATGCTTTGTAAATTTAAAAAATAATAATAAAAAAAAAATAAGGAAAAGGAATACTACCAGCCTGCTCCTTTTCATGAGCCTAGGACATGAAATTGAAAGGAAGAACCAAAGCAGCCATGAAATCCCTATTAAACAACTAATGGTTTCTAAAGCATCTTGGAGATATTCATTTTACAAGGCTTACACTGCAATCTTCTATCATTATTTTAATGAAATAAAGACCTTGGCTGTTTCCAGAGGCAACTTTCTTTTACTCAAAAGAGACACTTTGGTTACCAAAAAAAAAAAAAAAAATCCAGAGGAGGATTCATCATGGTTCAGACTGGCTTAGTCTTCCAGTTTCTTAGAGAATCAAACGAATGGGCAGGAAATTCAGAAAAGCTACATAAAACGTCACTGAAGATAGGTTCTGAACCTTTGGAACAGCAAACAGAATAATTAAGACTCTCAGTTACACGCATCATTATGTTTAATGTGAAAAACATTTCAAGATATAAATCATACTTATAAAAAAATCCATACCATCTCTCAGATAGCATCCTACATAGTTGCAGCTGAAGGAATGTGAAACATCCATTTTAGGTTCCACCTATTATGTTGTGTGCTTTCTGTCCCTCACTTTGCTTGGGGAAGTAAACCTAGACTAATCAGTTTTGTTTTGTGGGTCACATGCAATTCACATCTTGACTGCATTTAGATTAATATTGGTAGCAAACATTTAAACTTAAAGAAACTTTAAAACAATTCTCCACTGCTATTAGAATGTACACCCACATGTACTCATTCAGCAGGTGATGTTCTCAGAGGCCATAAAGGTTCAAATTGCAAAGACACAAAACAAGCAGAACAAAACCAGGTCACAGGGATTCTGGAAGGGGGAATATAGTGAGCAGGAGCTTCCAGGCTCTATTTGTAAGGAAGGAACAAGTCCAATGCATTCAGACAAGAACTACATTCCACCTGAATCCATTTCAGAGTCTGGTCTTTCAGGTGTGATGGAGGACCTGCTTTCTCAAGATTGTATCATTTTCTTCTGCATGTCAAAGACATATCTTTTAAAGAGAAGAGTGATGGCAACAGGTTGGGCCGAATCACTCTTGCTGCTTTCATCCTCTTTGGCTGTGTCACCCTTGCTTGCCTTAGACTTCTTCTTGGAGGCAACAGTGAGAAGCATCTTGGTATCCGGCCTTAACCCATCTGAAAAAAAACAAGAACATGCATGAAAAGCCTCTCAGAATCACATTTCTGTATATCCAGAAATAAATGAACATGCCAGATTACTTCTGAGAACTACTGAAGGAAATAAGAAAATAAATCAGATATATCAGAAAAGTTACATTCTATATCACACTTTTGGAATATAGTAACTAATAGGAAAAATAAGAGAAGCCTTCAAACATAGTTCGCAAATGTAAAATCCCCAACCCAGTGCAGTCTCCTGCATGATCATTCCCAGACCCATATCCACTGCACACCCTGAAACAGACTCCCCTAATCAGTGTCTTTCTATGGCTTTTAAAGTATTAAATATAGACAAAACTTTAAAGAAGCCAGACCAGCTTGCCCCTGCTAGGCCTTTTACTCAGCAGACCTTTCCTATTATTTTACATAAACTTCCCCCAGTTTCTTCTGGTAGTTGTTTTGGTGTCAAAGAAATCTCATCACTGAGGACATTCATAAAAATATAGGTCCTGAATGAAAAATAACCACCCGTTAAATATGGAAATTTTGTAAAGCCCTAAAGCTCAGAGGTTCTCAAATGTCTTTAGTCTGTTTCCTAGACTTGCCAGAATCACACTGATCAGTTTTACCCAATGATACAGTTGTATTTCTGGCTAAAACACAGTATTTGTTAAGAGTCACAACTGCCTAACACCATCACTTCTTAATGAACCAGAATTAACCTGTGTAGGATTCCGGGGATCTAAACACCAAACTTCAGTCTTTCTCTAGACATGTGTCCTAACATAAATATCTGACCTTTTTTCCTAAATGGCTGGATTTACTTACACTTTTATATTTTATTTTAACTTGTCACACTGGTGGCATTTTAGATAAGAAACGCAAGATAGTCAAGTCCGAAGAAACGCTGTAAAACAAGAGAGATGCAACTCCTCAAAGACCACTCCTGAAAAAATGCTTTCTTAAAGCTGAAGACAGCAAGCTCCTTGGAAGCTTACTCAGTGCCACCTGAATACGCTGAAATGTGGTTCTCAGGCATTTGGCCAAATTCAGTTCAGGTATTTTTAACCTGTGGTGTCACATAACCTTATCTCAAACACTTAATCAGCTTCTCTCCCCTCATATTGAAATTCAGATGCGGATTCTCATATCACAGCCTGACAAAAAGATTGAGATGCTTATGATTTACTGGAGACAGGAGGTCTACAAGCACAGGTGATTTGCTCCATTACAGACAGATCTAGAGGGCACTTAGGGCTGACTGCAGGGGCACCCGGCACCAGAGCCCACCTTCTCATCTTGCTACGTCAGACAGCAAATTGTTCCAAGCGGCATCCACACCACACAGCAAAGGGGAAGGGAGGAAGGAAGGAAGTGTTGAAGCAAGACCAGGAAACTACCAATTTGCCATTTCATAAGCAGAGGCTCTGCAAACAATCCTGCACGTTGCCCCGAAGCGCTTCTCTCCAGGCTAGATAAATCTCCACGCTTTCTGGAGAAAGATGGGACTTGCTTTTTCCCAAAATGCAAGAGCGCAGGAGAAGACAAGAAAAGCAACATGTTACATATGTAACTAAATTAACTACAATTTACGCTAAGGTTGCAGAAGTCCAGCATCAGGCAGAATCGACTCTGCACAGTTCTGCAAGATCTTGTATTTCACAGTTAAGGCAGTACCAGTTTTTTCAGATAGCAGAATACAAAAAAGCAATGATTATTTCATTGTGAAAATAATTGAGATAGCTTTTCCTTGATGGTTGAGAAGTCTGATAATGACTATCTTTGCACATGTAAGGTTCAATTAATCAAACTAGATAATATAGTGTGGCCTGACCACATATTTATTATATGGCTTTATTACATTGTATAGTCATGTTTGATGCAGCTGTTTCCATTTTTTAATTGGATGCTTTCATATAAATCATTAGCTTTACAATCATTCCATCTTATGAAAAATAATTTATCATTACATGAAAAGCAACTTATTTCCTATTTGGAAAACTCTGAGCACATCTTGGGTACTGCTAGAAAAAAGAAAAAATAACACACACAGGCAGAAATAAGGAAAACAAATTAAAACCAGCAGAGAGCTGGACTGCATGAGGTCACGGATTCTACCTTTGCAGGATTTATTTCCTATTGTACATTTTCTACTGTTTTGACCAACTTAATTGCAAGTGTCCCTGACCAGGGTTTCCTCTGCTTTCCTGGGAAGACCATTTACTTTTTGGACAAAGAAACATTTCATTTTGCTTTCTAGTTGGTTTCCCTTTCTGGGTCTTATCACTATTACTGTGTTGCTGTTACTGGCACATTACTGTTGAAGAAAGATGTTTAACTCTAAATCCTCGCAGAAAGACGCAATTTTAATTAATTAAAACAAACAAATTCTAAAACACTTCTATTTATGTTAGTGGGCTTCGTGAGACTAATTTCAGAAAAAGCTAATTGGCGGAAAGGAGAGAGGAAAGGGGGGGTGCGACGCTACAGCAGCAGCCAAAGTCTTCGCTTGCGGAGGCCGAAGTCAGGCAGCCACGCCGCTCCCCTGACTGCCTTTTTTGTCGCCTGCCCAGCTCCAGGGCGACGGCGTCCCCCAGGCCGGGGCAGAATCTCTCACCTCAGGACAAGCGCTGACCGCAGCAGTCAGCGGTTGCTCCTCCAGCAGCGAGGATGAGAGCACTGCCTCAGCTAAACCGAGCTTCAAAAACTGCCGGCAAAATTAATGAGCACTTCGGCTGCTCAACACACCCGAAAGCCAGGCCACTTATTTCGATGTCTAAACGAGCAATCCCATGATCGAAAAAAAATAAATTTTCAAGAAAAAGAATGCATATGCTGTACATGGAACTGTATCAGGGAAAAACCTGTATTTAAAAATAAGCAATCTCACCTCCTCCAAACCAGCACATTAATTTCCAAGTCTGAAGATACGTCTCAGCTGCAGCCATTAACACCTCCTTGGATTCAAACAAGGAATTACAGGTAAGAAGTTTACAGAAGAAATGGAAGAATGTGGTAGTTCCTACAAGCGAAATTATGGGCCGACAGCCAAAGGCAGCTCAGGCATTATTAAATTCACAAGGTATCTAAATTACCTAATCGGATCCCGTGGCCCTCATTCCGCAAACAGATTAGGTGGCTGGCATCATACCCTAACAAATGGCATTTTCTGTTTTTTTCACTCTGGTGCCAGGAGGTCTAAGGGCTGAAGAGGCTCTGTGATATGGAACAGCACAAAGAAACAAGCAGCGAGAGACAGGCGGGGAGGCACAATCTAGGTTTCATCTACCTCCGTGGATTTCTCGCGTTACACACAATGCATACTTTACTTTTTACAAAACCAAGGAAATGAAGGGAAATATATCTGTCACCGAAGAAGACATCAGACCTTTAATAGCCGAAATGACGGATATTTTTAGATGGAGGTCTAGTTTAACTTACTTACATTAAGAGTCTAATCTCTGCCAAACAATAGCTATGTTAGCTTGAATACATAGTGAGAAATCTGTTCCATTAATTAAGTGCTGCCTGTACTACTTGGATTTGTAGCAAATGTTAATAGTTTTTTTTTTTCTTCCTCTGTTGGACAATTACTTTATTTTGCCAAGTTGCTAATGGATTAAATTGAAAAGGTCCGTGTGTTAAAAAAGACTTCAGCTTCAAAGTTCTAAGAAACGCCTTGCCTACAACGCTGCGAAATACCTATATATTAGTATTATTAATGGGCAGTCCTCAGAGGCATAGAAAATATCTGAAAGCATAGCAAAATTCATTCCCACCCATCATAACCATGCATATAACAAGAACCACCCAGACAGCTCTCATGTAAAATACACTTGTAGCATCAACTAACCCAGATCAGATATGAAAATCGAGTTGCAGAATAGCTTATCCTACCTCATTCTTTAAGTTTCAGCAACTGCTAATAAGTACCAAATAAGTATACAGAGCCTTAATATAATATCCTTTGTCTCAGCATGGTCTAAACAAATTAATCCAAACTGAGTAATTTATAAATGCAAAAAAGTGAACTTTCAAATTCAAATGGAAAGTGCTATCTCATCGGGAAAAATATTTTCAAAGTCTAAGAATGGTTTCACACACAAAATGAAGCATACCTGCAATATCTTACACACGATTTCCAAATATAAAAGCTAGTTTTCTGTTAGTCTGTAATGTCTTATATTTAAATGTATTGCAGCCTACAGTTTTAAAATTACTCATGCAAGAAGTGTGAAATAATTTGTATGTTTATATGCAGACTAAAATAACTCTAGTATGGAAATTTCACACTCAAGAATTCAGAGCCCCTTCTTATGTATAAACATAGGAAACAGTACCTGTTTACACCGATTTTGCCCCCCCCCCCTTTTTTTTTTAATTAAGGTACCTGATGCCTCCCATCTATGCAAGTTTTAAGGTTTCCTTAATGTTTCATTTTCTGCTTATAATCAGGCTTCCGTGTAACAGGGCTTAACAGAGCCTAGTGATAACCATTCCCCGCCTGATCTCTGCGGTCTTTACGTCGACTCGAGGAACAGAGTCTCCGCAGCCAGACTGCTGGGGAGCGCTGGCCAGTACACAAATCACAGAGAACACCTGAAGCATGGAGATGCCCAAAGCAAGGTTTACGTTTGCTTGTTTTTACTACCACTACTTCAGCTGGAAGAAGGAAGAAAGATGATACGGTATCTGCTCTTCTAGTTCCTTTTGCTAATCTAACTGTAGAATGAAGGAGCACTGATGTGCTTTTTCCCTGTATTTCTATTTTAACTGTCATCTGTAAAGCTTGAACTTACTTTACGTTTTAGGCCATCATTCCCTCGCTTCAAATCCTCCTTCACTTGATGTTATAATTTCCCTATCAACAGTCTGCCCTCCTTGTTTTCTGTCCTTTTGTTTTGTTTTATCTTCTGCTCCCCATCATTTTCTTTGACCATGAAAGGGTCTTCAAAGGTGGCCTTTGCTATTTCTCCTAAAATCCAGCTCCCCCTTGACTCGCAAACCCATTTGCTTTCCTGCGCTACTCTGCACTTCAGCAGTTCTATATATCCCTTTCCCGGCACAGTTTTTCTTTCCAGATTTCCTATCTCCTCATTTCTACTCCCATTCCCAGGGATCTCCCTCTCCCTTCATATTTAGTCCTGTCTCCTTCAAAGCTAACAAAGTGACATTCGAATGGAAGATTTTAAAAACCGAATGCTAGACCCAATGTAGATGACAAGATAACACAATAACTCCTTGTTGCCCAGGCAGAGACAGGAGTAGTTTTTAAGCTGTTGGTAAACACATCACTGAAAACAGGTGTAATAATATAGGTACAGGGCATGCTCTCCAGCACAACCAAGGTGAATAAATTATTTGGCTGAACTTCAACTCCCTTCTCATACGCACAAATGCAGAAAAAAGCCTACTGCTAACTACATACTAGCTAGCATGGATGATTATGCAGTTTTCTTACAGGATTTATAATTGTAATGGAAAAAACAGACTTCATATTAAAAGATTTCAAGTCTGCTGGTTCATGAGAACTTGGCTTTTGGATCAAGATTAAACATCCATCCCATCAACAGCAATAGAAAAATCAGCAAACATATTGCAGCGACCACCAGCAGTGGTACTTGCAATGGTTTGCTGGGAAAGGGCTGGCAGAGATAAGGCTCAGAATTTTTACCACCGTGTTACAAAAACAAGCTCGAAATCAGGTTTCTTAGTGACTCAGCAGTGAGGCTATGCTACTAGCTATCACTGGAACAGAAAACACTCCTTTCTGCATGCAATATTAAGAATTTCCTAGATTATTCTTGACCTGCTGGTAGTATCTCCAAACCTCCCATCCCATTCCATTCAGGAATATGTAATCAGAGATTCAGTGGGAAACTGAATTCCCTTTTGTACACAAAAAATATCCTACTCACTTCCTTTGAACATTGCAGGTAGAAGACTCACCTACCTGCAGTTCTTGTTTCCTGTCAACATTCAACTGAGTGAAGATCAGAGAACAAGTTAACATAGCACATTTATGTCAGAAATAATTTTTATCCAAGGCAAACGTAAATTTTTAATATGACAGGCAGACATTTTGCTTTCTTCCTGAGGCAAGGGAAAAAAGAGCAAAACTTAAAAGAGGCAATGGGTCAGGGATAATCCTTATTCACAATGGGTTATTCGTAACAGCTGGTTTTCACAATTTCAGGATTTCCTTAAATTGAACCCTCAGAGCCTGAACCCTCATTACACAGTTAAGGAGTGTGTGCCTGCATCAAATCCCCTGCAAACTGAGACTACAAAAGCTTGTTGAGCTGAAAATCAGAAATAATTAGAGCCCCAGATGGAGACATCAGTGAACAGTCTGATGCAGAGACTGCTGTTTGGAGAAAGACCTGCCTCTCCCCATGCTTACTGCAATGACTGACCACTGAGAAGGAACAGAAACTTTTTGCTATTACTGTGGCACTCAAGAATCCAGTTCTTCAGCACAACACAATTATAAACAAATTAGATATTTTTTTCTTGTAGTAGCTATGTATTTTCACTCAAGAGTTTAAAAAATACATTTACACATGTTCAAAGAGGCGTATGAGGGTGATATACAGAGCTTGACCAGTTTCAGCATCTGATTTATTTTAGAACAAGGAGAAACAAAGGTATCAATAGCTGCTAGCAAAATGAAGTGAAATGCTAGTGGTACAAAATGCTGGCCCTTAAAATCCCACAATCTATTAAGCAAGCATACACTTGTTCTTCATCTAGTCCCAAAGCATGTCAGTAGTTCTACAAAAACTTTAACATTAATCTGTGCCCTAAAAAACATAAAAGCTCAATTATTTCTAAAATAATGGCCTGTAGTTTTGACTTAGAGAAAAAGCAGAAGCACCACAAAATCAGGGGATCAATTTGTCCAGCCTCTCCTGTTATGTTTATCATTACAGTAAGACAGAAAGGACAAGGATAACAGAAAATATAATTACTCTGTCGCTTAAGCATCTATTCTTTATATTACGCCACTTCATAGCATCAATGTTTCTTGTCTGCTTAAGATATCCAAAAATCCTCTCCTTTGATTTTATTCAAACTAAGGTGGTCTTTTTTCTCCTTCATTATCCTAGCAAAGAAAACCTGGGCTGATCAGAAAAAAAGAGACCTTGCTAAGCCTTCCGAGAACAGAAGTACAGTATTGCTCTCTACCCATAACTACTGTAATAAGAACATCAATATGCCCCACTACATTTAGCAGACTAGATGACTAGTCAACTACAGACTAGGTCTGTTGGACCTTGGCATCCCATCTGCCTGCAGTTAATGTATAGAGCCGCAGAAAAAGCAAATGATAAAAACTGTGCCTCTAACTAACAAGAATTTGGGATCAGACAGGAATTCTCCACCTGACATCTGGGTCAAAATACACCTACCAGCCTTTCTAGTCAAAAGATTTAAGCACAGTACTTCTACAGGAGCCAATCTGCTCTGCTTCCAGGCATTCATCAGTGTGATAACAAGCATAATGTGATTACTGAGACAATTTCAATCTAATAGTTGACCAGAGATTCACTCAAGAAACAAGGGACGCTCCTTTCTCTGCTAGCCTCAGGAGCTCAGGATTTGAGCTTCAATTACTTCCACAGATCAAGCAATGAATTTTACTTATGTAAATCCCTTAACATGTCTGCTGTAATTCTATTCTGAATCCACACCACCTTTTCCTACACCTCTTGTCAGCTCTCCCAGAAGTATTTTGCTAGAGTTTCAAACTGCAGAGTAGATTCATTTTTCTCTTCCAGCTGGTACAAGATCTGCTATTATCACCTTGCCTGGCTTGTGACTATTAATGGCACTACAGCGCAAAGTCGGCCAGGGACAGCAATCGGCCTCCAGTGAAGGCACCACCGTGAAAAGTGGGCACCTTCCTTCAAAACGAGAATTGCGTTAATGCCCCAGCATAGTGCTTGGGGTCTAAACAAAATATCCCTAATTCATGGTTTGATGGCAGTGACTGGGGGGAGTCTCACAGCCACTTTGAGCAAAAGTAGGCTGCTCCAGGTCCTGACCAAGTACTGTTGTGATAGCCAGCCCGCGTCAGCAGCGTTATTCCTGCAGTTTCAGCTTGGTAGACTCGGTTTGGAAATTCTTAGCTACTAAAACATTTTCCCATAAATTGAGGAACAGCTGCTCTGTACCACATCAGAGAAGGCTGCAGGATGGCGGTGAACTGAATTGAGTCTTGTGTATCAATTTGTTAAGTTTGTACAGGCTTTTGGACTGAAAGAGATTATTATAAGAGGTGGCACTACTGCAACTGGAAATAATATGGCTTTCATTATGTCTACTACTTAATAGGGAAAGAGCTAATCTTCCTTGATGAGGAAGACAGAAGCTGTTTTAATTCTAAAAGCTGACCTAGGTGAAGTTCAGGCCACAGCTGTATTTGGAGAACTCTTACATCAAGCTGGACACAACCCTTTCATGCTCAGTGCCAATTCTACACAATGGCTTGAACTGCTCTCTCCGACAGTCCTTAAAGGCACATTTTGTATCTTGGCTTTTGCTGCAAGCAATCAAGAAAGAATGCAAGAAAACAAAACTGTTTCCCAAGCACTGTTTGCTGGTGCCATAATTAATATAATCAAACAATTCCACAAATTGCTTCCAATTGCTGGCGTCACTTTCATGTGCAGAGCCAGACTTTCAAAGAAGGGCCCTTCTTGTCCTACATCCTTACATCGGTAACCCTTGCTTCACACAATAGTAAACAAGAGCTCACTAAATAGTACAGGGTAATTTGTACTGTAATAGGTCCCCAAGGCACCACGGACACAATTTGAAATGCCATCTAATTTTTCTTTTTAATTAAAAAAGCAGTTACTATATTTAAACAACAACACAAAAGAGTTCAGAGGGGACAGTTTGGAGTTTCCCACAGCTCACTGGGAGCTTTCTCAAGGTCAGGAAGAGTTTTATAGGTTCAATTGGTCCACTTTTTTTTTTCCCTTTAATTAGTCTGCCATACCCTCTGCATGAAGTCAGCGTCTTGATTTTCAGTCTGATATTTTTCATATTGCTAAAGGGAGCTCAGGCTCCAGTATCGCACGGTATCAGCAGCCGAATGGTTATCAATTGCCATACTCCCCGCCACATGCCGCCTTCTGTTAGCCCTAAATTTACCATTTAGACCAAGGAGAGACAGTGCACTGCACTGTGTCATTCATCCAGTTTTATACTTCTCCATTTCCAGCAAGATGATCAGTATGTATTACCCAGTTTCCCCAAACTACATAACATCAACATGTTTTAAACCTGTTTTTCAGCACAAATACAATGTCAAAATCCAATGCTAAGTATGAGTGGACCTCTTTTGCTTGAAGGCATGTGGCAGGATAGATTTTTGCACCTGCCAAGTCTCCATCAAATACCATACCATTGGTTTGTAACCACGTCATTACTTAAATAAGTAGTCTACACAAACCCCCATGCACTCTACAAGGATGCCTGCAGTTCCCACAGCGGTATTCCAAAACATATCCTAACCCAACATCTCCTCAGCCCAAAATCACAGCTCTGAAATGTGAGATCTTCTTTATTCCTTGGCTAGTTGGCCATACTGCAATGTGTATGGGTTGAGAGTACAAAACCTGACCTTGCTTTATGCATCAACATACATTTCACAGCTGATGTTATGTTGCATGCCACAACCATTTGTTGGCTGAGCCCTTCTGGGCCGAGTCTCCTAAAGCAGAAGTCTTTATCCCTTGCACTCCTGGAAAATAGCCCTGACTTGTACGCTCTACACAATTTATTGTTTCTATAGGCCAGAGCCTACCTTTAATACAGGCTAAACAGGAGATTCCAGTGCACCATAATTACTAGTTCTTGGCTACACAAGTTAAGCGTATACACAATATGACGGATGAACATAACACAATGGATCAACTTGCAGACGACCACGAGGGTAATCTTGTCCTCAAATTCAGTTCCATCCTTTTAGCCTAAAAGAGTGAAAGGATTTTCAAAATAATTTTTGCACTGGTCACATATGTGGTTGCAGAACATTAACAAGGCTGAAATTATGCCAGCTGCAGTATTATACTGAAGTATATAGCCATTATTTGAAAAATCTGTTTTCACTTGATGGCCACTCAAAGTCCATGCAGTCATTAAGGCCATGCTTAAATGCTATATTTATTCTCTCAGCATACCAGCAGGAAGAGGTAACTCTCCTGGAAAGAAGAAAATGCAAACTCGAGAGCTGCTTTTGCCTAACCTACTGTTCCCGTGCTTTTAGTCTACACATTCTTCAAACTCCTTGAAGCAAAAGCTGTCCTTCCTGAGTGCATGGAAAATGATCAGCACATGGCAGGAGCAACTGTGAAAAAAGTGGAATAATAAGGACATCAAATTATTAACACAAATATATGCAATGTTGTTGGAAGCCTGCAAAGGTAGGCAGGCTCTTGTTACAGTTCAACAATAGAAAAATTACGGGCAGGTCAGCATGAAATATCCAGGACCATTCAAACAGTCAAAGACAGAACAGTGTCATAATTATTTGGGCTGAGAGGGGAAGATAGTTGCTTGTTTTTAGAACCGATGGTTATCTCTACCAACGACACACACCTGCTGCTCCCCAGGTTGCCTGGGGATCAGGACTCTTTGCTGAAGTTAAGTTGATCTTGTGACAGAGATTCTCTTTAATTAAAGAGCACTTGCTGTCTCTTTCAGGAAATCTCAGTCTTAAATGATTTCATTAGTACAATAAATATTGACATTTAAACAACCATACTGAGCCCTAACTTGACCGTCACCCCTTACTACTCAGCACAGCATATTTCTGTACTTACACACAACTGTGTGTTCTCTTGTAATGGTCCTGGCAGGAATACTTATTAGAAAACCATGTATAACAAATTCCACTTTTATGGCATTAGCCAGTGTAATGCACAAAAGTCCCTCTTTCATCAGATTCTACCACCAGGTAAGCTTGCAAAACCCTAGGTATCCGTGTTCTCTTCTGTATGTACAACTTTGCCAGCACTGTTCCTTCTTAGCACTTGGCTCCTACTACTAGTCTTAGGGACCAGGCGCATTTTTGTCACTGGACCTCCCAGGAATACAGAAAGGAGAATGCAGGACAACAGACATCAGTATGATATGGAAAACCTGAGAGAGTCTCTTAAGACTACTGTACAGGACAGACTTCCGCACGTTTTACTGTATGCGGGTCCTCGCTGCTTAAATCCTCAAATCAAGAGGAAGAAACAGAACGTCTCAAAGAGTATAACTAGATTATCTAGAAGTAGGTTAAGGAACCACTAAATATATGAGTTTTCATAATTCTAAAGCCCCTAAAATATCAAGCTGTGAATAAATTTACATCTGGTGAGGACGTTCTCAGGTTAGAGCCACTCAGGTGTGGGCCAAAGAGTGTGTTATGGTCAGTGTCCCAGGATCTATGAAATTGTAAATAAACGAAAAAGAACAGTGCCCATGCTCTGCACTAAGGTGAGCAGAAACAACTAAAAACATGCTTTGAAATCAACACAAGGCACTAAAAAAACCCATCAGCCTAATGAAACAACAAAACCAGTACCAATATAAAATCTCTCCTACAGCAGCCTTTCAGAAATGCACACAACATGGAAAAAGTTCAGGTTAGCAGATCTGCCACAGAATCAAAGGCAATTCATTACAAAGCAGCTTCAAAGTGCTAGATCCGTGCGCCTGTAATCCTCCCATCTTGCCTGCAACTCTTGATGTGGAGTAGACACCACAGAAGCCAGCTAAGCTGGACCAACTCCGCTGACTTATCCCAGGCATCTACTGCTCAGCGCTGGTCCAGAGTTTAAGCTTGGCGATATTCATCTTTCCCTGGGCTGCCTTTATAAAGCAATCCGGAACAACGGGACTTTCAGAATAAAGAATAAAACATTTAATTTTTTTAAACTTCTAGGCAAGGGCCTTTAATGCGATTAGAAAGGGGAGGGGGATTGCGTAGCAGCTTTTTCTTTTTTATGTTATGTATATTGTGTGTAAACAAATATGCAATTTGCTTTAAAAAGATAAGGTGATTAAATTTTTATCGGGCTTGTACTCTGTTGTCACCACAACAAAGAGAATTAGGAGGAGAAAAGAAAGGCCTTTTTATTTGAATTATGCTCTTACCAGAGGTTCTCTACAGCACAGCTGTAAAGCCACTCAATGTTCTCCAAACAGGCCCTTTGATTGCATTTTATTCAACTTGTTTGCATTTGGAGCAATCGAAAGGAAAAGAACGCTCCCCATTTTGATGTCTTAATGTTCCTTAATACCTTCTTTAATTTATATTAAGCTTCTTAACTAGGGTGATGAATTCTTCAAAAACAATAAAGACCCAGTGCAGAAATCTTTCACACACCATGAAAATTGAAATTATAATGTATTCATGGCTTTTTTTTTGTTATGAAAAAAAACATTATTTAGAAGAAAGATTTAAAGCATAGAAAAAAAATCCTGAAGTTGTATGAAAATTACTTGATCCACAGAAACAGATGAAAGTTCAAACTAATTATTACAAAGGAAATAAAATGTTGTGGGAGGTGGAGTAGAAGAAACAGTACGAGAGTGTTGCGTTGCTATAAAGTTTTCAGTCTTCTAAAGCCTGTAAGTTCTTCCTCTAGGACTTTCTACAAAAAAGGAATCTGGAAATTTGTACAATTTTGTTTTACCAAGACAAAATTCAAATGTTTGCCAGTTTTTCTTCCTTTATTGTTCATAGTCTTCTTTCCTAAATTGGGTCTTGGAGTTCAAGCTTCCACAGTGTATTTCCATCCAACGCTCTTTTACAGTCTGCCAAAGCCAACGGTGCACACCGAAACTGGTGGACGTTGCGACGGAGCGCTCAAGCACCCACACACGCAGCAGCTGCGCAGGCCATGCGTTCGCCAGGTGAGGTCTGCAGACAGAAATGCCACTGACAGGTGGATCTCAATCAAACAGGAGGCAGCTCTATGGGAAGAGCAAGGGTCACATATGAAAAAGTACTGAAGAGGCCACCCAGGGGACAAGCCTGGATGGGTTTATTTTGCATGCATTGCCTGTTCTCCAGTTATAGCGACAGGATGCTCAGCTTGGTTAAGCTTCAAACACGAATCATCTGTCTCATGTTACAAAACTTACTCTCAAAGATTCCGGTCATCTTAAAAGTCCCTTCAGCAATGAATGAATACAGCTTTCAGTGAAAGTCCATTATGGTATAAATCAGCCTTAGCAAGGAACATCTGGAAGGCAATATTCTTGCTTTCCTTCCCAATTTGTCTACTATTTTATATTTAATTCTTTTAATTAAACAATTTTACATTCCAATACAATTTCTTTTAGTTATCAATGATACATAAGTGTTTGTGCACACATATATAGCCGCGAAACACCCCACCGTGCACCTCCTTTTTCCTTTACAAAGAAACTCCAAAGAAGAAACAAGCACGCAATGCTTGGCGCTGTTCTACTACATACACCAAGCAATACTTCGATTTGTGCACCCAATGTGATGGGTTCATCGGTACTGTAGTAGTGAAGAAAGAAGCTTCCTAAACTAATCCTAAACTACAACAAATCATTCAAAAAATCCACAGAATATAGTGTGTTTGAAAAAGAACTCATATTTTCACGTGGTATTATTGCTATTTTCACGTGGTATTATTGCTATTTTCTGTCACCATCCTCTGACTGCTCACCTCCCTTGCCCGAGTCACAGTTTATGGAAGCTTCCAGGAAAGCTCAAACTAAAAGTTCACGATAAAGCCTGCCAGATTTATGAAGTGCTTGTGAAAAAGCTTGCTTAGCTGTACCAGCAATCAGCTAGCCACAGTAATTAGAACAATTAAGAGTACTGTATTTACCATATAGTAAAACAATGCTGATCTGAACCTGATACAAACGCAGTCTGGGCAAGATGACACCTCCCCCTCCTGAACAGGATCAGACCAGGCAAGTGCAAAAGCATCAAAACCTCATGGCTTAGAGCCGAATAAGGATCACTACCGAAAAACCTTCTTCAAGCAGTTCCAGGAAATTGCAGTCAGTGCCGAAGACGACACAAAATAGCTTTACAAACTGGAAAGATGCTAGCCATCACCTACCGCAGTATCAAGTTTTCTTCACATCTGTCCTACAAATTAATTGCCGCTTTTGCAGGAAACAGTCGAGAGACACAAAGCAACGTAAAGATGAAAGTTATTTAAGTACAAGAATTACCTTTTAACCAGTAATGCCTACTGCATCCACCTGTTCAGAAACTTTGATCTGCATTTTCATTACGGAGCTAGCACGTAATTTGCATGTGCAAAACAGTATTTATGTATGTAACCAATCGAAGTTTAAACTGCTGTATGTAGGAAAGCTTGTGCCTTTAAGCAGAAGTGATTCATGAATTTTAATTTGTTTTAAATGTTGAAAAATTCGAACCAAGTAAATTCAGTCAACAAGCCAGCAAAGGATGAAGACATGTATCTGGTTTTTATTTAAAAATAAAAAACTCAAGTCTATACATGTCTTAGTCACCCACAAATCCTCTAGCAGTGAAAAATACTTCACAGTAACTAAATTTTCTGCATTTGTTCTAATTAAGACACTGTGCTTTTTCCCATTCCACACACACTGGGTAAGCATCATTGAGTTTTAATTGATTCTCTTTGTGTGGTATTTACCTCCTACTATGTTAAAATGTTCTTATAGAAATGAATCAACCAATGATTTTATAACTTAGGAGAGGGTCAAGAGATTTGCAGAATGGAAACTCTTCCAGTAGTTGCTCCTGAAGCTCCTCTTCCCAAGCTGCTACAACATCGCTAATCTCAAAAATGCAAAAAGTCATCAGCTTGCCCTCCAAATTAAGACATTTAAAATGCATATCTGCATTACTTGAAAGGCGTAAGTGTTATTTAAATTTGCCTTCTCGGTATTAAGACTTTCAGTTCAATTTTTTCATGCTTTTTCTCACTAATCACAAAGACCAAAAATAAACCTTTAAATCCAAATTTAATAGTCTCTAATAGTTATTTCACAGTACGTGGGCTCCAAATAAACAACAATACTAACAGAGTCTAACACAGCAAAAAGGTGGTATGTTTATAAAGGGGTACATTAATAAAGGGGTAGACATACTTTTAAACATTCAGACTTTAATCTGGATAGCACAGGTTGCAACAGCAATGAGACTCAGATCTAGCACTTATGAGGAGATTAATACATCTATCCGTGCCACAGCGATACTTCCATTTTTCTAGGCAAGCACCCAAAGGCTGGGTTTCCTTCCTCATCACAGTCTTCCCGGGGCACAGACTGTTCTAAAACTTCATCAAGTAAAACATCAGAGGAAGCAGGTACAACCTCTTCTGTTCAGGTCCATGCTCACAGGAAGCAGATCGCATTTAACAGCTCGCCTGAGCCATCCCCAAAACCGACTTTATCTTTCTGAAATTCCCAGGCGCTGATACTGTTTTGCAATAAGAGGTAAATTCACATGGCTCAGAAGCAGAAATTAATAACAAGTGTCCCGATGCCAGGTGACCATCCAAAAAAGAATTAGTCCCACTACCAATTTCAGTCTGTTTCAGTGCCTGGACCCAAATTTGTTGCCAGCGAGAGCAAAAAGGTTCAGAAGCGGCTCTCTAGGATGCCGCAACACTCAAATCAGCTCTGTGGACTGACGACCTTCTAGCTGGATTGAAGAGTCACTGCATGTTTCCAAAACACCAACTCATTTTGACTTGCATTGCAAAAAAAAAAAAAAAAAAGAAAAAAGAAATCCCACAAGTAAGTTTTTCCAGGGAATTTAGTAAAAGGCAGCACTGAAGGAGAGGAAAATTAGATTACAGAAGATGTAATATGACCAGCCAAAACATACAAACAAGTTAAATATAAATTAGCCCCATTACCAAAACCACAAGGCCAGTATCTTGTGTGATGACTGTTTATTTCATTAAGTTTGGGTTCTAGGAAGTCCATTTCATGAGCAGGAGTTCTCACATCTCAAGATTTATTTTTCTTGACAAGCAATTGTTAAACATTTGCCTTATGCTAGCATATCAATGTTTGTGATGTCCTAACTTACTCAAGGGAAACAGGAATATAGTTCAGGCTATCGACCTAAGTGACTTGCAAGGGACCATACCAAAGCACGGCTTTCTTGTGCCCACTAGTTGAGTTTTGCCAAAATACTGTATTTGTGAGGGGATAAAACAATAAAACAACCAGAAACAAAGCGTACAGGTCCTTTGAGGTAGGAACAAATGAGGAAATGCAGATGTCCTGGCTTTGACAATATTCACATTCAAATTACATTTTCTTAGAAGTGTCTTCTACATTTTCCTGCTCTTAGCTCCCTTTGCTCCCATTATGATAGAGTTCAGTCAGCTTCGGACTTCACAACACCTAAAAGACATCCAATAAAAGGAAACTGTGTCCCTTCAAATACCCATCTGTGACTGCCTTCCTTATTCAGACTCCTGCCTTGGGGTTCTAATTCCATCCTCCCTTACTCTCTACAGAGAGATCAGGACCACTGAGTCTAAACTTGTTGTTCAGGGCAGAGCAGATCAACGGCAGGAAGTTCTGTGACTGCAACCAAGAAGCCATTTACAATTCCAACAGCTGTTACTGATTTTGCAGCAGAATCATGACAATTCTGTGGTTCAAACCTTCCTGCTTAAGAGGAGAGGGAAAACAACAACAAAAATCAAAATCCAGGAGAAGAGGAGGACTAGAAAAGTGTACATGGATAAAGGGCACAGTCCCAGCTGATAAGCATTTTGTCCTGGCAAAACTAGAGCTACCCTATTAACTCAGGCCCACAGCTCTATATTATCCAGGAGCCTTTCTTAACAACAAGAGATACCGAAAGGGGAAGACTTCTGCAGCCCACCACAATACAGTCACACTCTCCTCTTGAGGACCCGCGTGCCCTGCAGACGGCAGCATGGTGTAGAGCTATCCCAGATAATGCACGAGGAAGCAGTCTAACAGGGTAACCCAACGCCGTGCGGGTTAATATGCCACCCCCTGCTTTCCGGTAAGCTGCTTCAGTAGTCACAGATCATAGTGGAAGGAGCTGCAGCATCACCTCGTTCTGCATATTGATGCGAGAACTTGCATCATACTTGTTCATAAAAATGTTTGTTTTAAATGCAGTTCAGAAAGGCTACAGATCTACAATAACTTTACGTTAAATCAATATTTACACTGCTAACATTCAAGTTCTAGTAAAAACGGAAAAGAAAGTCGAATCTGAAGCTTTACAAAAAGCAGACGCGCTCCCTTCCAAACAGGTATAGGCAATAAGGAACAAGATTCTCCTCAGGACAGCTATCTTTCCTCCTTTGAAGAAGGACTGTGTGAGAGGGAGAAAAACAGAGCAGCCTGACTCTTTGGAAGGGAACCGAGTAGTTTCACTGAGAGACAGCAAGTGGTTAGAATGAAGGCAGCGTCTTCAGCTCCCTCTCTCCAACAAAAACAAAAAAAGCCCCCCAAAAATCAGCCTCCATGTTTTATATACACAAGCTTTAGGCAATCAGTGTGGTAACCTGAGTTCTCCTCTAGCTGCAAGAAAAATAAGACTGATTCATTGCTGCCTGCAAACTGGTTAGCTCCCGCCCTGCGCAAAAAGATGGTGAGGAACGAGCACATTAAGATCTTTTTTTTTAGTAAGTTAGAAGCAAGAAGTATATAGTAACTGTTACTTTGGGGGTTTTGTTTCACCTTTACATGCATATTCTTTGACCTACTAAAGGTGTAGTATTAAAAAAGACAGCAGAAGAAAGATAAAATACCTGGATGAGACCTACTGAACTTGCAATTCCAAAGTATACTTTTAATTTTGTGTGAACAAAAAAAAAAAAGAAAGAAAGAAAGAAAGAAAAACACTTAACATTAGAAGAACCTCTCAGTCTGAAGGTTAGTTTGTGCTCTGCAATTTAAAATTATAATGGACAGGCTGCTCTATTCCCACCTTTATTGAGCCCTATTTTAATACTCCAAATATATACTACCTAAATTTGTATACTCTTTAACAGTAGTTAATCTTCAATTAAAATACCTAGAGCAGAAACTAAGATAACTGGTTTGAAAGGTAAAAGCTTATTGACAAAAATGTATTCTTCATACTGCCTTTAATTCTGCATATTAAAAATGTCATTTTTATGACTTGAAAAAAAATCTTCAAGAATAATGAAGGCTAACAAAAGACTGAAGAGCAGTAATTTAAAAAGCTCCATATGTAGCATCCTGATTACTGTATCAGTCCCATTTCCATAACGAAGGGAGAAGTCACCAAACTGCTGCCTGTCCTTTCTGGTGACAAGGAAAGGGCAGAGAGGACAGAGCGTTTTCAATGCATCATCCTTCCGGCTCCAGGGGAAGGACAAGAAGTCTCCTGCAGTACAGTATGTGGGTGTCAGTGTCTGGCACTTTTCTGGAGTACGGTAACCCCGGCTCTGGTGGTCCCTGCACATGTACTTAATTTGGAAGCAGCTGGGTTCAAAAGTTTATCCTCACTTTTTGACCTGCAAAGGTTTCGCGTGTGGGCGTGCACATGAGTGTGTACATCATACCACACAAGCTGAAGATGTGCAGCCACAATACACACAGCGCGAGTGTTTATGTGTATGGTTTTGCATACAGAATGTATTGAATATTTTAAAATACCCTAACATCCTCCAGTATACACCAGATTGATACGCACTGTAAGAGCATTCAGCCTTCCCAGGCCAAACATAGCATTTTAAAATTCAGTTACTTTTTGGAATTTTTTGGCATGATTTCAAAAGGACACATTAATGAAAGATTTTAATTGCAATACTACATATTTAGATTCAACATGCTTCACAGAAAATAAAACAACTGAACTTGCAAGCTGGACCAGATTAATGTCACCTCCATGCCTACCACAGATGCACTTAAGCAATGGATACAATGGCCAGAGAGCTATCTTTGTATTTATAGTATTTTTCATCACAGATGTACAGTGCCAAAGATGCAAGCGAAGCTGGGTTGAACTAAGAGAGGTAGGAAGATTAGGAAGCACAGGGAGTCTGGGAATCTCTGAGAATAGTATGTTTATTAGGATCAATGACAAAAAGATAGTCACAGACCTGATGGAAGAGTCAGATATTAGAAGTGCTGATGTATTCTCCAGCTGACATCTGAATATTGTCTTGAATTGCTCTAAAGCAGTCTACAGTTGCAGGCCAAAACCCCTGATACTAGCACTAAGGAATTATTTTTCCAGACGTGTCATTTTAGAGATCAGCTACAGAAGCAACCCAGTCGGCGTGTATCAGCTGAGCTTCGGTAACGGTGAATGCACTCCTAGGCACATCATACGCAAGACAGAACATCTTCACTGGGAATTTAAGCAGAGATCTAAAATTATTTTATTGCACATTTGGGATGGGATCTGAGCATTCAGGCAGTCAGTCCCTATCACTGGGACAACAGCAACTCATTAATCCACAGAAATGTGACAGCACGGTTGAGACAATAGTTCTCTCAGCACTTGTGGTATTTTGAAATCTTGAAACAATTGTTTACAGAAGCTCTTCACTTGTGTTCATAGCAGTAAGTGCTCTACACAGCAGTAAATCTTTAATAACTCGTAATGTGCAGTACATATGAAATAGTAGTTTGTTTTAGTTAACGACAAAAACCAGCACACATAATGGATAAATAGCGTGAGTGGAGAACACAAATTTTTCAAATGAAACAAGCACTTTGTGTTTGTTGATAAAGTTGCAATTTTCACTCAGAATTATACAACAGTAACTCTCTATTACAAACCAGTTTCAAATACAAGGGGAAAATGCTTTGTACGCAACACAAACCAAATAAAATATGCAGACATAATGGCATAGAAAATAAAAGTTATTTAACAGAACAGCCCATACATCAGCAACTGAAACTGCAAATTAAAACATAAGACGGTGCCCCAGGGGGAACATGCAGCACAAAGACACTACAGAAGGCAAGTCTATGAAGACCAGACTGCTTGACCAATGCCAAAAAATGCAAGCCTCCCTCTTCAAAAGTCCCAGGGACACAAAGTGAAAAGCTAATGATCAGAGTCATTATGTATTTCAAACTTTCTTATGACCTAAAAACCTGTATAAATGCAGAGTTTTCAATGGAAACATTTCATATTTTGCATTAACTTCTGATCTGATCCCCAAAAAGGTGAAAAATAAGGGTAAAAACCCTCCAAGAAAACAAAAACTGTACTTTCATTGTAATATAGTAACCACAAAGTCTAGTGCAATAGTCAAAGGAAACTTCTGAATGGTCTTAGTTTCAGCACGGTACTATCCAACTACTAACCAGCTTTTACAAAATAATGAATAAAAAAATAATTCTGACATATTACTAAAGCAGAGCAAAACCAAAATTCTTTGCACAATAAAAGGACAAGGAGAAAAAAACAGGCTCTCCAATGCGACGGAAGTCACTGGGTTGAGAGCTTTATGTGAGGAGTTTCATCACTTGCTACTATTCTCATAAGTGAACTGGTTCTGTGTGTTTTGTATGTATAAATCTGGAGTAACTCTAGACATTTAATGGCTGAAGTGAGAATACAACAGAACCATTAACTGTTGCTCATACCAACGAAAACTAAGGAACAATCGCTGCCTTATAGAAACCCACAAACCATAGGGCAACTTGCTCTCAAGGTAATAAAGCCCAATGGATTCAGATTGGAAATTAAACAGCCTAATCCTGGGGGGGTTGTTTGTTTGTTTGACTTTTATCAATTCACTGCATCATTTCATCTCTGTCTCAGTTTCCCCCCTGACAAAATATGGTTAATTCTTTATACAAAACTTTGAAATATTCAGCCCCCTTTATCTGAAGAAAAGCCAGATATTATTCATTTTAAAGTTTACGAAGTGTCATTGTCAGTGATACAGCCTGTTCCTTTTAATTTCATATTTAAGCATAACTCCACTGAAGTCTGAAGATCTTGATTTATTTCTGATTCTACAAATTAAAATGAAAGACTTTTCTTGGAGATGTAATTCATGAGTTTAATGTTTCATCAAATATGCTTTTGTTAAGTGCTGAACAGGCACATTACTCAAGGTCATAAACTAAGGCAAATCACAGGCAACTGAGCAGCTCCTGTCCTCCTCCTGTGGTCTCCACGTCTACCACAGAAGGCTAATTATTTTACAACAAAACTTGAGAAGTGTATTTTCTCCCCAGAGCCATATTTGTTCATTGTTTCACTTCTATTTCTGCTTCCAAAGCATGAATTCATGCCTGCAGTTCATATTTTCCCATCAGAACCGCAGTGCTTGATTCATCTATCCATCATCAAGGAGAATCATGCTGTAGGTGAGCTACATCCTTCAGAAGGATTACGTTTTAGTAAATGCCAAATTTAAACCACAACAAAAGAAAATGGATAGAGTTCAGAATTCAAGTAAATACCAGGAATATCTCTCAATTCACCTAAGCTGTTGGTCTTCCAAGGTTGCTGATTAAAAATCAAATAAAAATTAAAAAAAAACACTCTAAATCCTTTATTCTTATTTTTTCTTGAAAAGATATCTACTATCAAGTTCTGTCCCTGCATCCTCATTATGTCTGGTTTTGGCCCATAGTGTCTTGAGCAATATATTTAATATCTGTCTGTATCTATTTCTTCTATAATTTAGATTTAGACTGAAATTCTCTACCGTTAGCCTGCAATTTTGGGAAAGAAGCTGTAAGAAACTCTGGTACACATACACACACTGTTGCAGGATTTTTCTTCAAAACTAAGAGGAGGATAAAATCCCCCCATTAGCTCTCTTTTTTGGAGGGTGGGGGGGAGGGGGAAAAGGTGTTAAACTAACTGAAAAAGGTGTCAACATAAAATGGAAGGTAACATTAGCCAACAACTGCCACTACCATTACATTAGAAGTTGAAAACTGTCTTTAGCACAGCAAGAATTCAATAATGAAGCCAGCTAGATGCAAAAAGGCAGCTCCTCTGAGCCTTACGCCTTGTTCCTACGAAGCCTTGAGCACCCCGCTTACGGCTGGAGCAAGCTCGACGCTTGTTAGGGGGCAGCTAAGGGGAATCCTGTGACGACGTGACCCCACACCAGCGGCAGGACAGCATGCAAAATTCCAGTCCGAGTAGGGTGAACTAAATGTGATCTGTGCATGGTACACAGACACATAGACAAATCAACAAAAAGGACGACGCATTCTACATCTTCCTTAGTGGAATCCTACAACATGCCCTTACTGCCATGACCAACCCAAGACTAAGTGTCACTAGCGGCAGTGGAGAATGGCTTGGGGGACCTTTGCCAGCTGTATCATCTCATTGCAGCGGGAACACTGATGTGTATCAGGCACTTTGGAAAGGGAAAGTCCTGTCACAACAGGGTGTTTACGAGGTGCCACAAACAATGGAGAGTGAAGAAACACTACATTCGCTAAAAACTTAATCTTGTGTCATTACAACTATGAGTTGCTAGAAATAAAAGAGAACTATTCAATCATCCAGACATTTCAATCCAATACAGGATATTTCCTTAAAGCGCATTTTCAGTCACATTGCCAGACTAGTTTTATAAGTCTCAGGAACTAGGTAACCACCAGTTTCTTCCCAAATTTAATCCACGACCCAGAATAAAGGCAAGGGATCAACATATCATTATGGTTCTTTTTTGGGGGGGGCGGGGGGGGGGGGAAACGAACGGACGGACTTTATCAACAGTCAATGACAACATGACTCTGGCTGACCTCATAACTAAACTAAAACGGACCATACTGCAAAAGCCCCAGAAGGATGGGCTTATAATGGCAGGGAACTAGAATTCAAGAGTCCTGTTCACTGCACTGTCATAAACCTGCTGGGTGACCTTTGGCAAGTTATTAAATCTCTCTCTCTCTACTTCTGCTCTGTATCTTTGAAACGCAGATATCCTCCTTCACAGAGGTTAAAAAAAAAGAGGATAAACCCAATCTGCTTGTGAAACACTCAGGTACTAGCAGAAGGACAAACTACCACTACAAAACATCAGGGGAGACAACTTGAAACTGTTGGTATCCATAATACTCATATAATGAATATTGTAATAATATTCACATATGAATATATAAAAGTTCGAACTGTCCAGCTTCGCCCAGAATTATACTAGAAATGAACTCTGCATGTAATATATCCAAATCAAGAGCTCATTCTTCTGTAAGAAGCCATGCCCTTAATCTCTTTGCCTTGTACCGAGACAGTTACAGACAATCGTGTATTTAAGGATCCGAACTGTTTCAAATTCATTCTTACATAGAATGTAGCAGTTTTGCCACTCCTATGTTTTGGGTTTTTTTAAATACTAACGTTATATTTACAGAAAACCAGTATTTCCAAAAGTAAACAGTTTCTTCATCTAAACAAATTAGCCGGTTATGAGGAGTGTGGATCTAGATGTCTAGAGAGCCATGATCATTATGTCAGCTCCACTTTTAGGACAAATTCCAAGACATGCTGACATAAGAGACAGAAGTCATGGAAATATAGAAATAAAAGTCTCAGGGTATTGTTTTATACCAAAACAGATATTTCTATTTTTAGGAGGGGAAAAAAAAGAAAAGTGTGTGCAATGTTGAACAGCGAGCGGTCTGAAAAAGGGAGTTCCCAGACTATAGGATTTGTCAGCCTCACGCAAAATAAAGAAAAACGTGGTTGGTTGTTTTGAAAATCTGGTAGGACCAAATGACCCTGTTAAGGCAGTTAAAGTTTATTCTAGTCTCATATGTTGTCCTGAAGCTCCTATTTTATCTTAGTCACTTCTACAGTCTAGTCTTTCATAACTAAGACACTAATAAAACAGGTCTAACAAACCCAATTTAATAAAGGCAATAAAATTATAACTACTGTAATCTTTCTCCTTTCATGATGCCCAAATACGGTACGTTGGAGCAGCGTTCAGCTCTGAGCAAGGATAGGCGAAGGGGAAAGAGTTATTTAACATTGATCCCATTTAGCCATACAAAGCTGGAAGGAGGCAAAAGGGTAATAACTTAGTGATGAAGAAAATCCAGAGACCTAGGAAAGCATGGCAGCCTCACGAGGTAGGGTTTGCCAAAAGGCTATTTTGGGGACAGACAGAGCTACAAAGCTGCTATTAAGCTTCAATCCCTAAAATAAGCCCATAAACTCGGAAAATATTTATCTGGAAGGGTGGCAGCCCAATAAAAGTTTTATGAATGTTTTAAAAGTGCCCTGTCAAGGGCCTAGCCGCTCAGTCACCTCCCTCCCTTCGGAAAAACAACACATACAAGAAAGCAGGCCCATGTGTCAGGTTCCAAAGGGGCAACGACAAGGCACTTTGAAAAATGGATCCATGTCTCCCACGCCCCTTCGTAAAAGCTAACAGAACAGGAATTCCTCTCTCCCTCTCCTGCCACGCGGTACGTACAGGGAAAAGGCCCTGGCCTCAGCTTTCCCCACTTAAAGCAGGAAAGGGGAATCTCTATAAGCTATCACCTGCCTCAAAGGTTTTCTTCTGAGGCTTTTCTTCTCCTCCCCTTAAGCTATCACCTATTGTGGAAGAGGGGGTTCAAAAAAAAAAAAAAAAAAAAAAATCAGTGTATATAAATAAAGGACTCCATGGGAAAAAAGAAGCCAGTGCATGATATTTACCACAAAGTTTGATTTTAAAGAAGTTGGTATTTTTCTAAAAGCACCCTGCATCCAGAGGCCATAAGAACGCACAGCTCATGCTCCTCAAATGAGACGATCATAGTTAATTTGGAACTGGCTAGACATGGACAGTGGACCAAATGTGAAGAGGCAAGAAAAGTCCATTTTGTACATCCACGAGTCCCATTTTTGTTAACACTTAAGACTGTACTCTGGAAAGAAATAAAAATTAAGAAAAAAATCAAACTGAGGTAATGCAGACAAATACAGTGAATTTGTTTAATTAAAGAACATTTAATTTATTTCCTAAACTCCATGTGAAGCCTGGAAATTTCAGAAAGAAAAGGGATGCTATTTCTTCCTTTTGCCACACATTTCCCTTCCCAATTTCTCTCTCCTCTTTGCCCCATCAATTCTGAAATTCTACACAAAATTAGGCTAAGGGAAAGTTTGGCAAAATCCAGTGGGGAATAATTGTAGGCAACGAAATCAAAATAGGATGGAAGTTAAAAGCCACCAAGCAATGGAAGACTGTTTCCAGCCAACCAGACATTAACCACTCACATTCGGAATCGTTTCCGCATTAAATTAGGTTCAATTATTAGGAGAAACTTCCAGAAAAATTGAACTTCAAATTTAATGTGTTCACAGTCATTCCATTAACCCTAGGCAACGTCATCCGAAAAGGCTCTCTTCATGCGTCACCAAGCGAAATGGCTGCAGGCCTCCCCCCTTTCCCCCCCCAAATAACCTTGTGGCAGAAGGGAACCAAACCGTCGGGCTGCAGCTCTGATGTGCCGTTACGCAGGGCACAAGAGCTCCCCGCCGCCACCCCTGGTGGAGACGTCATGCAGTGGCTAGTCCAGGGGACAGTTGGCAAGACAGATGTTTCCTGTCACCAGTCTCATGTTTGCGCTAAGTTACAGATATTTTTAATGTATTGTGTTACTCCATCTATCTTAGTGAATTGACCATCTTGTAAAATTCTTTTAATTATGTTATTTTCTTTTTATCATCTTCATTATCTAAAGTTATTTATAGTACTATTATCTTAGTTTCAAACACTGGCTATAAACATTGTTGCAACAGTTTCTAGATAGGGATTCATATACATGTATACACACAGACACACGGACACGCACACAACTTATTTTACGACTGCTCTGAAATGCCGCAACATGATTTTCTTTTCCCAACATACTCCTCTACGAAAAAGAATAGACTACACTGAGAAGATCAAATCTGCCTTCCTCAGGGATCTCAAAGTAGTAATTTTCAGAAGATGGCACAACACTGTCCTGTATTTGAAGCCTTGCTGGTCATTTCTTTCTGGGGGAGCAGAGCAACTGCTGAGCCAGTTTGGCAGGAGTAAGTGCTCCGTTAGATTAAGTTTCAGCATAATGTTCTCGATAGGAATCGGAGCACCATCCCGAAAGTGCAATGGGAGGGTAAAACGCCAGCCATCAAGACGGATGGTTTGTTTTTATTTTTATAGAGATTTTCTAAAGCTCAACTTTCACCTCTTCGCCCCCTCCCCCTCCTGGTCTCAGCCACCTCCCATAGCCCATCTGTCTGCTTCATTTAATAGAAACCTCTATTTCCTAACTAACGGATGCATTTGGCTAAGAAGATAATCTCTTTGTGCTCGCTTCACTTGTCACATTCCTGTTATCATATTAATACTGATTAAATACAAAACCCAACATTTAAGTCAGACCCCACACATTATTTAAGAGTGACAAGATGTTCGTATTTTGGCACTTCAAAACCTCAACCAGCATGGAAACGGCCTCCTTCCTCCCACTCAAAACACCTCACCTTCGAGCACAGGTGCCATCCATACGGATTTTTACATGACAGGTTACTTTAACAGTGTTGTCCTATTTTTGGTATCATTGGGCAACGTTCAGGTTTTCTGAAGAAGCTCTGGGATGGTACAAACCTAACCCAACTAAATTACCCTGCTGCTGACGCACCGCAGGTCAAGCAGCCTGACTTGGTGGGTTAAAAGACAGGAAAGGTCAGTACAGATCCCGGCTCTCTGAAATATCTGGTGGGGGCACTGGCAATTCACAGACCACATTCGTGCCTCAGTTTCCCCCATCTGTATGCAAGGATATTTCACAAGCTGTGATGAAGCTGTAAGGCTGGTTTATTAATATCTGTTTGGGTCTTCATGGCTGCAGACCGGAGGTGCTGCAGAAAAATGAAGTACAAATTGCCAGACATCAAATCAGCAAAAATCCAACAAATTCTGGGATTTAAGCCAACTTCACAACATGTCACACGTTAAAAGCAGCCCGTCACATGCATGATAAAGCACATTTCCCCTAACCCTGAGCAGGCATCCTCAAATTCCAGAGCAACTCCACTTATCAGAACTATATTGCAACAAGACGCAGAAGCATTCGCACTGTTCCTTCATCGCTTGTCACGTGACCATCACCAGCCTCTGTGGAAGAGGAAGGCTGGGACAGCTGTGGAAATGAACCTGATGAGATGCACACTAACTCACAGTACCGTTCAACATGTAACCATCACTGACTACTTAAAAATTAGTAACACAGCCATTTATTTATTCAGGATTTAACCTATTCAATTTAACAGACTACCGCTGCCAAGTCAATAGGAGAAGCACAAATTAGTTAGACTTAACCTCAAAGTTCTGGTGAAGTTAATCATGTATGTTACTGATTTTTAAAACTGCAATTCAAAAAGGGCCTCAGTAACATGTGTAAGTCACTAGCCATCTTTGTGTGCAAATATCAAGTCAGAGCATGCAAGCGCAATATTTATTTACATATATTACATGTGCAAATTGTCTATGAGTTATTGAAGACAGAATTAGTCTTCAATCCACTTTGATTACATCCAAGTACTAGTTACAGGCACCTCCATTCTGCTGGTACCTTTCCTAAAGGGGGATGCAACACCTCCTGAATGACTTTGGAGCAGATGAGGTTATACCATGGTCAGGAAAGCTCCCCTGAGATGTCAGGAAGGCTAACCTAACCTTCTGAGATCCGTATAAACAAACAATCGAACATGGAGAGCCTTGAACCGAGGGACTGCTGTTTACCTAACCCCTGAACTGCAGAAGACATCAATCCCTGCCTTATTAAAGAAATGCATACGCTAGCCAGGCACGCCTGCTGGATCAGCTCTCTCCCATTCACAGCTTCTCAGGGGTCGGAGGAAGTTCTAACAGGCCCCATCCCATAAATAAAATCCTTCTGGCTGGTGATAACTAAATTGTATTAAGACTGGCTCAGACAGCTTCAATTAGAAATCATCGATGGGGGTGGACTGAAATACCCTACCTCAATTTGCTTACAGCTAGCCCTTTTCTTTCCCAAATTCTAACTAGCTGGTTAAAAGAAAGTAGCAGGGAATCCATAACATGGTACCACTTACTACATAAGTAGCATGTCTTGAAATCAAAACTACATCTGCATAATGTACAAGTAAAAGCCTTAAATACAGAGAGACGCAGTCAACAGGTCTTAAACAGGAGATTCCCAGCCAGTAGTAAACAAAACCAGGAAACTTCAGATTCTGAATACTACAAATTTTTCCCTCAGAAGTTTACAGGTTTCTCTTTCTTTCTCTCTCCTTACTCACCCTAAAAGTCACCATCTCCACATAATACAAATTTGTCCTTCACGAAAATTAGAGACAATAAAGTTACTTAACCAAAATTAACTTGCAAAACAAAAAACTCTATAGCATAGTCACCTTATGAGTGTGTGGGTTGTTTTTTTGTTTTTTTGTTTTGTTTTGTTTTTTAAGATTTTGAGCATTAATAAAGATGGGTTGTTAATCTCTCTGAATTTTTCCAAATGTCAAATAAAAATGATCTTTTTCTGTGCTTATAAGAAGCAAACTCTAAATGAAAATCACTCCTGCTTTTCTTCCAGCACATCAAGCCTAATCACATACTTAAGGGTAAATATATTAGTGAAACATACATTGATCAACTGGACAGTAACAGTCAAATTATTCTGTTTTCACAGGTGAGAGGTCCATTTGATTTTTCACAGGACTTACTGGTGAATATTAAAAGATACAAATGTTTTAGTACTTTCTCCAAAAGATTTGATTTCTCTTTGGTCTTCAGCATGGCTCAGCCAAGGCAAAGAGGTTCTCAGAATGTTAAACTTCATAAAAGGAAGAAAGAATCAAGAAGGCAGAGCCTGGATTATTAAACCCAAGCTTAAGTTTCACTTGAAGTAGCAAACGCACCAGTAATACTAATTTTAGTTTTCCCAGGCCGCATTGAATGTACTCCAACAACTTTGTAAACACTTACAAAATCTGTACAGCTTTACACAGGCAAAAGCCAAAGATCTAGTTAAAGTTTTCTTATAATTTCCCTGTTTCAATAAAACCGTACTGGTGCCCTGTGGTTGCTCGCCTCTTGTTCAAAATACGTCTCTTCTCAGAAGCTTGAGCAGCCAAGACCCAGAGAGGGGAATATATGTACCTGAAGGCCAGAAAGCACAGCTGAGAGGAAGCCATACCTGAGCCATGTCTAGTTAAAACTGGTCCTAGTTGTAAATACAGCCTCCCCTTATACATGTCTTCATATACATTCAAAAAATGTGATTTTGGTGACAACTAGAAAAGAAATGCATCTGCCTTTCGTGCAATATTAGTTTGGTTTTTCTTCCTGAAAATTCCTTCACGTTCTCTTAACAGTCCTGGAATAAAGGCTGTTATTACCTTTTTTCCATTAACCAAAACTTCAATCCTGCTCTGAAAGGTCACAGTTTCAATATAGAAAAAGGAAAAAAATAGCAAAAACAATTATGTCCTCAAAGTACCTTAGAGTATCCTTAGAGCGTAACAAGGAAAATATGAAGAAAAACTAGGGCAAAAAGTCACAGATTGGAGAACTAGGTATCAATTTCCACATGACCTCCAGAGGGACTATAATCTTCGTACATCTTCTGAAGAGGTACTTGTGAGAACAGTCGATTGTAATGAGCCATGAAAAGAAAATCCCCAATTCCTGACATACAGCCTGCTTCTGTCAGCAGGAACTTTTATTTTTTAGCACATTTTCAGTCCCTGAAAATGTCTTTTCTCTCCTGCTAACAGTGTTACCTGGCACGCGCTGCTTGGCATAGCCCGTGTTACCATTATGCTAGCTTGCAAAGAGAATTTACTGCAGTCATAAAGAAAACAAATGCATGTTTTGTGTTGTATTCATATTATAATACCAATCCACATGTGCGGACACTTTAGGAATACTTAGTCCTTAGCCTAACATGCCCATACGCTAAGTGGTCTAAGTAGAGAAAGGGAATGTTATTTTCACAAATAGAAAACTGAGAAGGTAAGCAAATGTATTTGGAAATGCGTAGCTGGCAGCAAAGCCAGGAACTGAATTATAAGCCTCAGGTGCACAGCAAAAGTTCCTCATTTATATCCAAAGACAGAGACAGTTAAGGACAAAACAGCAAAGTAACTGAAGGGATGTCATAGGACCATTTTCTTGCTTCAGAGTTCTATAGTTTGTTTGTTTGTTTTTAAATATATATATATATGTATGTATATATATTTATTTTATTAAAAAAATGCAACTGAGGCTGCTCAGGGGAGAGAGAGGGACGGAGAGAGATGGGGAGGAGAAAGGGGGACAGAGAGACAAGGCAGATTAGGGTAACATCAGGAAAATGAAACTGGGTAACTAATCAGTTGAGGCAGATAGGAACAGGTTCTCCAAATTACTAAATTGCCTTGATTTCCTAATCTGCAATAGTTGGAGGGAAGAAAAAAAGGAGGAAGAAGAGAAATTGGGGGCTCAGAGGTTTAAAAAAAATCTATTCTGATAAAACCCACAGCACATAAACGTATGCAATATGGAATTCTTATGATTGAAGTTATAACCTCAGATATTATTAGAAGAAAGACTAAGTCAGGATGATGGTTTTCTCTACTTTACCTATAACTTTTATTCCAGGTATTAAGGATTTTCTGCAGCTTTTTTTTTTTTTTTTTTTTTTTTTTTAAACGCAATGACACCACAGTTACAGCCAGGAAATGCTTTTGTTATGTTGTACAAAAACACTTTACAGCTGACACCCCTCTCCCCCATCAAAACAAGCCCAGTGAAGCTCCAGTTATTTCCTGTTGAGCACTCGAATTGCTTTGTGAAAACACAAACCAAAGACTGCTTTACACAGACGTCCATAAAATCAATGCACGCTTAAATAAAACTATTTCTTGTCCCAGAAAGAAAACTTGGATCAGTCTCTCAACACTACCATTCTTGTCAGGTGACATTTCTCATATCCGCTAAACACTGGCTACTGTTACATGTCAATACTTCAAATTACCAACAATTTGCAAACCACAAAGAACGACGCTCCCAGGAAGCCCTCGTCGTGCATGTTTTCACTCAGGCTTCACAAAAATATCAGAGCAAACACTGGTGGAAGGGGAAGGGCCCAAGGGATGAACACTCAAAAATCATGCAAACAAGCCCAAACACTTTATAGAAAGGGAGGAATGTCTCCTTCCGAGATGGCAATCTGAATGCATGACCTATGCTTGTGGAAGCTGACATTTAACAGGATCAAAGTTAAATTACATAAAGGTTTGGAACCCAGTATTTTCCACTCAAATATTGCAGAGTCACAAGTGAGGACTCTAACATCCAAAGACAGTAGTCCATTTTGCACACAAGGAAGCAGAAAAAGACGAAGGAAAATAATTCCTCCTTTGAAGTTGTATAAATTAACTATAGACCTGGGAATACCATCTAGATCTCAACTTCCACATCCTGGCTCTAAGGAAACAAGTTAAGAAGGGGGCTCTTGGACACAGCTGCCCACTAGAAGGGGGACAGAATGAGCTGTTCCCAAAAAGATAGCAACGAAACCTCATGTTCTACCTGTGCCCAGAGTACTTAGCAGTCATTTCTCATTAAAATGAGTAATCCTTTGAAACAAAACTCCCGTTAAACATTTGAAAGAGTAGAGGCAGTAATTATAAAATGTGCAAGTCCCCAGCACAATTTTTGGAGTGCTTCATGATCACTTTAAAAGTATTGTTTTTTGGCAGTCTCCTGATGCAGACTAGTCCCGCAACTGGATCCGCAGGGATCTTCTGAATCTCCCATATGTAGCTGTATTAGACATCAACTAAGCCCTTAGCAAGAAAAAGGTCTCCTCCCTCCCAGAGGTACAGCATTTAACAAATGAGTGGCAGTGAACTTCCCCCATAAAAGTAAAATTAGGATTTCTGTTAATTATCAGACATATGTATTTTGTTACACTTCTGAAGAAACCATGCTTGGTCCCTTCAGTACTTTTTCAAGGCATACGCTGAAGCATCCCAACACTACAGTGGAAAGTATATGGCTTCTTATATTGAACTAGACTAGAATTAAAACAAAAATGAAAACTCCCACTTGTTCTAGGAGACATAAGGTATTTAGGAGACCTTTTTTTTTGGTGTTCTGATGTTGCCTAGCAGATTTGTACAAACACATAGTAAAACACACTGCTAGCTATATTCTTTCTCCAGAGAAAAAGAAGCATTCTAACACTTGAAGTTACAGTGAAAGCGTTGAATTTGCAAAATGAAACACCTAAAAAGACAATGAAGAGCAAACAGAATGTAGCACATGCATCCTGCTCTTGTGTGTGTATGGTATGCTACCAAATTAAACTTCTGTAGTATCAGAGAAAAACTGATCACATTGGATTAGAACATGGCACAGAACAAACAGTTTGCAACTTTGAGCAGCATAAACCCAGTGAAATCAAAATTAAATGCGGAATTTGGTCTATATGGAATAGGATATTCGAGTTTGCAGTGGATGCAGCAAGGTCTCTCCACTTAAAGTGAACAGTATTCTAAATGACAATGTGGCAAGATTTTTAAAACTTGAATACAGTTTTATTCTGCAGTTGTAACTTTACAGGACTATGTAACTATTGCACATGAAACATAGGGTAGGATTATTATTATAGACAAAATAACCTTGCTCATTTCCTGATTGAGTACTTAATTTTGCCACCCACTAACATATTTTCCTTTTTCCTACAAAAGGATAACTTACAATAAAAGAACTCCTTTTAACAAAGAATTTCCTAAGCACACTAGGCAAAGCTTATGGCAGCCTGATGGGGTGGTTTACACGAAAGCAAAATGAAGCTGCAAGATATTTGATAATTTGGAAAAGGTCACTGGATAAGTTAGTGGCAGTGTGATGGCAAATACGAGCTGAGAGTGCAGCAGCCTGCTTAGCTACACCAATTACCCGACTCGTCCTTGCCAATGATCTAGACTGCGCAACAGGGACCAAGTAGCTTACAGCAGCTGGCTCTGGTGATTATTCAAAAGTCAGCAAAGTAGCAGCCCTAAACATGCAAGATGTTTCTTTTCTGCCAGGGAATGCAGCTTTCAACAATAACTACAGTCCCCCAAAATAACAGAGCCTGGATTAACTGGGGAGATGCATGACCACAGGAGACCCTACACAGAACTAAGGTTATAATAAGCAGCATTACCAGCTCTCAGTTTTACCACAAATCTCAAGATAAGTGCACTTCTTTTGAAATCCCAGATCCTAAAAACATGCAACCGGGCACATATCTTAGTTTAAATTATGCATCTAGCCCTCATGGCTTAGGAACATCTCATATATGTGACCCGAGTTTGCTGTGAGGGCAAGCTCACTCTTGTGCAAGGACAAGGTGCTTCTCTATCCAGGGCAAGGAGAAGGGTTCACTGAACATTGCTCTTTACCACTGACTAGCAATTAGTCACAGAGCCTCATGATTTTTCCTGAAGACCACCCGTAACACTAGCTTCCAGGGTGGTGCCATAGTCACTGGTATGTGTGATGAGTAGGGAAAAAACACTAAGACTACATCACGTGATGCAGGAATACCAATGGCCCTTCCAATTACAGCAGTTAGCGCTGCTTGTGGGAAGGGTATCTTTTAGGTATAAAGTGTTTTTGTTGAAGGTCAATGACGTTTTTTGGAAGTTCCCTTTGCAGAGACATAAAAGGGGTTTTGGGGGAGGAAAAAAGCTGACTCATCTCATTCCTTTCAATTACTCAAAACTGACTCTAGTTCCATAGGAAGATAAAAAGCCAGCAAGATCACTGCGCAGCCTGTACTGTGCCCAATCCAAGGGCTCACAGAGGAGCTGGACCTTTTTCTTCTCCAGAGGCACTCAATAAATACTGCTGTGTCATCAGGTGCCTGATATTTCTATCATCAGTGTCTGCTCGATCCCAGAACAGCAGCCTGCTAAACATATGCTATATTCTATTTTGATATCCAAAGAGTCTTAACCTCCCCCGGGCACACTATCCACTGTAGTGGACAACGATGCTGCCTGTCAAACCAGTCTGTACGATCCATCCATCACTCTTCAAAGCTCTAACTTTAGAGACAGACTCCTGCAATTCAGTCATTACTGTCAAGACCAAGATCTACTGATAGTACCATGGATGAGGAAGAGAAACAGTTAATAAATTAACACTTCTTTGACTTCTGTTTTCATTCCAAAGGAACATGCACAAATCTTGGCTTTGATTCTGCAAAAAAACCCCTCTAAGGTCAAGAAAACTGGATATTCAGCTCCAAAATCAATATGGGCTTGCAGGATGTCACCTCTTAAAAGGTAGATTTGAGTTCTTCCGCCCAACTTCTTCATATAAATGCAATATAAATTCCTAGTTCTTATGTGGTCACCAGGAGATTTACATCACTACAGCTTAATCCACTCAAGAGAGGATCACATAGGGAAGTGATGCTTCCCTGGCAACAATCCTCTCCCGCCTCTGTCCATACTATACTAGCCAACTTTCACAAAAAGGACAGAAGGAGATTTGTGTGAAGTACCCCTTAAGGATTTTAGGTTTTGTTTGTTTTAGAGGGTAGGGGAAGAGAGACTGTGAAAGAACAAGCAGAGCTAATCTCCAGCTTTTAAATAAAACACAGCTACACGGATTTCTTTGCCTTTGGGCTTTTGCTTCTCCTCTTAACTGAAATCCTGTTCAGCCTCACCTGATACTGACAGGGATGGCAACCTACCAGACCCTTGCAGCCAACAATCTTTTTTTCTTAGGCCAAATGAAATTCAGGCACATTTAAAGTCCATGTTTGCCTAGTCTGTCTCCTCTTCTAATAAAAGAAAATAAAAAATTATCTTATTTTAGTGCAACACAAGCAAAGAATTCCAAATGCCAAGATCTCCCACAAAGAAAGTATGCTGCTTAGTGACAGGATGTTTAGTTATTCTCAGTGCAATGAAAAAGTTTAGACTGCCCTATTCCTGCTGATGTCAGTAAGGACAGCCCTCCAAATTACAGAGTTTGGAATATGACAGGTATTTACTATTGACTAAAAGTTCATCTCCTACAGTTGTTTAAAAGAAGCTATAACCAATACGCCACAAATGCTAGCTACATTGGTGTGCATATAGTAGCTGAGAGCTATCAAAAGAAAGCGAGACACCCCTGGAATAAAAGGAAAATACAACACAATAAAGATATCCCCAAATGGAAATTATGGGAGTCCATGGGATGCACAATTATTTTTCCATTGCATGTTTCCACCTTTGCACAACTCCAATATCCCTAATGCTATTTAAACTCTATTCATTTGATTTCCTTGTTTCTTAAGTGAAATGCTAAGAAATAACTTGTTTGAGTCCAACTTTTAAACCCACAATTTTCAGCTGGGATTGAAATTAGGCAGAGCAGCACTGGTCACCTACAGTTCTTAAATCAGTGCTTTCCCTCTATATCATTAGGAACTTTACAAGTCAGCACAGAATCCAATCCAATGAATGAAGCTAGATACAGAAACACCACACTGAAGACACGGCATCTCCACAATACTCTAAGGAAAAGGGAAAAACAATATTTAACATTTCTACCCTTAATTTCACATAAAAATGAGCAAGTCTCAAGAACAAAAGCACATTGGTTAATTCTTACCACTTTACATCATCTTATACCAACACCGCAAGATCCCAGAGGCACTGGGACCCCTGAACTAAGAACATCATCCACACTATTAGCTGAGAGCAGACTTATGATAAATTCAACCCTTCTACCAAGGCAAGAAGCGGAAACAGTGAAAACAGACTTGCTCTCTCATATGCAATAACACTTATAAGTGGAACACTTATAAAACTGGCAACAGTAGAAATGGTCACAAACAAGTTTGTCTTCACCTGTTGTAAGAAACTTAAGACTACCGTTATCCTGAACAGGTACAAACAATACCAAAGTAAAAAAGCTCGCATTCCAATTTTCTCATTTGTATCTCTGCCTGTGAAGAGTGTGCATTTTATTACATTTAAATTTGCTCAACTCAGAAATGTGCTGAACTGTTATGAATTTGTTAGATATGCACCGCTTCTTTTGCATTAAGAAATAATGTAGCTTTTTAACACATCTCATGTATAGCAATTTTTATTGTATTGAGCTCAAAAAGAGAAGAAAAAAATTGCAGTCAAACACACCACAGTGCAACAGAAAGGACAAATACTTTACTAACAACTAGATGGTAAAGGCAGAGTCAGAAAGGAAAGTGAACTATGTCTGAGATATCAGGTATGCCCCAATTAGATTTTAAAAGCTGCTGCATTTTACAATAATTAAACGCAAGACAAACACAACATGCCAGAACCAATGAAATTGGAATATCTAGAGCTAATGTGTTAAACGATGTCATGAGACTCATCAAATCAGATTATGATTTTGCAAACCAAGCTGAGTTTGACAGAGTAAGTTAGCAGAGTTTGACAGGGTAAATTCTTGGGCAAGAGAAGTTACAAAATCAGCAATTAGCATTAAATTATTTAAATGATTCACTGAACTTTCCTCTGAATTTCTTATCCGCTGGCATGACATTCCTAGGTGCAACATGTTGAAATAACCATCTTCCAAAGACAGTCATTGGCAGATTTTGTCTTTTTTTTAAGAATAAGACACTTAAACATACAGTTTCTGCCTTCTCAAACTTGTTCTTGATTTCAGAGGTGGACAATACTTTTCACTCATTCACCCGGACTGTATAATGCAGTGCTCCCATTTACAACACTAACAGCTGCTACGTATCACCTATCTCAACAAGATGCGCTTCATCAGTAGCTCTGTCCCTCTCACACACACACAGACTCACTGGCATAACTTACAAAGCAGTGTTGTTTAAATTTGCTTTTAAATTCTGTTTAAGCAGCTTGTTAAACTAAGCTGTAAATTCACAAGAGTTCTGCTTATGTCCCCTTTTTTATGTATTTGATTATACAACCAGTCTGAAAACTAAGTCATTTTGTAGAGTAATAGATCTTGAAACTTTCTCCTCTGTTAAAACACAAATAGCTCCACAACCTAGCCCTACAGAATAGCAGATTTGCCAGCAAATGCACATATATATATATACACACACATATATTTATATTATTTTTTAAATCAGACAACACTGTAAACAGTGTAGAAAGTTATATCTTGTCATTCAGGCAATAAAAGTTTATCTGAACATAACAACAGAAACCAGGTGAAAAATACATTGTTTTTCTAATTTCTACCACCCTGGGGATTTTTTTTTTTAAAAAAAAACCCTGAAACAGGCACTAGAAAACATCCAGACTAATCGACATATGAGTACTCTCAAAATGGAACTTCAGCTTCTTCCTCTGCAAAGATGATTCTGCAGTGCAAGAAATCTCTGCTAAGTAACATCTCTCAATAATCAAGCTACACTTTGCTTTGCTTTATATCATGCTATTAGCCTTAGTTCTACCTCCTTAGACCACCCGAAGGGATTCTTCTTCATTATACTCTTCAAGTACTTTCGGATAATCGTATCTCCCACTTAGACATCATTTAGCCAAGTTTCATGCGTTTCTTTTCATCTTCTTTCCCTCATAAATCAATCCCTTCAGCCTCTTCAGCATTCTTGTTGCTCTTCCCTGAATTTCTTCCAAATTGCTGACATCTTTCAGGGGCTGAGGAACTTCCAATTGCATGCTGTGTTCTAGACACATGGGGTTTTTTTTTACTCTAAAGGAAGATAACTGAACCTTTTCAAGACGTATCAATACTCAAATTCTGGAATAAATGTAAATCAGAGGTTTCATGGCATTTTTCTCCACAATAGACAATTATTATCCCCATTTTACAGAATTAATTACTGTTGCACACAAGTAGTGCCAGAAAAAGAAACAGATCCTGTGTTCTATCATTCCCAGTTCCAAGGTCTGCCAAGTTTCAACATACACAAGGTCCCTGAACGGAGATCTGTAGTCAAACGCAAGCCATTTCCAAGTGACAAAGGAATAACGCACGGAGACCCCAACACTTCCCCATGTGAGCAACCATGGGGCTGGAGGCTGCCGCCGCCAGCAGTGGTACCAGAACAACCCCTGGAATAGATTACAACGTGCCACGTTTCACTATTACCTTAAGCAGTCAAGGTGCATGTCTCTGATACATCTACCTGATTTTTAGAAACAAACCTCTAAAAACAATAAAAGCAGCCCTCAGCTCTCATAAGGTTAACTACCCGAACAAGCTACTCAATTCCAGAGGTTAAGACTAGTTTTAAATAAGACAAGACTGACTGACTGCCAGGCTGAGGCAGTTCAAGGCAGTTTTCGACTTGCACATTTCCTTCCCTTCCCTCCCACTCCCTGATATATTTGTGAAGGAATCACTGAAAAATAAAGAAAGTCAAAAAAAAAAAATTAGACTTCTTCACAAAAGGAATCTGTACAACAGAAAACGCGTGGAACCAAGCTGAAGAACAGGGGGGAAGGGAGAGAAGAATCTGATCGGTTAAATTTAATAAAAAACCTGAAAAACCCACAAACAGGATGCAGACGCATTAGAAAAGCAACACTGACCTAACAATGGAATGTGAACTGCAGTTGACTTAAACAGCATCGCGGCAATAGCCCTCCCCCTCCACCCAAGCCTTCGACTCTTAAAGAAACAGTTATTTAGACCCTTCCAAAGTTGGTGGGTTTTTTCCCTGCTAACCATGCTTTGCTAGATGCTATGAGTGAGCTGATTTAGCTTATTGCCTCTTCTTTCCGGAGAGCTAAAGCACCCAAATTTGATCCAGGCTAAAGAAAAACAAAGTTACGTTATTCTGCCTACCTTACCGACAGACTAAATTCAAATATTTTGCATACATATTCTTCTCATTGGAAGAGCAGACACCATAAAGGACCCTCTGTTTCATGATCTACTGTTAAACATCAGGAAAACGTAATATGAGATAAGGAACGCCTTGGTGAAATGGATCATTTCTTTCCACATCAACTCAACTTTCAAACTAAAAAGCCATTTTCTAAATTTGGGTGCCATTTTCTTAACACAACCGCTGGTTCACAGTTAAAGTTCCTTCTTACATTGACAAAGATGGCAAAGACTCCTCCCTGTTAGGCTTCTCCCTGTCCTGTGAAGAAGGGTTTGCTCAATCCAAAATTTGGAAACGGCAATGTAAATACCATCCTCCTGTTGTTCTTCTCCTTCATAATATTTTTGTTCCCAGTTTACTGTCCTTTACTCAGCAAGCTCCGGGTAAAGTCCTTTTCTACACCCAGTGCTCCAATACACGGCAAGAATAGACATAACACCAAACAATACTTGCTAGATAATAAACAGGCAGTAAAGGTGACATTTCAACAGCGCCCATTAAAATGTATACGCTAGCATTCACCTGTAGGTTCCTATGGCCGTTTTCACCAAGCACCTCAAAAACTGGATCTCCCACAGGAGCAACAGATATGCCAGCTGCTCAGTCTACCACCTCTACAGAACAAAAGGTACCAAGAACACTACATTTTTAAAGGTGTCATCTTGATTTTCAGCTTGAATCCTTTCCAGCGGTGTGGTCCAGTCACACATTATTTCACCGCCTACTGGAAGCTACCTGTCTTAGCGAAGGCTTAAAAGCTTTTCCACAATAGAAAAATGAAAAACATACATGCACCCAGTGCAATTTCTTTCTTTAAGTACGCACTCTGTTTGCTAATTAGGCTTTCAGTCCTACTCGCAAAGTTGGCCATTTGGTGACAAAACTGGAATTATTACAGCTGGGATAGAAAACAGGAGCCTTTTGCTTAGTCAGAAATTCTTATCCGACAAGTCAAAAGAAAGATGATTTGCTAGGGGCCAAGTTTAATGCATTTGCATCAAAAAGTCTGAAGTTAAATGGAGAATAGTCCATCTTTGGCAAGAAATCAGGAAGCTTCAGTTTTCTCTGTAGATCAACCGGTATGTGATCGTTTGGTGTCGTACAACATCATGCTTCCTTTTCTCCCCTTGTACAACAGAAGTAGTTTTGCTCGTCTGCCCAGAGAGAGTGGAGGATTAACTACTAACAACTGGGCTGAAGACACTAGAGAAATGCAAAGTACTACTAGCATTACACTACTAGAATTGTTAAAATATTATCCTACAATCTGAATTAAATGAAGCACTTACTGCTGTTCAGAGGCTCAGAATAACTCTTCAGCCTTAACAGAAAAGGAAAAAGCAACAGTAATGACGCTTCTTATAAACTCTAGCACCCATCATTTCCCACGCTCTAAGCTAAGGAGGCAGAATCCTTGCAGTAATTCATCAAGGATGAAAAATACAATACTACATAAAATTGCAAAACCAAAAGACACAAGCCATAAAAAAATCCCTTGAGATCCCTAAAAACTCATTCATTAAAGTGCTTGCAGTTTTTGCTTGAAGGCAAGTTAGGTAGTAATAACATACAGAACAGAGCCAACCTAAGGAACCTGCATGCAGAATGCTGTATTTAATAAGTAGCTACAGGTAAAAATGATCACAGGTTTGTTTTGCTTCATTTGCTCAGGATGGCTCTGTTGAAAGCCATACATATTTTAAGAGCAGAGAGATTTCCACAACCCTTTCTGGGCACAGTGTAATTCCTGTGTTACTGATACTTAAGCAGAAGTCATTTTGAGACCTGCGGTTTTTTATATGCAGATGTGGCTTCAGGCCACTCAATCTCCTAAGTCACAACCACCATCATTTAATTAAAGGAGAGACAAACCACCAAATAATCAATGTCCACATGGATATGAGCTGATGCCACAACCTTTAAGAAACTATTGGAAATATTCAGACAGACTTGCAATATGGAAAGATCCTCTACACTTGACACAGATTAGCGTTTGTTCACTGAAATTATGAGCACCAACCTGGAATTCGGATTTTAAATTTGCCGCTTTGTCCAAAGCCACCTTCTATCACTCCATCTTCTCCTGTAGATAGTTTCACTTTTAGACCCACAAAAATTTGGATGTTCGTTTCCTTTTTAAACAATGAACGACCAATCACACTGTAATCATCCATCACCTGCAAAAGAAATACGACTTCATGAGTCTACAGCTTAAAGTGACAAGAGAAATTATACCTATGAGATGCACTATAGTTTGGTGACTTTTACCACCCTGCCTTTGGAAAACCATTTACCCTCTAGTGAACAAAGAGCACTAGATTAGCCATCTAGAACAGCTCAGTTTTAAAGGCAATTTGTGTCCAGAACTATAGTAGACTACAGGAATTAATATATTTCTGCTTTTACCTCCCTTTTTGTAATATAGGAAAGGGGAAACCTGCCTCAATGTGCTGTAAAGATCAGTGAACTAAAATCTCTTATTTGCTTTGAAATCTTTCTGTGAAAGGCACTTAAGTACCAACACACACAAGAAGTTTATTCCACTACTTATCCTACCAGCAAGTACATATCACCTACATAAACATTCTGTCTCTTAGCTCCAGAACTGCATTCCAACAGCTGCACTTTCAAAGAGGTGACAGAATTACTCAGTTTCTAAATACAGCCTTTTAAATAGTCACCTTTACACACACATTGATTTGTTAAACTAAAAACCTTACGACCGTTGTATCCGATTTTAATTTCAAGGTTTGTAACCCAGTGGGAAGAACCATTCCAAGTTCGGATTCTTAATTAAGCTATCAGAAACAAGAGGCAGCAAGGTTGGTAGTTAAGGCAAGATTAACTATCCTCCCTTAGGCATTACAAAGTATAAGGTGCAGTCAAGTGAGCCTAATCCTGTAGGTGTGAATATCCTTGTACCCTTAACGCCTGGAGTTACTCCACCTTGTAGCTAGAGCAAGAGCCTTTATTTACTTATCAGAAGAAATAAGGGGGTAATATTTAAATTTTTGTGATTTTTTTTATTGTGGCAAAAGTTGCTATTCTCCTCCTCATTCCTTAGGACCAATTTTTAGTTAAACTAAGAGTTTCAAAGAGGAAAATAACCACAAATAATGGTCAAGAGGTGCAACAGATTTTGAATACTCTTTTTATTCAGTTTAAATTATGACTCAAAGTGTTGCAGGTTTATCAAAAGCTACTCTCCTTCCCTGAAGCCTCTTCCACAAACAGTAGTGGATATACGCATAGACTCAAATCCCTAGCATTCTTTTTTTAAATTTGTTACACAGGTATGCACATACTTTAATGCCAAAAGACTCAGTTCACAGCATAGCAGTAATTCTAGCATCATAAATTCCAATTTTATAATTGTTTAAAACAGGGTTCACTTGCTCAGCTCTAACCATCCTTGAAAGGGTCAGGCAGTACCACAGAGAGCAGTGGCGGCACCAGCATCCCCCAGACCCCATCCACATGCAGGAACAAAAATATCTGCAGCCTTTCTTCCTTCTTTCACATGGAGATGATAACAGCAGAAGCAACTCTCAGCTGTGTAAAGTCAAGCGAGTAGGCAGAGGCATTCAGATGTCTGGACAGCATTTGCTGCCTAAACATCCATTCCTTGCCTTTTTGCAAAAGGTCAGAGTTTGGGGCTGCCTTTTTTTTTTTTTCTTTTTTTTTTGCACGCACTCCTTGGCTGTAGCTTGTGAACTGTTAATGGTAGTATCACAGCTTGGCAACCTCTGGCTTAAAGTTAAAACTGAACATCTTTTATTAGAGCAACTGATATGGTTGGAGGGAAAAAAAAGCTTTCAGGCACATACGCTTTTCTTTGGGGTTGCAGTAGAAGCCTAGCAGAAGCAGAAGCTGCTAATTCAGACTTGAGAAAGCACTTACAGACTCAAAAGATTGTCATTTTTCCAATTGTATCAACTGCTCAAATAAAAATATTACCTCTCCCTATAAATCTTTTATTCCTAAAGCAGGAATTTCAAAACTGAACATCCCTCTTCTCCACTGCTAGCTACTTGCTTCTCACCGTTATATTTGAAATATAGATGGTCTCCTATACTCAGTAAGGACTTTTCCATATATCTATTATTTCCATAGCTATCCCTCAAAATGGGACAGGAAAACAACATAAACCACAATATACATACTGCCCCCCCCCCCAACAAGACCTTCAAAGTTATCTTTAACTTAATTAAAAGACTGAATTGTAGGGTCATACTAGCATGGTTCAGTTTAGCCTCCCTGACAAGGCTGTCAGAAAAAAAATTCAGAATGATTTCTGTGAACAAGTGTTGTATGCATCATGTACTTCAGAGTCAACCAGCAATGAAAACCTAAAATTAATATATGTATATGATAATAAAAAAGTTACCATTTAAGTGTGTCATACTCATTTAATGCTTTAAAACAAACAAAACAAAAAAAACAAAGAAACCTCAACACTCCTCTTAAAAGTAAATGTTCTTTTTAGGGCCTTGCACTTGTATACTAATTCTAGCACTGCAAATGCAAAGATCCTGGGCCAAGGAAGTCATCTGCTTTGTTCCTTTCACTGGGCTGGTCAACCTATAAGAAAACTCCTCCTCTAGCTAATTGTTAATATTCTGTCCAAACCAACATTATTCCTTGGGTATTGAAAAAGGCTATTTCAGAAAAAAAAACTTGCTTTAACAGCTCTAAGATAATAGGAAATCAGCAAGTTGTTTGAGTGGCAGTTGGAAACAAAACCTTCATGTCCTGGAGTCTCAGTCCCCCACACTAAATATTACACACACACAAAAGGGAGAGGAGCAAGCGAGAGATTGGCCTCTCACCAACCGACCTCTCTGAGGACGACTAAATGATGAGAGAATACCTGGTGTAACAAGAACTAAGATAACTGATGACTCTTTGCAGTAAGATAAATGAGTGAAGGGGTAGAGCTCACAGGTAATTGCTATGAAGGAGTCCTCAACTGTAAGACAATTTTATAAAAATAAAAGAATAATTTTTTAGTCTTTCTTTGTAGAAAGCCACAGAAATGCATGTTGTTCTCTCCAACTGAAACTCAACACTTCCAATTACCTTACCAGCAATTTACCTCCAATCACTGGATTTTAAGTTAATCTCCTTTGAGTTCTCAGAACATCTACAATGGCAATCACTTTGCCTATTAGCTGAATGGCCTTTTGGGAGATCTTTCTGCTTTTCTCTCTCAAACGCTCTTTTTTTGTTATAAAATATTATTAACTTAAAAAGCCAAATGCCGCAAAGACAGTAAGGGATACGTAGTCTGTTCTGAAGAAACAGCAAAGGGCCTAGCAGTGAGGGCAGACTAATTTTATTAACTTCAGGGAAACTTCAAAAAGCTTTAGGGCTTTAATGCCAGACAGAGACGACCCCAAAAGTCAGTTTAAGTGCTGCATAAACAAAGGATTAGGACAAGAAAAAGCTGAAGGCTCCTTGCATTTCTTGTTTATATTGTCATATGACCTAGTGGGAGTGGGAGAGGGCTGCCTCTCTGACTTTAATCCCCCATGGTGTACAGTGGCGTTTCAGTTCACTGACCTACATTACGATAATATTTTTTTAAATTTATGGGCAGAGGTGCAGCATCAAACTCACTTAAGGACTTTAAAAAAAAAGGGGGGGGCAGAGTGGGCGGAAAATATCCAGAAGAGAAATTTTTCTGGCTGGTATCATCTCCCTCTCTCACTGAGGTTAGATCAGCAGCTTAGAAAGGGATTTCAAGTTCAAAGGGAACGTCTCTGTTACTCTTGTTTTACGGCTTAGACCAGAGGACACAATAGCACCGGGTTTATGAAATATCCCTTCCCACTCGGCTTTTGTGCTCGCAGGAAAAAAGTAAAGAGCAGTTTATTGCCATAGGTGAAGCATGTGCATCTCTGGCACACAACACTTTTGCTAAGACCAAGAAGTTCACAACAAAAGATTAACCAGCCCACGCTCCCCATTTAACAGTACTTACACTACCATACTGCGCTTGCCAAACTGCAATTAATGGTACACGCGTTGGTATTCAGTGCAACCTACAGTGTAATTTCAAGGAAAAATAACTATGGGATTTTCTTTTTGAGCAGGAATAGCAAACTATACTGTCTGGCCTGTTAAACCACTCATTTTTAAGGTGACTTAGAAGTTACTGTCATCTGAACACCCTCTCAAACAAGTCATCACACACATTTTGAGGGCAAACTCCTCCACATCTTAACCCATCTGCAGAAAAAGCAAGGGGATCAGAAAAGAAAAGCACACAGGAGGAAACAGAGTGGTGCCAAAATAAGAGATAGGCAATAAGAAAAATTGAGACAAAAAGTAAAAATACTGAATTTCAAGTATTAGAAGGAGACAGAGAATCGCCTTTTCCTATTTAACCTAAAATTATGTTGTTTAAAATTAGAAATAAAACAAATAGAATTAAAATAAATGATAAAAACAGGTCTCAGTAATATTCTGGGCAAACTGAAAAAGGTCCACTGGAACTAAAGCAGAGAACAACAGCAGGAAAAAAAAAGAAGAAAAAGAACCTAAGGGTAGCACTAAAGATACAAAGTGTTTTCATTCTTTTTTGTACTTTACAAAAGGTACACTTGAGACATCTTCATCTCACAGTCAATGACAGATCATTTATTTCAAAAAACCAGTTTCAGAACACATTTCATTTCTGTGTCAGAAGTGGAAATATTCTGGATGCTGCAAATTCCTATTCTTCTTTTTAAAAATGTGGGCTCATGTACTGGAAAAAAATGACCATACATGGAGCCCCAAGGGGGTGAAGGAGAAAGGAATTGACAGGTTTTCACCAACAACTGGGTTTTGGGAGTTTTCTGTTTCTCCAAATATGGTTCTGACTTTTAGTTTGTTACTGCAGCCTAGGTGAACGATCTGGTACAAAGAATGATTTGGTCAGCGATGTCATTTCCTCAAGAGCTTACATCAGCATGAAAGTAAGTATTAAAGACTTTTCCGTCTGGAATTCCATCATGCACTACAAGTTTTTGGTTTTGTGTGCTGGGCTCTAAAGATGCTCTCATCGTTTTCCAAGCCAACCATCTATAAACTTCTGCCTTTGCACATCCATCCAGGAGGAAGGAAACAAAAGAAAAAAGTTAATTTCCTTTAGTACTTTGTCTCTTATTACTGCCATTTTAATAGGACAAGGACCTACCACACAGACACCTGCATATAACCTTAGTTCATTTGCAGATGTTTGCCCCATCTCCTCCCGGCCCATGTTCCTTGTACACAGCTACTTCCCACATCCTAAACAAGTCCAAATCATCTTCCTTTCTCTGCCTCAGTAAAGGTGCAATTGCATTTGTAGATTTCTATTAAGTGGTCATAAACACTCTTCCCTTTGCTGAGCATTTTGCCATCACTATAACCTGATTAAAAATAGTTCAGCAATGGAAAAGGAGCCTTTATTAAGTCAGGGAAACTAACAAATAAAAACATAATCAGACTGTTTAAATTTTAAAAGCTCTGTACATACCAATTGGTGTCTCCACGTATGCACATAATACAAACTGGACACTGACTTCCTCACACATGTCTGTAGTACAAGTTTTGTTCAACATCTATTTAAATTCCTGAGAGGCTGAATCTTTAAAATCCCAAGAAACCACAGGCACTAAATTCCTGACACAGACTAGTTAAAAACAAATTCATTTTATCATTTGAGAAAAAAATGGTTGATTGCACGATTTTATTAAACAGATCTATACTGTTCCCTTTATGCAAGAAAAAGCAACATCAACAGATACAGGGACGAAAAGAAGAGACTATAGACTGTTACTATTTACTGTACTGTTTAGGACCTCCAGCCCCAAACCAGCCAGCCGCAGTTTGAAGTGCTGTACAAATAAAGATTTAAAAGTCTATAGAGTTTACTATCCAAGAGTTTACTATCCAAGTACAAAACAAGAAAAAGGCTGCTCTCTAGAGATGTTATGCAGAAGTCTTGACCTAGTCTTATAAGAAGGACAGAGAAAAATTCCAGATTTGATGATGACTTACAGTCTGTTATTCTGAGTATCCAGAAAGACTCTGGTGGTATCTCAGTGACTGCAGAACACTCGGACACTTGTGTCAAATATTTTCAAGTATTTTAACTATGGTAATCACAGGTTCTGAGATCCTAAATATCTGAAAAAAATACTAATGAGACGCAGCAAGTTTCATTTTGGACAGTGCATAAATCTGGCATATAGCAGTGATAGTGATAGTAATTTATGTTTCTAAAGGAAACTGCTCCAAAATGACGTGCGGAGGGCAGAAAGGAATAAAGAAGAGAGGCTTACAGAATTCTCCCTGGATGTTAAACAGGCAGTGAGGACAGTCCATCAAAGACAGCCTGAAGGAACTAATGCAAAGGGAGAGGAGAGCGCGGACTCTTGACACAGACTCGCATTCCCCTCCAAGTACAGCACATGAACATACCAAAACACCAAGTATGTCCCATCCCTTAAAGTTCTCCGACCCCAGCACATGGATCCACTGCCCACCTTGCACTTGGAAGGAAGCAGCTGAGGAGAACAAGTAAGGTCAGGACTTCATGCCCACTATCCTAAACCCAAAGGTCCATCTTCTCCCTAGGATAAGTTTCCCCTTCTGCCATTTGGTTAATGCAGTCAGCGATAGCAAGTGATACAAGTCCGTGCTACACTGCTGAATATTTGTAACTCAAGTCCTAGTGAAGGTGTACAGTAAAGGGATGGCTATAGTCCAGTAATATGTAGTTTTACTTTACCTTTTTACTTTAAAAATGCCTAGGAAATTACATTTATATAAAACCTAAGTTATTTAAGTTGCAAAACTGGGCACTTAAGAAATGCCAGATGTCCATACAACCTTAATTCTGCCCCTCTTTGATATGACCCATGATATAGTCTTTACATGACCACATCCAAAAAAATTTCACAGGAACCCTGCCTTATTAACTGCACAGGATAGAGGCACAGGGGAAAAGAATTAATGTTGCATAGGCAACTGTAAATCTGGCATTTCCTAACTTTCAAGTGCTTGATTTTGCAATCTAAGTAACATTCTTAATTTATTTTTGTATCCAATAAATAGAATGGTGCATTGGTTGCCTTGCTGACAAACCGATTCCCCCACAGGTGACTCCTACACAACCTCAGAAAAATCAAGACCAGCTGTCCATACACTTGTAAGACCCAAAAGCATGTCTGCATTTTAAATTTAATAATATAAATAATAACCATAGGTGTTACTCAAACCTTGCAAAATTCTGCTACCCAGTCATGTGGAACAAGCTATTCTTTTGTTGGTGAGTGAACAAAATACCAGTCTTTTCATACAAGTAAGCAAGCAGATTCTATGACTTAGCTGGTACATTTTTATGACAAATTTATTAAACTCTCTTAATCTATATGTTGTGACAGTCAGTAAATATCACCGCCCTTTTCTCAGTACTGCTTAACATAAATGGCATTTCTTTTTAATGAGCATAACAGCCCCCCCTTCCCCCACTATGTTTCGCAAAACTTCTTGAGTAGAACAAGAGCCAACAAATGCATCTTTTATATTTCTACTTTATAGTGCATTTTAACCAGTGAATGTGCTGTGCACTTCTCTTCACCTGATTGCCTTCATCTCTGCATTATTACTGTATTTAGCATACCATCAGCAGCCAAGCAGAACCAAACAAACTCATGTTCAGACTTCAAAGCAGGAAAAATATTAATTGTGGCGTCTGCATGTTTACAGTAGATCGAGTGACATCCACCAGTTCTCCCAACAGGAGTCATGGAAGGTTCTGCAGACAGCCCAGGTCACTGCCAGTGCCTGCAGGCAGGCAGCACCCAATTAGCTCTCACTGTACAGTCTGGTCTTGTTACTCACTCTCTCTGTGCCCGAATTAGTCTGCACACCATGTGAGTCACCTAGATTTTGTCTTCAGAAAGTGTCAGTGCCTGGCTGACGCAGTGTTTTACTTACTAACACATATCCTACTGGGAAACTACAGTGCAGCCGTAAGAAAATAACAGGCTAAGCAATAGCCCTAGTAAGCCAGCAAAACATTCTTAACTTATTTATTCCTAACTACTGAAGCAGATATCCATACAATGTATTTCTCTGTTCCTAGTGGCACTGCTCCTTGGAACCCCAAACAGGCAAAAGAAAATGTAAAGAACAGTATTACTGTAGTAAACACCTGCATAGTGCACGGACACAACTCCACGAGACAGGTTCTGGTGTTACTGAGAAGGTATCTGTAAAGGATGTCAGTGAGAAGAGTGCCAAAATTGTTCATTCAAGATCCTCTACTCAGCACTCTTTCCAGACAGGAATACTCAGGTGCTCTCATATCAACCAACTGTCACTCAAAGCAAAGCAAACTTCCCCTGAAGTCTGGTCTCATACCTTTGGTGGACCACATTGGATGTTCTTATTCATTCATGGGAGAGTTCATTTTTCCTCCTTCATAACCTACCTGAGCAGTTTGTCTGGTTAAATGTGTGGCTGAGCTACCATAAACTCACAACATACTCCGTAAATTAAATGTTGCTATTTTCACCCATAAAATGCCATAAAGAATTAAAAGAGGAAACAGCTGAAAATTATTAAGCACAAATTAAGTAAAAAAATAAAAATGCCATTTTTACAACTTCTGCATTTCAAAATGCCTGCTGACGAATGCCAAACCCCTAAAGAACAGTCTGGGTCATTGCTGGTAGTCAAATTTAAATAAATAATGCTTTCTCATAGACTTCCTATAGTCACTTACTAGTACTTATCTCCACATCATCTCACCCCCTATTCAGGAAGGTCAGAAAGATCCGTTAAACAATGGTGACCAAGACCTCCATTTGACCAGTTTTGAAATGCATTTGCTCTTACATACCTCTTGTTATCCTACTGTAAAAGGGGAAAACCAGAAGTCTTTTAAAAGATGTTCAAAGATGGGCTTTTTCTCTTCCATTCAGGCTTCAGAAGAGATGCTCTGCTGCTCTGATAAAAGTCTTGATAACTCCCTCTGCTTTCACATCTCACTCCTGCAGCAATTCTTTTCTCCTTGGGGATGCTTAGATCACACCAATATTTCAGCAATTAGTAAAATGCTGTTATTAAGCAATAAGTGATATTTCTCTCCTCTAGAAACCGAGCATGCTAGCTACACAACAGTCAGACACAGCTACGCTCAGTCCCCTTGAGTAGGAGTTTGATAAGAAAACTCACTATCCAGCAACCTACAGAACTTGGGAACAGTGTGGATATGAGTAAAACTGGGACATCCCATGACCACGACACACGGAAGGAAACTGCTGAGGAAACAAGTGCAGCTTGATTTCCATCAAATAAGCAAAGCCTAAAAGCAAGGCAAATCAGAAATATACGGAAAACTTGGAACTATACAGAGAGAATTAATTCTCTTTTTGATGTCAGAGGGATAAAGAAAAAGTAGTAATTATCCAGCATCTTTAGGAAAGACAAGTCCATTCTCATAGGAAAGAATTCTATTATACTTAAAATGGGAAACAATTGCAGCTGAGGTATGCATGTATTTTCACTAAACATGCTTGAAAGTGCAGAAGGTGCAGCTTGTGCTATGCAAACAAGGCAGAGAGTTTTCCTTCTCCTTTTGTTTCTACCACAGAGTGATTGATTTATGAGCATCCTCCACAATAGGACCCTGTGACAGCCATCCCAAGATAAATCCTGCTTGTGCAAACATTTTCAAAACAGGCAGAATATCTGAGTCATGCAGGAAAGCATGATATGCTTCTGCAGTTCACCCTTCAGTTGAAACTCACTGCACTCAAGTTGCATGTCCACAGAAGCCAAAAAAAAATAATGTAGCAAATGTAAAGGATTTACCCCAGGAACTGAGTAACTGCTTCGTAAGTCAGATGGGAATTAAGCTGCAATGCTGTTTAGAGGTGAAATTCTGACAGGGAGATATTCCAGAGGCAGTGCTAGGATTAATGCAAGTCTGTCTTCCCCCACTGAACTGGGAACAACTGACTTGTGAGGAGGCTATCTTCAGAAATCCAAGACGACCAAGGACAATAGTTGATGTTTACCTTTACAGTTTTCATGTATCCGACTCCAGAGGCCGCTGATCTGCTACAATTTAGCAAGCCCACATTCTCAATCATCATACTCTGATTCTGGAGGCCAAGGATGTCAGTGAGAAGAGTGCCAAAGTTGTTCATTCATGATCCTCTACTCAGCAGTCTTCACAGCATCTCACTTTCCATTATTTCAGACTGCCACATCATTCTCCTCTGAAGCAACACTAGTGTTTGCAAGAGCATTTTCAGCCCTGCTTTTACCGTTTTATCAGTACAAGCCACTTGTTGCCAGCTTAGATCTTTTCCCTACTGAAAGCACATTTGCTAGGCAGCCAAGGTTTTGCAAAAAGAAAAAACTGTCCAGAGGGCCACAGTCCCTCCTTCCACATAATTCTGCAAGAAAGATGCTCTTGACAGAAACTTCCTTCCATTGCACTTCTCCCATCTCTCAAGTCCTCTCTGCATGAGGAAACTGGACTAGTATTCTACATCATTTTAAAATCAAGTTAAGCAGACAAACCTTTGCAGGGGCCCTCTTACTTCAGAGGGTGGAATATTTTGATTTAGCTTAAAACTCCTATAGATTTACTCTAACCTCCAAACAAATCTGCTTTAAAGCAAAACAGAAGCATCCACACATTTAGGTAACAGTTTAAATACGGCAGCTAAAGTTACGACTCCAGTACGAATCATGCAACTTCCTCATAACCAAGATGCAATTCTAGTATGGGTGCAGATCTAAAAAAAAAAATTCTCCATCCTGCTTTGAAGCGAGTTTTCTGTACTATATAGACTCAGACATCAGTGACCGACTCAACCAAAAGGCAGATTCCAAATATGTTTTTAAAGCAAATCTGTCAGATACCACAGTGGTAAATACTAAAAAAACAAACAAAAGAAAATGTTAGCATAAATGAGCAATGATGGCAAAGAAGAGGCTAAAGAATATACTGCAGACAGGTAAATCTGAAAATCCTGGTGAATAACAGAAGTATTTAATTCTCTTTCAGTGCTCTGCTCTCTCATAACATTGAAGAGGCAAGATACCAAAAGGAAACAGCGAGCAGTAGAAAAGACGTTGAAGGGTAAATGGATTTTTGTAGAACAGTTACCACCACTTGAACAAATAAGACTAGTAAGCTTATGCATTAATTTTCAGTAATATATGAATTCAAGACCATCTGCCAGTTTATGTATGATTTTTACTTTTTAAAACATGGATTTGGTTTCTATATGAAACAGCAAAAAATGTCACACTTGCCCTCAGAAAGCCAAAAAAACCTTTGAGAAAAAAATGCTCTTTTATTAAAACAAAACAAAACAACCCCCCCAAAAACTTAAAATCCAGCAGGCAGGGGGGTGAGGGCACACCCCCAGAGGAGGCACAAAAGGAAAGTACAGTGATGCTGAAACTTAATGAATTTACAATTCCTTTTATTTCATCAGTTCTCTGAAATTAATCAGAATAGGAACACAAAGCCAAACTATAAGTGCCTGACTTCTCCTGCACGAACTGGTAGCTAAACTGCAGGGAATTTATTTTAATTTTAGCAACAAGCAGGGGGTTTGGGAGAGTCCACATCAGATTAAGTGCAGTATTTTACAAATGGCTACTACTATATTCCACTACAGGCCCGTTATGAGAGTATGTTTCCACCCTGTGCTGAAACTGGGAAGGCGGAAGGTACGTGTCCCCTGCCACCCTCTCTCCCAGCCCTTCACAGGAAGCTATGAAGCTAATTTTCCCCAGCAGTACTCTCTAGAGGAAAAGTTCACTTCTCATGAAGGTAACACATTTTTTAATTATTATTATTTTTTATGCCTCCCAGGGGAGATGAGGAGGGGGGAGCTTCCTTGCTCAACAGAGAGAATGAAATTTTCCTGTATCAGTGCCAAGAATAGACACCCTAAATTCAGTGATCCTAATCTCCAGCCATCCATCAGCAGCAGGGTGGGACCATCTGATTCAGATTTTCTATTAGCTAGTGACTTTGTGTACTAAAAAAAGTCATTGTACCACCCAATTGTTCCTGCTGCTCTCTGCTCTGCAAAAGCAACGATTTAATAGTAGCTACCTCAGTAAGTGCTGTAAGTACTTCCCCAGCAGGCCTTTTATAACCAGCACCATCCTCTTCCCACCAGCTCTCTCAGGTCCCTACATGCCCCTCTGACCTTACACCGTGAGCTTTTGTTACAGCAACGTTCGCTGCAAGATCCTTTTGGTATGTCAGGGAAAATACTAACTCTGTATGACCTGCAGTTCCACAAGGAGCAGGATCTGAGAACAAACCTACTCCTGCAGGCAGAGCGATGATTTGATGTCAGCCATTCATTTACAGAGCCAATTAGTATTCCTATTGACAGTGATCAAGGCCTTTATTTAGTGCCTGCTGTACGAGAGTTAAAGAAAGGATAAAATAACCTTCACACTTCCATATTTTAAAAAGCATGGGAATATCTCAAAACAGTTTACTAAATATATCAGCCTAATAAATTACTGTGTCTGCCAAATAACACACATTCACTGGTTATTTTCCAGACAGAAAAGTAATATTTGAATAATTAGTTTAAAATTAATCAATTATTTACAGAATAAAATCAATAGTAGAATAAGTAGAACTAAACTGGCAATGGATTTGAAAACAGCACTAAATGAAAACAATTTTAAAAGTACAACCAAGGCTAACCACAAAGTCAGTTAACCCAGTCAGACAAATCTCATTCACACAGTTAGCATTCTGCAAGTCTTCAACTCCTACACAGGAGTGCCATGCACTGGGAGCAAAAATAAAGAAACAATCCGAGATCAGTTATTTCAGTTAAAAAACAAAACAAAACAAAAAAAAACCAGCATGGGTCTCAATACTTCACACACAGTTTTGTTCTCCTTCGTATTCCTAACAGCCACAGAGAAACAAGGAGAGCTGGTAAGCCAGGTCTCTCTGGATATTAGCAGCACGGGCCTTGCGCAAGTGACAGTCTTAGTAAAGAACACAAATGTTTCAGGAGTTCAGACAGCACTACAGGAGAATAAAATACAACAAGATGAAGAATATAATTTAACAAGATGAAAATCAGCAGAATTTGTAGACATTCACATTAAGTCAAAGAGAAGTTTAGACTAAGAGGACAGAATACTTTGGATCTCTTGTTCTGGTTCAACATCACCAACCAGCCAGAGATGAAGGCAGCCAGGTCTCTCAAACAAAGGAAACAACACACCCTCTGCCACGATTTTGAAAAATAGCTACTGATTTTGGGTGTCCCATATAACCCATCTTAATAAAGATAAGATTTTCAGAAAACTACAGATCTCCTCCTCTTTTTTAACTACTTTACTGTCTAGTGCCAAAGTTGGCATCCAAAAACAACACAAAACTCTAGTTCCTTTGAAAAGGATGGCCTCCAAAGTCAGTACTGGAAATGTAAAGGAGAAACTCTGTGCTTGGAAGAAAGCAAAAGCTAAAACCTGGTAGCCTCAGAGAGAACAGGGGAAAATATGAATTGTCTGTTTGATTAATGAATACAGCAAGGAGCTTAGAAAGGAACCTTGCTAATTCAAAATCATGCCCCGGCAGGGAACTAGGTTTATTTTTTACTATTAAATTAGTGAAACAAACCAACAAAAAAGTATTCAAGAAGCCTGCATTATAAATTGCAACCTGGCAAGCCATTTTGATGAGTGTTTAGTTTTCTACAGTGAAGGATAGATATTATGCAGTATTCAACACAGCTTCGTGGATTTCAAAAAGCGGAAGCAAGAATGCTAAAGGCCATGTTCAGATGAGCAGGTTTTCAATTAGGAAAATAAAGATTAGTAACTCTTTACTCAAAAATTAACAAAATACAAAGGAATTATGTATCACACTAACACATCAAGTGCACATTAGTTAAAATCTACACTAACCGAACTCTGTTCATTTAGGGGTAACCAGTTTATTTATATATTTTACATTTCCTAGCATTCCAGTTGTACCATTCATTACAAAATATTCCACCACTGGATGTCCCAATTAAGTTTTACTCCAGACACTAACTCTTCTATTTTCTGCCACAATGAGGTGGGTAAAGCACTTATACCATACCAGATTATCACCTATGCAACATGGAAGTAACATACATTAACCGAGTGTCCAAGTTCACCATGTCACAGGCTTGATCTCTCCCAGGCATCTGGTAGGAAATTCTTCTTTCTGCCTCTTCAAGTAAGTTTTAATAATGGAGGCTTTTATTTAATCAAATGTGAAAACACACATGTAAGATAATAATACAAATAATATAAATACTTAATAAATAATATAAATCAACAGCATTCTTTGTGTTATTTAACCTGGTATTGCCTATTTGTTTTACACTGTCTTTACATTTTCAGTTTCTAACGTACTACAGAATAACTGTGCAGAATAAATGTCAGTGGAAAGCTGGAGGTTGTGTCAACTGGGAAGAGGACAGATGAGCCACTTAGGAAGGTATACAGACAAGTCTGAGTTTGCAGGAGGCATACAGTGGCTAGACATCGAAAGAACCAGTAACAGTAACATCAAATTACTTAATACTCTCCTGAGCTGAATAGATTAGTCACTCTTAAACAATGATTTCTGACTTTGCAAGCAGGCAAGATGTAATATATTAGGCATACGAACACAAGAAAAACGTATATAAGGATCCTGGGATATAACACAGTGAAAATCCTGCAGCACAACAACATACGCATTTTAGCGGAACAAAGATTTCCCCTTCCCATGTATAGCACTAAAAAGACAGCTTACCCTTTCCACTTGCCCTTCTTTGTGCTTCAGTTTGTACACTTTCAGCTTAGGAAGGAAAGTCTCTGCATAGTTCTTGTCTTCCATACCTTGCAGCAGTACCCCATGGAACGCCAATCTGCAGGTATTTGCATGAATATCCGTATCCAGCTTGGAGCCGATCACAAGGCACAGTTTCGGACAAGTGACTGGTTTTTCAAACTCTAGCAGAGCCCACTGTTGCCTTGGGAGCTGGACTTCTCCTGACTGGTCATTTTCTTTGTTCTCCTCTGAAGTCTTCGAGTCCTTGGACAAGTATTCCTCTTGATAAAGATAATCTTTTTCAAAATTAAAAACATTTTCTTGAATTTCTTCATTGAAGTCAGTAGGGGCTGGACTGAAAAACATCACTCTTCCCATGACTGTTTCATGACCAACTGTGATGTGAAACTTGGCCTTTGTCTGAAGAGCTCCTCGAAAATACTGGATTTTCTTCAGGGAAACGATAGCAGCATGGATAGTGTGAAGTGATTCTGGGGTGCAAATTAGACCTCGTTCTAGCAGTTTGGGATCAAACTGGGTCACACAGATGCCTACTCTGTCACCCTGCATAGCATAAGTCACAGGAGTATGGAACATCTGCATAGACTTGACTTTCTTTGTCACCTATTGACAAAAGAGCAAGAAAGAAAATGAAACAAAATTAATTGCACGTGTGCATCACAAGCACCAAGCCACATGACACCCTGCCCACTTGTAAGCAGACTGGCCTTTTCTAGAAGAGTCCACAATTCACAAAGTAGAAAATGATCAGACTGAGATTACACTCCTATCACTTAAAATTAACACAGGTTGAACCCCTTACCTGATTATATTTCTGTTCATGAGACTAAGGTTACCATGGCCACAATTACATTGATATTTGCATCATCTGTGCTGCAATACCTACAGGCAACCTGCAAACCAACAGCTATACCCACACCAAAGAACAGCTTACTTCACGTATTCCTCCTAAGCACTTGTACCATCAGAAATTAAATAGTACAATACCTACCCATGGAGCCCCATGACTCTGTTTCTTTGCCCTTTCTATGAAACTCTTTTTTCATTCACTTTTTTGACTTGGTTGAATTTAAAACTATAAAAAGACCAGAACAAAAAATTTACTTTAGGGTGTATTTATACAGCACTGAGCACAAGCAAATCTTGTAAACTACCACTGCAAAACAGTAAGTGATAGAAAAATCTAAGTGCAAATAACCTATGAAACTCTGCATATTACAAAAAAATAACATCCTCGAAGTTTTCCTGCAAGGATTTACATGTTCTTTAAATATAAGGCTTGTATCACTGCCACTAAAACTTGGAGTTCCACCTCTTACGATGACTGTAGGAAAAGTGGGGCAGCATCCCCCGTTTAAACATAAATTTTATTTAACTCTTCCTAGATGCTTTGAAAGTGAAAACAGAAAAAAAGAAGTTTGGCATTAATAGGCTTGTTGTTATATCACCTATTTCAAAGAGTTCTCAAGCAGAAGAGAAGAATGAAATAAGCTTATAAAGATCAGTCTTGGTTCAGCTTGATCAGACCAAACCAGTTTAGTTTAACAAGATAAGTATACGTTAACAAGGATTCATTTTGGCTTCTGTTTTTGTTTTGCCAACTATTCTTTGATTTTTTTTTTTTTTGGAGGGGGGGTTGTGTATAACCAAGCATTTTTTCTGGTTATGTGTTTATGTTGCTACCTGATACATTCACACCAATAGATGTTGAATAGCTGTTTGCTCTTTGCCTGAACTTTCTACATTAGATACTAAGCTTTTAATAGGGAAATAATGACAGTTTTTGCCAAGAATAAAATAATTCTCTCCTAAATACATATTAAGTTCTTGGAAAAGACTCATCACTACATAAAAGTTATACAAAGCATTTATTACGGAAGGGCTGAAACCTCAAAATTCAGATCCAAAACAGAACTCTCCATGGGAATCTCTGTTGCAGAGATCATTTCTTTGGTAAGTCTTTATGACTATACAATGAATTATACTGTGAACATGGACAGAAAAAAAAATGGCAGAACAGATCTCCACTATCTGTATCAATTGTTTTCCTTTCTGCGCTCTTTTCTTATTATCAATTCCACAGCTATCAAAAAGTTCATGCCAAATGCTACTGTGCAATTCCCAGCATTCATGCTTTTAGTATCTTACTCATCTGAAACTGTTCTCAAATCAGTCTCCAACTTGTGCACACCCCTCAGTAACCTATCTTCTAATCCCTGCCCATCCCATTATCTTCTGCTCCTGAAAGAAAGAAACCAATATAAACAGTGATGAAGAGGGTCCCAAACCTAAAGATTTTAGGATGGAACTCAGCAGATCTGGTTTTCATTCTCAGTACTTCAGAGGCTACACAACTTTGAGCAAGTCTACTATGACAGACTTTTCAGAGCGGTGTAGAGAAGTAAGACTTACTCGTTTTAATCACGGAATTATCTACGTGCAGGATAACACTGAAAATATCAGCTTGTGTGACTCAGGTGCCACACAGAAGTGGAATTAACATCTTTCATCTTTTCCTTTTCTACAAAGCCTGATGCCCTATAGGAAGGGCCTAATACTTGGCTTCAGACTAATCTTTATACGTCTCTTCCCAACATCGCTGCAGTAAGCAACACAGAGAAGACTGTAGAAAAGAAAGAAGAAAGACTCAGCATGGGGGAGATGGGGCAGGAGCTGCAGAAACTTAATCAGAATCAAGGAGTAGAAGGAAAGCAGATGAAAAGTCTACTGTGTAAACTAAAATCTTCAGCAGCTACAACATAAAAGCACTCCAAATAAGTCAGCAAAGAATGGGCACAAACAATATACAGAATGTTTATCCTTCACAAACATGGGAAAACAAGGAAAAAGGAGTCTAGCAGATACACAGCTTCTGGGAAACAACAAATATTCTGTATTCTTTCTTGAAATCATAATTATACAAGTAACAACGGCTGTGAGCTTCACTGCTACAAATATTGTTTGGGTTCCCTGGATCTCTGGCTGCTAACCAAAACCAAAAGATACACCCTTTTTCAGACTATAACAAGTTATTGTTGTAGCACTTTTCAAATCAAGTATCACATCAATGCCTATGTACTTTCAAACAATCTACAGGGTATTATGAGAAAGGAGATCAAGAGGTGTGTGTATGTAGGAAAAAAATCCCTTGCTAAAAAGTCTGGACCAAAATAGTCTGGTGTGATCTTAACTCATGTCAGAACAGACAAAAAAAGGCTCTTAAACAGTTACTAGGACTTGAGTTTCAAGTTTTTTTGAACTCAAATATATATTCATTATCCTTTTAGGCAAACATCCTAGACAGTACTACCTATTCTAGATGGGCTAGAGAGAAACGATTTAGCAATTAATCTCTACCCCTCTGCTCACTTGCATGCTTGTATCCTAGAAGGTTGGAACTACAGAGACTTGAATCAAATCCCTCCTTTTTTCTTTCTCTATAACCTACCTCTCTCTGGTATTTCACAACAGGTGATACATCATCTAATCTTTTAGGACTTAAAAATCTAAATAAATGTGTTTCAAAGAAACAAGTACTACAGGATTTGAAATTGCCATTTGAAAATACCAGTCCAGACCATTTTGAAAGGCTCCATATGACTTCAAATGCAATAATACCAGCAGTATATCTTCCATTTTCTAAACTATGGACAGAGGGAATAAACTTGCAAGAGGCTAAGCAATCTTCCAGCCCTGTTATTCCCCAACACAAAAATGGAACTGAAACTTGCACTAAAGATCTGCACGGTTTTCTACCCTGAATGGAGCCAAAATGCAGATTTTTTTTCTTTATTTGGTAATGAAAATTCAAGTTTGTAATATCCCTTTTTAAAAAATTTCCCATCTAAAGCGTTAAGTTAAAATATTACAGGAAAACCTTTGCCAGTCTCTATAATATTCTTTTATACATTCATCTGAAACACCTTTCACAGGATTCAGATAAAGTTAAAGAATAAAAATTGTGTTTAAAAAAGCCACCTGTAGTTGTGTTCATATGTTTAACACACCTCAGCATTTAATTAGAAGAACAGTAATCATCTATGAAACATATTCCTCAAAAGTGTTACGCCTCCTCTCACCTTAAGTTGACTTAAATTAGGCTTGCTGTGTCTGACATGCAGACTATAAATAATGATCAAAAGGAGAATTAGCAAGTGTTTTTGAAACACCTATTTCATGTGATTCAACTTCAATTAGATTTGCAGTTCTCAACTATGGCATACAGAGCTGGCTTGTATCAAAACATGGGCTGTCTTCTTCCACATTTCTCAGTGTTAAACTACATTAAAAGGAAGAGATAATTTTAAAGTGTCACTTCCCATGACAAGCGCTTGCTGTAATCGCCTCGGGAATTTGAATTTATTTGATTTATTGTCAATTAACAAACTTTTGGTTATTGATTTGGATATTAAGAAACAAAACAAAAAATTAAGCCAGTATGTAGGGAAATGCCTTTCCTCTCCCGCAGGCTCAGCTCTGCTCCCACAGCTCTCCTGCCCCCACTCCCCTCGGCGAGGCGGTCGGGGCCAGCACACGCAGCCTCGGAGGCTCCCTGCCTCCCACCGCTTCTGCTGCTCCAGCGTGGGACCCCAGGGACTGCAGGCTCCTCAGGGACGTCCCGGCCCCGGCACAGGTCCCCCGCGGCCGCAGCCCCTCAGAGGTTCCTCCTGTGCCCCATTTTCATGCCTCCACCTGCGCCTTCTCTCACGTGCGTCCTCCTGGGTCTCCCCCTTGTGTCTCCTCATCTCCTCTCTCTGCCTTCGTGCTCCCTCACGTTTCCCTTCCACATGTCCTCATGTCCATGGCTCCTCTTCACCTCCCCTTCACAGCAGCCACCACCATTTCTTCGATATATCTGAGCAGAGGCGCCAGGTGCTGCCCTGACTGGCTGCAGTTTTGGCGCAGGGCGGCTGGAACCGGCTGTGACCAGCCCAGGGCCCTTCACAGCCACCTCCCACACAGGTCACCCGCCACCAGAACCTGCTCTTACACCCAGTGCAGGCTCCTGCAGGTATGAGACATCCCGCATGGGACCACCCACAAATACAGCAGTATTTTCCAGCTGCTGCATGAGGTTTCAACAGTGTGCCCCCCCCCCCAATAAATTTTGCTGTTAGTCCTCCGATCGCAGTCTCCACTGCGAGTTCAAAAAAGTCTAGGATCCTGACTAAGTCTCTCCTAGAAAACAGCATCCCCATTCCCATTCCTTTATTTCCTGTGTGTTTCAGTATTGGAAGCAACTGCAAAAGCATTCATTATACAGCGCAGTATATTAATCGACCCGAAGCTCTGTTGCAAGAGGACAACGCGTGTGGGAATTACAGTCTGACCAAAAAAGGCTCCGTGATGCTTAGGCGACGGCATGAGAGCTGAACAGGAACTGCAGCTCCTTCGGGCATGGAGCTGGCCCAGAAGCGGATCAGGGAGGTGAGCTGCACCCGCTGCATCAACTAACAGAGCCAAAGTAGCTTTAAATCACTAACTTCCCGTTTTCGAAGTAGACCACGGACATCGGTACCGTATTTTATTCCATTTTGCTCTGACCTTGACTGACAAAGACGTTCATCCATGGCTTAAAATACTCAATGTAGTTTTGTTCAGAGACTGAAGAACATAACTGAAATTCATCCTTGTTCTCTCTGGCCTTTAAAATACAAACCAGGAGACACTGCAAAGGACGCAGCTGGCACTTGGCATCAGATGGCGTCTCCCTTGCACATACCCAGTTTCCCAGTGCAGGGATCCCCACAAGTTATAACACCGCTCTGAACTTTCGCATATTTTCTTGAGCTGTACGGCAAGAGAAGTTACAAACACAGAGTTGGGGCTACATCAGCCAGTCCAGCTATCCACCAGCCAAGTTACGCTGAACATTTTGGAGCATTCTGTCCTGAGCAATAGAAATTCATAACTGCAACCAATTAGGAGCAATACAGTGGGGATTTCTTTGCATTTATTTCACACACCCAACTTTTGGTTCTTAAAATGCTTTCTTTTCTATCTTATGTCCATGAAAATAGTGCAAGGATCGTTCAAGCAATGCAATAAATGGAGGTTTATTTTAACCTTCTCTCTGGAAATTAGGTATTTAGAAACAGAAAGAAAGTGAATAATATGGGTGTAATTTTAAAAAGACAGACTTTATTGCATGCAAACAATGTACGTAAACATGGAAAACTTAGCATTATAAAACTTACTACAAACTTAGCTTAGAGAGTCGCTCACATTTTGCTTTCTAACTATGGCACAGGCGAATTGACTATATCTCATCATATAAATCAAGAGCCATGTGTTGAAATCTTACATCATTCACAAAGGGATTTGCTTTATTTTTTTGTTTTTTAATTTGGATAATCACGTTAATGTTCCTAAAGCATTATGTAAAGGTCTGTAAAAAGGGTGAGAAGGAAGAGGACTGGAAGAAGTGCATGTGTTCAAAAGCAGATTTAAAAAATGCAAAACAGAAATTAAAAGCACCCAAACAGTTCAGCCCTTGAGATAAACAAATGTATTCAATATAAGAAGAGAACCTGTTATTTGAAGACCAAAGGAAAAGCCCACTAAGATTTTCAAAGCAATTTAGTACAGACTAATAGAAAACAGGATACAGAAATTGTCCACTAATGACTTTTTCCCCTGATATGTCAGAGCTTCTTTTCCTTTATTTATCCAACTTCCATTAAGTTATCAGCCATGTGCCATTGCTCATAGCTTCTTTAGATAAGAACCTAGCCATCCTGCTGCCTCCCAATGCTGTGAGCGCATCTTTCTGATACAAGAGATACAGCAACCATTACTTTTCCTGTAATGCTCATGAGAAACTGCAAGTTATAATAAGTAATTATTAATAGTCTATCAGGGAAAAATGGATTATAAATGCAGTATTTATAAAAGGAGTATTACATATGTATTGCAAAAAAGGACCTCATTTTGAATACAGAGGACTCCAACTAGTTTAAAATGTCTAAGAGTCCAATTGCAAGAGCTGCATCTTTAAATTTGCAACTGAGAAGGGAAAGGAATTATTAAATGAAGAAAGCATGGTTTCCTGAAGTTTAAAAATACAAGAACAAGCCTGCCTAAATCAGCACGCAAATAGGAAAAAAGTTAGCAAGGCATAGACTAACCACACATCTCAATAGGATGCTAAATACGAGAAATGACACCTTAATATCACCCAGCAGAAGTGTCTGCCTACAGCTGAAGAGGAGAAGAAAACCAAGGCCCAGCTGTACCAAAGTGCATCCAATATTTGCTGCTTTTGAAAGGAAGGATAGTCTTCCTCCCCTCTGTGCTGTTACAACTCCAAATAAAGCATAAGACATCTCTCACCTTCCAGTTTCCTGTACTTGCTGGTGGTCTCAGGATATCAAGCTACATTGTCAGAACAGTAACCCACTTGCCTGAAAGACTATGGCAGTTTTTATTTTTCAGCCAACCTTTGCCTAAGCTCATATACTGAAACTAAGTAAAGCTCAAATGCAGGCATAAGACAGTTCTTACATTTAATCAGATTGTTTCATAAATCCTCTTCTAAAACCAAAGCATTCTGAACTCTTTCCTTTATAAATGAGGAATGACCATTTACAAGCAAGACTGAGTCCCATAAATGAGCAATGCATTTTAGCAAAGGCGGCAAACCCTTCCTGCTCAAAACTGTCAAAGGACACCTAGGCTGTGAAAGCACAAGACAGAAGCAACAAGCATTCAGAACTCATGAGTTGAGTTCCTTGCCCTACTCCATCCCACAAAATAACAAGTCTATTTGGAGGGGGGGGGGGGGAAGGAATATTTTTTTCATTCTCTGAACCTTTGGGGTTCATGTCATATCTCAATGAAATTAGGAGTTTCACAGATCTTCAACCAGGGATTTCAGAAAAGCATAAAACCAAGACAAAACAGGTGTTGCCAACAGTCTGTCATTAAACAGCAATTACATGATACAAAGTTTGTCTCTGTACTCTGATTGCGGCAAGCCATTTCTTTTGGTTGTCAATGGCAAAACGGCAGTTAGGACCAAGTACAAATGGGAGAAGCCTCAGACAGTCAGAAAACACTCCAAGTTTGCTGATATCATCAGCATGATGTGGCTTTAAAACTGTTTTCTGAGAGGTCTTGAATATTTCTAAAATCTGTTGTTTGACCACAGCCTCACTTTCCTCCACATGCTATATTACTTTCCTATCTGGAGACAAAAATTTCAGACAGAATGCTTCTTTTAGCTTATTCTGAAACTAAAGTTTATGAGGGCATCACTGTATGACCACTGTGGTGCTGATCTAATCCCACACACATGCTATCAGATTTTTTTCTAAGGTACTCCTCTTCTTGATAAAATATTCCATAGACTGAGTTGCCTGCACTACAACACTGGAATAAGACAAAATAAAAGGGGTTACTAAAATCCCCTTAGCTTAATTCCTTTACAGTATCTAAAATGGCTATACGCCCAGTAAATAAAAAAGCAGGTCAATGATTTTACTCTCATGCTGCTCTGCTTTAAAGCCATAATTTTAATTACATATATGCTATATTCACACGCACAATCACAAATCAAAAATTAGCAAGTGTTAAGATTTTGCACATAATGTTAAGTGACCTTCTGTGCATATCCATTCTCCTGCACCCTTTAAATATATAACCTCAAACTTTTTCAACAGAACCTGTTCCATTCCATGCACAGGCTGAACAAGTTTCAATGAATAAGAAACTATTTCTTTTCTTCTCATAACTGAACTGCCTTGCATTAATCATTTACTGTACACCATCAAATCCTTGCTTTACTGCACATATGCTTTCTTACTAGAGTATTTTATTATTTACTAAAGTTCAGCAATCTATGTCACCCTTGTGATATGAGATGGCATTAACCCTCAACTGCATGTAGGAAACCACCACATAACTTGTGAAGATCCAAATTCTCAAGAAAAACTAAGTGTCCAGTTTGTGAAATTGAAAGGCTGATTTTTCAGAATATTTGCACTTTATAGCAATTTTACCTGTTCACAGCAAAACTCCCAATGACCTCAAGCACTTCGGCCAGTTTTCAGCTCACACCAAAATCCCAAACCCAGCTCACAGCTCCACAGGTTCCAAAGGAGAATGCTGTGGGAGATGTCAAAAGCCTTACTAAAATCAAGACTCCTCCCACGTCTACATTTTCTCATAGAAGTCAATTGCATTGGTCAAGTACAATTTGCCCCAGCAACATTTCCCAGTAATCACATATACTTTTGCCACTACCTCCTTCTATCCGTATTTCCTCTAGCCAGCTTCTGTCCCTGTCATCCCCTATTTCTATCCTCTTCACCCAAATCTACCATCATCACTTCCTTGATCCTGTACTTCCTCATCAGCCCTCTTCGTTCTCAGTATGCTCTTCCTACTTTCATCCCTTACGTTTCTTCTACCTGGGAATCACAGGGGGCAACACCAAGAGTCACATTAAGCAATACTGATGCCACTTTGCAAGTGTAAAGAAATGCAACACCAAATCATGCCAAAGCCACCATGCAGTCCTACTTCAGCAGTTGTCCTGCTCTGGGCCACCAAGCTCCCACTGCTCCTTTAAGTGCTCTCTGCATTGCTTCCTCTAGATTCGGGTGAATCTACTTCACGTCCTCTTTGTTCCAGCAGAGAGGAGAGGGAAGAACGAAAGGCAGACCACATTTCCCTTTGCTGCTCTGGCCCGAGCACAACCACCATGCACGTTGCATGCGTGGGACTTAGGGCAGAGATCCTGCTCTCCAAGGATGTGGGGAAGGGAGCAGAAGCCAGACACCTATGCAGGTATCCCTTCATCTCCAGATGACTCCAATCTAAGTTTCATATAACTGAAAAAGGAATCTTAAGATGTCAAGTAACCTTAACTGTAAGTGGCAACGCTTGTGCCATCCCTCTCTACAGAAAACAAGATACACATTTTAAGAGCATATATAATGCCAATGTGTTTAGCCAGCAAGTAGCTAGGCAAAGAACCTCAGACCCATAGTAGAACTATGACATGGAATAAGTTTACCGTTTACATAGCAATTAAAGTTCCTGCAGCTTTTCAAAAATATTTTTCAATAAAATATTTTTCAAAGAAAAATTCCAAAAAGAAATCAAAACCAATGCAAAGATAGGTTAAGAAAAGCTGTCTAGAATGTTGTTCTTCCAACAGAATGAATTAAATTGCTTTTTTTTTTTTTTAATAGATTTTGGTTTAGAACAATAATACTTTTATCTGAAGACTTCAAAGTCACATGCAAAAGAATATATCACAGTAAACACAGGGTTGAAGGTTTTATAGAAAAATTTCTACTGGGATTTTTCCCTTCTTTAAAAGAAATTTGTTTACTACCAGTCTTTGAAAAGCATAAAAGGGGGGAAACTATAGGCTAAAGAAGTAAAACTTTTACATGTAAGGAACATTTGGAGCTTTGTGAGAAGGCTGGTTTTGGTAGAATGTGTGACATGTAGCCCAATGTGAGTAATATTATATCTTAAATAAAAATCAGCCCATGAATATACATAATCCAAAAGGTAATTCTCCCAATCTCTAAAATGTAATGGAGCCACTCTAGATCACTGAGGCATGAATATTTACCGTATTCAGGCTTTACTGCTCTCGATCTGGGTTCAATTTTGCAAATTAAAATGAAGGCTCTGTGGATAGAGAGATTAAAGAAGAGCATCCCAAAGCCTGCCTGTTTCCTTGGTGTGGTAGCAGTGATCTGGTTACCCTTCTGTTAGGTTATTTCTTTTTTACTTAATGGAGTAGGTCAAAAGCAATTGAGAATGGAAAGAGGAGGTCAGTATTAGGTCATAACCTTGGAGTTAAAGGCTCACTAAGGAAAACAAACAGAGTGAACAGAAAGCTGCATTTAAAAATAAAATCTGTAATGAAAAATTATATTTTCAGGTCTGCTCACTTCTGTTTTGACAGGCCAAGGGAAAAAATAAGAAATAAGTTCTTATGCTCATTTTTTTTTCCCATGAACAAAATTCTCCCGTCCCTTCTCTAAAATAAGCTCATTAATAAAAGCCATGATTTACACACAATGAAACAAAAGTGATGAATAATTACCGAGAGATCAGGTAGGCTTCATTAATTGTGGCAAATGTTAACAGTAATCGTGGTGATTTGTGTGTATATATATTCTAGAAGATACCTGGACTATAAATACAACAGCATCCTAGTGCAATGCAGCACCAAAAAAGCAAACAACTATGCACATCAGTACAAATCAAATGATACGGTACTACTCCTAGTGAATTCTTTGTGCTAATTATAATCAAAGCAAAGGCTACCTCTGCTGTGAGAAGAGGAGGAAAAAGGCATGAATAACTATTCAGACTTGAGTGTCTTCTGCAACAATCCTTTTTATTTTATGAAATTAAGAACAATTGGTATACAAAAATCTTGCAACTTTTCCTTGAGGTAGGATTTTTTACACGGTAAATTTTACACAGTTGGACTGGAAAGCAATGTCTAATCCAAGTCAGCAACAGTGTTTAGGATTAGACAAGTAAATTTATATCCTCTGCATTGTATAATATTTTCAAAACCCCAGCAGTTGAGCGTAGAGAAAGAACAAATGGATTTATCCCTACCATCTTGGCAAATAATACTAAGCTATTAAAGGAACAAAGCAGTATGGTGCAAAGTTTGATAGAGCAAAAACAAATTCTAATGCATAGATACTTGGTAGAAAAGAGTCAGGTTTATAATGATGATTTTGATGCATCTATTCACATGCAACTGAGTGAAGAAAGGGGAAGGACAGAAAGATGAAGGGGAAAAAATGGGGTAAAGAATGAAGAAACAGCACCTTATGAAGTCGGAAATAACAAAGCTAAAATGTAATGGTCGTTTGCTAACAAAAACAGCATTTACCATAGAGAGCTGCCATATGATATCTCATGAAATAAGAAATTCACACTTTTTTTGCCTCTGAGCTACATCCTGGTACCAAAGGGTTACTGTGCTTTGAAAACCTTCACCAACAGCCTTACTAAACATTTAATATTTTTCTTTCTGCTTTCTTAAAGGCCCCAGATGTGCTCTTGCAGATCAAAAGAGACCAACTTATAAAGTTAAACGAAATCAAGGGCTTTTGTTCCGAGGCATCGTTGCTGAACTAATTATTCCTGGATGTTGTTTAATGAAATAGTGGTGCCATATATTAAAACAGTTAACAGGATGAGTTGCATGAGTTATAGGAAAGGTCTGATCTGGGATTATAAATTTAAGTTTTTCTTCAAAGGAGATGAAACAAACTACTCAGAACTCCCCAGTACTTTCTGTCACTGGAGGACTGAAATAAAGGAACCCAAAATATGTAGAATAATATTTCAGCTTTCATACATTCACCCTTCCCTAGATGATGCAGAACTGAAGATGGGGGAGTTCAAAAATCTCCCAAGATTCTTTAAGATGAAGGAAATGAAGATCTTAGGTATCCTGTCTATGCCCCGCGTGTTACAAAGTACAAGTTAAAATAAATATAGGTAGTCTTAGGAGAAGCTTTATTTTAGATATATCTAAGAAAAACAAGAAACCATTCCCACCTTAAACAACCCAAAACAAATAATTATCAGACCAATTGATAAGCACTTCTATTAAGCCGGGGGGGGGGGAGGAAGTAAAGGGGTATCTCAAAATCAAATTATTAGTAGAATTTGATCTTCTGCACAATTCTGCAGTCCCCAGCCACACCAACATTTTTGGTAAAACACTTATTTAACTATATGTTTACATTACTGAGAGAAACAAAAGGCACTAGAGATCCCTAAGGACATCTCAGGATAGGAAGGGAGTTTTTCCAGAACCAATGGCTCCTATACAGCAGACAATAAACACTTCACTTCCCTACTGATAGTCTCCTCTGTGTTTGTATTTTACAGCCTGACACCAGCCAACCCAACACTTGACACCTAATTAACAGACCAAGGAGCTGGAGGTCCATATATTGATCACACTAAATGGGATTAGTGTGAAATAAAAAGTTCAAAGGGTCTTGACCAAACTTCACCACAGCCAGCTGTGACAGCTGCTATGAATTTGTGTATGCAGTGCCCCACACTTTTATTAAGAGAGGTCTGGCACACAGGAATATGCAGTAGCCTATGAGATCATGAAGGTTCACCTAACAATGTCAGGCTCTGTAACTGTAGTGACTGATTGAGGAAAAAAATCCTCTGCTTGTTTGCATAGGTCTTTTTGATTAACTCATGAAAAGGGTCTCCCACCTCTGGTACAACAAGCATTTACAATAGAAGCAGAGTTGTGACTTCTTTGCCTCTCAAGGATTTGTTAACTTGCTATGGAAGAGCTGTTCAATTTGAAAGGGGAAAAAGAAAAAAAGAAAAAGAAAGAAAAAAGAACAAGGTCTGATTGTAAAAGTAGTAATTCCTGACATGCACTGCAAAGCATACCAGGTATATTCTGATAATGACAGCCAGGAGCTATATTCAAATGAAAGAATTCCGAACTATTTTATCTTTTAAACACATTTTTTATTTGCCTAAACCTCTCAGCTGTCATCAGATGAATAAATATTTCTACAGCTTCCCCTGCCCCCGTCTTTTTAGTGGCAGGCCTACTAACATCATTTTTAAATCTTCATCAAGATCCAAACCAATGACAACTCCCAATGTATTTTAGTATTTCTAAACACCTGTGCAAATTAATTTCTTATTTAAAACAGGTGAGCCTCCTTTTCCAGTATCAGGTATCACAGACACCTGTAACGGAAATATGGGACATGGGAAACATATTGCAATTCAGTAAAGGAATCAAACGCATTCTGCAGAGATGCGCAGGTATTGCTGAAGTATGGTGAATGCACAACAGGATTCTCCTAGCTAATATGATGTCACCAGAATATGCAGCATAAACTATGAGCAAAATTCGCTTTCGCTTTTGTTGGTGTTTATTTATTGCTTGCTTTATGATTTACTATGTGTTAGAATATTTCCCCAAAAGGTGAAGGAAGATCTGTTCTGGGAATTTACACACTAACAATAAGGAAATAGTCATCAGTCAGGAGGAAGAGAAGGAAAAGAGCCAACAATTTACAAATCATTGTAATCCATTATGGGTCTTTTAAAAGAAAACTACACGTGGACCACAAACTGACCTCAAAATAAGTTCCCTGAGGTTGCAACATGCATGAGTAACAGAAGATGCCACTACAGCCATCATACAAAAATATCTGGCAACAGATTGCCAAAGCCAAAAGCTTGGGAAAGGCAAGGAGGACAACCTGAAGCCTATGAAAGAGTGAACTGGAGCGCTGCAACACTGGCATTTCACATAGCAAAGCACAATCTCTTAGCAGTTTATACAGTACCGTGACATAACAAAAACCACTTTTGTTTCTCACTCTTTTCTATCTATGCATATCTCTTCTGCTCCTACCTAGAATTCTTTCTTTGCAGAATCTTCCATCTCCTATCCTGCGAGGTTTCAAGTCTATTCCCTGCCCCATCACATCTGCTAAGACCCTCACTGAAATGGCCAGTGAAGATTTTATATGATTTTTTTTTTACATGATTTTACATGATTACATGATTTTACAAGATTTTACTTTTGCCCTATCTGCAGAGTCAGAACTATAACACTGCTACTGTCACTCCCTCACAGCCTTGAGAGCTAGAACCTTTGCTTTTTAAGTTAAAGCTGAGATTATGCATAACCCAAAATGTGCAGGTCACAAGAAATACACCAAGATGACTGGATCCAGTCTAAAGTAAGCTTATCTAGCCTATCCACCAATGCAAAAATCTTTTCTATATTCTTTAGGATTTTTTTTTCCAGTGTAGTTTTACATGTTCTATCAGATCTTTTGAAGTATTCCTTCATGATCAGATCTCCTCATTTGCAGTTTTTTCACTGTAACCACTAGGTCTCAACAGCTGTCGTTCTCTAAAATACTGGATCGGATTATGAATTTCTTAAATAGTGCAAAACTGCATCACCACTTTCTCTCTTAATACATTATACATGTTGTAATTGTATGTACCTTTTCAATTTAAAATGATTAAGAAATGCCCGAGGACAAAAAAAGCCCCACACACTATGGAGGTAGACATCTTGGAAAAAAAACTGTATAAAATTAAAAAGCACCCAGTTAGGTTTATTCACTGCTAAAGACTAGGATAGATGCATAATATCAGAAGAGCATTAAGTGTGACAAAGGCAACAACTCACAAGGGGAAGTCTGCAACATTGAAACACTAGCTAGTAACTGCAGCTTTTCATAGCATCTTCACTAAGTAGACGCTACCGCGGTGGCCACCATATCTACCAACTGTTCTTCATTAGCCAAAACATTCTTCTCTCAAAAAGCAAAAGAGCATTTGCTCTAATCTTTCAGGGCAGTATTACACAGAGGATATCTGTGTTTATCTCAGTGAAAATCAATGCTAAACTCAGACTGCGTATTCAGATGTTGCTTATAAATTCAACAACAACAAAAAAACAGTCTCCCTATGCCACAGATTTACATTGTCTTTATTCTAAAATGCATTATTATTCTTTTACAGTGAATATGGATATAGAAGATACCCATCACAGTGAGACTCCAAGATGTGGTTACCTGCACTTTTAGGAGATGAGAGTAAGATATAACTTGGGGTGCACCCTCCAGTCCTATGTTTTATGGGTTTTTTGGTACAACTTCAAGGCTTAGGAAAAAAATAATAATAATAATTTTATTGGAAGTGACTGGATACCTTTATCTAGGGAGAAAAATGGAAATGCCTACAGTAAGTTAGGAGTGAATCTGAAACTAAGAAGTGTTTACATCATTCAAAAGAAAAATGTCAGTGTTAGAAATTCTTGCTATTACAGTCAATGGTGATTAGAGGAAAGCAAGTCAGCAAGCAGGTACAACTGGTTGAAGTGTTATCACTGTCTCTGAAGAGGACGAGTGGGGAAAATGATAATTTAGGCATAGATGAGGCCAGATAAAGAGACAAATAAGAAAAACTTTTAACCTGGCCAATAAACCAAGCTGGCAAAGCCACTGTAAGTAGATGCTTGGTCCAAACTGAAGAAACCTAACTTCAAGCATCAATAAAATGAAGGTGAACAAGGTACATGCAATACTTAAATATATGTTTATATACCACTTTATATTCTAGGGATAACATGTATACATCACAGCCTTTCAGAGGATTAGATTTAGAGGAGCAAGAATTTTAAAAATGAAATTTGACAATTTAATTTAAATAGCTGCCATTAGCCACGTAAATTTTCATTTTCCATCTTTACTGAAAGGCAAAACAGTATGTACCACTGGAATATTCTCTGTTCTGTCCATATCATCACTACTTGCATCCCCTTTAAATAATATATTTTATAACTATGACAGGTATTTTTCCCTCCTTCCTGCAAAAGGTCGATATATTTATTGCCTTTGGTTTTTTTACTTTATTAATGTGGGATAAATTACACACCGTTTGGAAAACATTTCACCCCCTTATTTTTCTAAAGATATTATTTAAGCCCCCAAAAGGATGCTAACATTCAATAAAAGCATAGGGTAGCCTATTAGAGTATCAAGTCTGACATATTATCTGAGGCAAAGGCCGACTGCAGTTGCTTCAGAGGAAAAACACAAAACCCCAGGACTTTACCAACCATGCAGTAACAAAAATGAGGTCGTAATGAATTCCAATCTAACCGTCAACAGTGGATTCCAATTACTGTGCTCATAGGAGAAGTGAAAATATTGACAAAACATAATACCATTTTTCTGATAAAGTGATGATCAAGGCCTCAGAAAACCTCACACAGATATAAATCTGCAAAGAAAATCAGGTTCCAACTCCAACTTTGCTCTGTCTAGTCTTGTTAGACTCCCCGCGTATGAAGGGGTCAGCTCCCATTCTGCTCAGAGAGTATGAAATAGGGATGCTAGAATGAGGGTTAGCACCAAACTTAAATAGCCTTGCTATTATAAATTTCAGTAGAAGGACTATTAGTTAAACTGTGTGGGTTTTGTGGTTTAATATACACTCAAGCACAAGTAATTTTTCTACAAGTCTTTGGCTCCATCTGCTGACTTTTAATATTAAAAATAATTGATTAGGCTGAGACCATTGATGGCTTTTGGAACACAATTTTCTTTTTTCTAAAGCCTTCTGCTTTTTGTAAGTGTAGTCCAAAAGGTATAACTGAATACATCGAGTGCAGATCTAAATCTTGTCAGTGAAAAAGATCTTGAAGCAACAACGAACCAGCTCTGAGAAGGTACCTGAATGAGCTTGGGCTGCACAGGAGGTGAATGAATCTTACTTCAAAGACTGGCTGGACTGCTGTTTAAGCAACAGGTACATGGCTAGATGGTTACACCACAGAATCACCCAGCAATTAAGTCCAAATCCCAGAAGTGAGATGGTGAGCAGAACAAAAGGAAGTGAAGGTCCATACCACAACCCTTGCAAGAGCTTGTTGGGAGACATTCGCTCAACATCTGCCTATGCTGGTTTCAGCTTCTCCCCTTTTCACTGAGCCATCTGCTTCACAGAAACTAAAGCTGCTTGTATTTATGAACAAAAACCTGATAAAAAATAAACATTGGGACTTTTGGACCTTCAGAGTGTGTGTGTCTCAGCACTGACGTATTTTTCATTATTGTAGAATTCTGATCATTATCGAGTGCCATGAATTCAAACTAGACAGAATTTCTACATTTAAAAAAATTACACTTGAGAAATAGATTTAATATGCTCTTTAAATATAGCAAAGTCGTCTTAGACCCAATCTTGGGGTGGCGTGCTTTGGGCTTTTTTTTTTTTTTTTGGGGGGGGGTACTTTCACAGATTTTAAGTAGTTAGAGAACCATTTCAACAGTACAAATAAAAATTAAGCAGCAGCAAATCACAGGCCATTTTTAAAGTTAAACAGTTCAACTCATCACTAAATAAAAGCAGCCTGATTTACAAGAACATCGAGCTCTTGTAGCTGCAAGTGATTTGAGTGGGAACTGGGATAATCAGCATCTCTGAAAAATCTGTTTTCCCTTATAACCCTAAGGACCCGCTATAGTAAAATTTGCCCCCCCCCCCAAAAAAAAAAAGAAAAGAAAAAAAAACTTTCAAGACTTCCTGGGCCATCTCTATACTTCCTCTTATCAGTGTAGGAGACAGGGGCAGTCTCTTAAATTGAGTAGTACTGCTAGATATGGGGGAGCTTTTTTAAAAATGCTATTCATAGCTTCTCTATCAGCCTACTGAAGTTTTAATATTTGATTACAGGCACAGGTAAAAAAAGATAGAATCCATTTTTCCATTATTTTGAATATGGGGGGGTTGGGGGAGGGTGTTAAGCACAGAATGAAGCCTTAACTGTGATTGAACAGAATCTGAACCAGACCCTAAAGCTCAGCCTCTACCACAAAGGCGTGAAAAAAGTTCATCTTTATAGCTTTACAGAACATCCCACACCTTTTCTGAAGTTAAAATTCATAAACTCTCACATACAGCATACACCACAGATATTGTAGTATCCCCAAAGTTTCTTTTAAAACTATTAAATGTTTATAATCCAGCATCCACAGCTCACACTGAAGCTAAGGAATCCATTACAAGTGCCACTATTTAAAAATTGAAATAAAACAGATTAATTCAAATTCTGAACAAAAGCTCCCAAGAAATGTTAACATGATATGAAACATTTAGAAAATACAGGAGTAATTTTTACAGGGATATATTCCAATATAGATAAACCCAAGAGGTTCAAAAATATATTTATGCAAAGGTTCACTTAGGAAAAATTATCACCATCTGATTTGAGATGGAGAGAGACTTTTACATTAAACTTAAAATATAATGACATTTAAACATAAGTTTAACCTCCTTTAAATGTGATTTTCCATATATAGGAAAATAGCAAGAAAACAAGCATGCATGTTTTAAATAACTGCATAGTTAAAAAATTTTATCTCATCACTGTATTCCCTCCGTTGAAGTCTATCTAAATCCTGACACGAGTAAAACGTACCAGTTCAAGACATCGTAGCTAGATGACACTGAACAAATGAAAGGATTAAAACTTCACTGCAGAGCAGAGCAGAAGAAACCCTGTCCAGAGAGAACAATGCAATGCAAAACAAAAAGCAATAATGCAATGTTTGATTTGTGAATCTGCACTCACTACACCAGATAACTTTAACATTATGGATTCAAAAGCAACATTAACTCAGCCCACTATACACTGTGATGTCTAATGGTATGTTTTTACAACTGTTTGTAATGTATAAGTTAAACTGCCTAAGTCTCTCTCGTGAATCACCATAATCACAAAACTCTGCATAAATGTTATATTCCCTTTTATTTTCCCATTTAAGTTTGATGTAAAAATGAATTGTTTTATCCATCTCTGTTCCCATATATGAATTTTCAAAATACCTTGCCAATGTTAAATAGTTTAACTTCATTCCACCTTGACAGACAAGAATTAAAATCATCTTCATTTTAAAAAACAAACTGGAGAACAAATAGATCATGTTCTTGCTTTTTTTTTTTTTTTTTTAATTAAAATTCAAACAGGAAGCTTGTTAAAAAACAAGAGACTGAATAGAACTGCATCTTCTCATTCTTATTTGTTGTTTTTACTACAAAATTAAAGTTATCTTTTAAAATGCTGTTTAGTTTCCTCACAATAATCTCTCTCCGAAAAAGAAAATGACACAAGCAGCAATGGAATTTCACACTGATGAAAATATCCTCAGCGTTACTGACAACACATCAAACAAAGCCTTCATCTTCAAGGTGTTTTAAAGGTTACATATGAATGGAACCAGCTAAATCCAAAACTGTCTTCCCTAAATATGTTCTTGTTGCTTGTATTACCTCTAAACGTTTTCTAATATTCCCAACTGTAAATTTACAGTTGGCTTCAAAGATTTTTTTCATAATATTAAAGTCTTCCGGAGCATCTCTTAAAATGGGGAAAGACTCTGATCTCACAGAAGACAACCAGTTATGTGCAGTCTGGATATATCGGGCATCTGGAAAAAAAGGACTGAGTTCATGATAGAACATTCTTGGAACATCTGGATAGGTCAAAAGTTATAAATGCACATAACTGTCATCTTCAAAGTTATTAGCTCAGGTGGAACTGCATTTAATGGAGTCCTTTCTAAACATCAATTTGGAAATAAAAGTTCCAAAAGCCAAACAGATAGGATGGGTGGTGAAGAACAAAACAAAGCAGGGACACAAGTAGAAGAAACAACTCAAAAAAAGAAGTTCAAATTTCTTTCAAACACTATTGTTACGAATGATTAGTCAAGAGTTGTAAGATACATTTGTAATCTGTTGGCGCTTGCTGCAAGAAGGAAAAATAGATATATCATGATTTCCGCCAACTTGACATTTCCATCTTCCTGCCACTATTTAGGGAACTGCATGCCTGAGAAATATTCATACTTCAGATAATTTACTTAATAAATTATGTTGAACTCAGCCTTATGTAGCACCTCAGGCCCACATTTAGACTCATGAGAAGCCTCAGCAAGTTAGGACCCCACTCCTGCATTACCACACAGGAGAATAATCTCCCATAATGGAGGGGGAGGAAAAAGAAGATGGACCTCCCCAGGCCACAGACATCCTTAATAACCTGCTCCTACAGTCCAGTTAACCAAGTCTCTGGTACCAGCCTTTGACAATACTGGACTGAAGTATTAATTTGAGGGTCCTTACCAAATTAAAAACACATTTTATAAAAACAATCAATCATGACTCCTCGAATGAACATCAGGTCAACGACAGAAAAAGAATACTTACGTGAAATAGAAACACCAATACTTTTGACAAAACATGATTCCTATTCAGTCACCACCTGTCTTGAATTCTGTCCTAAAGTCCACAGTGGGACTTTGCTTTCATTTCATTTTACAAAGATTTGCATACTTCTTTGCATTTAGATTAAACTAACTGGTGTTGATTTGTACTGATCCAAATCTGACCTCCAAAGCCAAACTTATTTTAATCGTTTAATTTAGTTTTACTGGGCATTTATTTCGTTCTTTGCAAAGATACATATTTTTAAGTTTCCCTTATGCTCCTCTTTTCCACAGTTTCATTCTGAGTGTTTGTAGTCCATCTGCATATTCCTCACCCCCTAGAGACTTCCCGTTATTGTCAACTATTCTCCACAACCAGGATCAATGTTTTCAACCAGGCAAAACAAACACCACATGAACAATATCCATACCTCAAAACTGAACTAAGTTTATATCAACAGATATTTCCTTCCCTAAGCAATCGCTTAACTCGCTTGCAGTCCTACATACTACGTATTGCACATCAGACAAACTCTTCCAAGGATGGTTAACATAAGTCTACTGAAATTAATTATATACTGAATATTACATTAAGAAAAAGCACCTACAACATAGCAACTATAGCAAAATAACAAGGATGAAGTTGTTAGATGAATACTGGGAAACAGCAGAAAACTTCAAGAGGTTCTGAAACCTAACATATAACCTAAAGTGAGGAGGAAACTTCTGCATCATGAATTTCAATACTTCTTTCCCATTTAAAAAAATACATTTATTCACATCTGCACATATAACAGGATCACTGTTTCCAGCAAGTTTATCTGTTCCCATTCCTAATTTCTGCCTCCTGAACTGAACAAGCAGTAAGGTCGTCTCGGCCATTCTTTTGCAAAACTTCTTGCACACTGTATATTTAGAAGATATTTTTAAAAAATTCAGTTGCCCAGACAGAAAATGGGTCAGCTGGTAAATTCAACTTTCACAAAGATCTGATAGTTTTAAGTCAATTTAAGCACATATTTAAAGAAGCATTAGTTACAGTGACTCTTAAAAGAGTATTTGACCTTTACACTGCGATTCCTAAAGTGTGAAACATTTATTCTTGATTATTTATTCATTAGAGGAAAAAGAAAAAAGCCAACTGTGGTCTATGGCACATGCTTTCAAGAAAATTTTTATAACCGTGAAGACCCTGGGAGTTTGTAGTTTTCATTTCAGTCAATTGCAAATGAAAATCTGTATCTAGGCATTTATATCATGCTCATCACAACACCATCCAGGCAGCTTACATAATTATATTATTCCAGCAGATACTGTAAACATTGGCTCTCTCTAGTATTGTTTTTTCTTTTCTTTCATCACAAAAGTGCACTGGTTATTATAATATAGTATTACAGGAATGCCCTGGTGAAGCGATGCATTTTACATTTAGTTTGGGCAATACATGTTGACAATGCATGTTATTGTCCCAGGCAGATGACAACAGACTCAGGGGATGAGCTGGAACAAAAATATTTAAAGACTAAAGCCAATTCTCTGCAATTTTCATAGTAGTAACATAGAATTAAATTTAAGGAGTTTTATAAATGTGGGGAGAAGGGTATCTCAAACATACAGTACAAAGCATGAAATCCAGAGGACTTCCTATGGTGTCTTAACGATATGCCTTGAAGAAAGTATTCTGGTGACAGACTAATTTTAGATTGGTTGGCACCTACTCACTAATCTATACTATTCCTTCCTCTGGTCAAATCTAGAAGTTTATCTTCAACAATCTTGGTTGAGTAAGGTTAAACAGGGTTTTCAATATTCAGATCCTACTTTTTTGCCAGCACCCAGATCTGAGGAGATCTTTATGATATACAGACCCCGGCTTAGTCAGCACAGCGCTTGCAGAATTGTTTTGCTTCTTAAAAGCCTGATCAAACGAAGAGTTGTACTGTACATGGATGACCAAGGAAGAACAAAAAGTGACATTCCCTTCCTTCATTCTAGTTGCTGAAATTTTGCCAAAGCCTCCAGCATTTGAACTTAAATATTTAAAACATGATAGTTACTCGTTGCCCTAACTAAGCCTACGCGTACTAAAGTTACATTCACAGCAGGAATGCAATGTGAAAGCTATGTTTACCATACAGGAGGTTACCTTTCCAATTATTATTCAAGCGTTCCAATAAGATTCCTGTTCAAACTATGTGTGTACGTGCATGTGGGTCTGTTTTCAATTGAATTGTATCGAGAACAATTCTACCTGATAAATTAAAAGAAATAAAAATAAAGTTAATGACCTGGCAGCAGTAATGCTTAAGCAAACAAGTTTTGCAAACACAAAACAGCCATCCTTTGCTTCAAAAAGTTACCATAAAATTTAAACAAAAGGCATTCGGATGGAAGTTTGTGATTACTATAGCAATATCCATTAACTTAGTTTCAAGCCAATCTTGGACGCCAGGGTCACCATACCCAAGAAAGCAACACTTGACCACTGGAGCAGCAACTGCTCTACAGGAAATATGTTGCCTAACAAGCTCCAGGATCGCGTGCGCTTTTTGTTCAGCTGCATCCCAACCGTGGCTCAAGTCATCTTAAGATCTTTCTTCTTGTGTACATTGCTTACAGAACACTGCTTACCATACCCACATTAGATGGTTCCAGGACTCCATTTTAACAAAAAGTGCAAGACAGATTTAACCCTATGAAATCAATAGCTGGTATACCCTGCAGAGGAGGCACTGGAGCCTGCTCACCCATCTTCAGAAACTGTTCTCTAGAGGATAGCAATATTCAGTGTTTATCATGTCTTTTCTTCTCACCTGTGTCTTGTCAGACCTGCTCTAGCTATGGCTGACAGAAATGAGTTCGAAAAAGCCATCTCAAAGTTTCTCATCTGACCTTGATTGATTCTGGTTTCAAGCATCAGAGGTTTTAAGCCAAGATGTCCAGGAATGTGTCTACACAACTGGCTTGTTACTTAAGATGGCAACAACAAATGCTGAGAAAAAGGAGGAAGGAAAAAGTTCCTTCGAACTATGGTGAAAGTGGAAAAGATCAGTCACCTCAAAAAAACAAACTTTAAGACTGGAAAAGAAGCCGGAGATGGAGTGAGATGGGCAGGAGAAGTGGAACGAAGAACAGATGAGGGAAGCTAAAGTAATAAAGATAAATCTAAGTATCACAGCTTAATAGCTTAGGGGGTTGGTTTTTTCTTTTTTCTTTTTTTTTTTTTTCAGATGAAACCTGCATATCTGTTTATTCTTAAAGATCTTGTAGTACTGAAGCTGACTCACTCTAGTATGACATACAAGAATGTATTTCCATTCCTGCAATTGCAGCAATCTTTAGTATTGGGATACCGAACTCTTCTGGCAGATCCAGCAACCCAGTATGTCTAATAATGCCCAAAGAGCTACAGCATGCTGAGCATCACAGACCGTGCTGGAACCACTTGTGCTGTGCTACGCATGGAAGTCACACCTGCCAGCAGACCTCGCGAGTCAGGAAAGTGCACTGATACTGCAAGCTAGTGGGGAAAATGCCTACATCCCAGGAGCACGTGGAACATCACTAGTGAAACCGTAGTGCCCAGAGCAGCCACCGAAGAACTCTACCCATAGTGTTTTCATGTCAGTCTTCGTTCACTCTTCTTCAGCTCAATTTCTTTCCCGCCTTGTATTTCTGTAACAACTTTCTTCAGCTTTCTAACAGTTCTCATGAGACAAATATCTACTAAAATCTGGACAGAAGTGTAATTTGATTTATCTAAGAAAAAAATCAATCGCTGTATCAAAGAGAAACATCAGGTTCATCTTGCACAATCTAATTTCATTTCCTCAGATAATGAAGTTGAGACGATCATTTTGAACCCCACTAAACAGGATTCCAGTTCTTCAACAGCTCAAGACAATATCAATTCTCTGCGGCAAAACTCTAAAGGCAAAATTACCTGTGTGGCAGCAGCACAAAAAATGCCCTTCAAAATATCTCACGCAACCAGCTAGTGTTGCAGATAATCTGGAACAAACCAGACAGTATCATGGAATAACTGTACAAATTAAAATTCATCTCGAAGAACAGTACAGTTTCCAACAATGCTGCACTTTCATGTGTAACCTGTATCCCAAATATTCATTTAAAGATACCTTAAGTGGACAGAAGCACTGACACACAAATATTTCCTTTTCAGATCCACCACAGGAAGAAACTCACATACTTCTTGGGTGATTTTTCTAATCCATTAGAAGGCATTTGTATCCAAACTCCATCCAGCTGGCAGGAAGCATACAGTACATCTAGACCCCTAAAAAAAGCTGCAGATGAATTTTAGTATTTGAAGAGTTAATTGGCCAGCACTGACCAGGCCACTTCTCTGCCTACAGAGATCACATTAGACACACAAGCTCCAGAAATACAGTGTATGGTTTGGATTAGCACTGCTCAGATTGGCTGTTCTCCCCCTGGCTTTCTTCCCTTCTGCTTTGACCAAGTAGAAAAAAAAAATTTAAATGCATGATACACATTCAGCTCCCTTTCTATTATATTTTATCCCTGGTCCTCAATAAAATAAACATTAACGCAAAGTCCTGATCTTGCTCCCTGTTTTTACTGTACCTGCACACTGCTTAATAAAAATTACTACTGATACGAACAAAACTATAGCACTTCAGTAGTTAGCAGTGAAAGAATAGCAACATGCGCATCTCCTCCTGAACTTTTATTAAGTCCAAAATTAGAAATATTTCTTACAAACTTAAAATAGATTGCATTCCTTTAGTGTCTTAATTTTTGAAAGTGTGAACAAAAAAGAAATTAAAAATAACAGTAAAAAGTTACATAAATATACATAAAAAATAAGGGAACTGATCTTTAAAAGAGCTCAGCATCTGCTACTCCTATTCTCTCATGAGATCAAGCCAAAAAGATTTGAGAAGTTTTTATTGCCAGATCTAAATTTCATTCCACAGGCACTGGATCAGGTCTTTAATCCTTTACTTAACCACAAAGAACTGTGCTGAGGAGTATAATTCTTCCAAAATAACTGATGATATCCTAAATGTTGAAAGCAGTACCTTCCAGCTTGAGCCAAATCCTGCATGTTTTACTTTTAAGTAAATGCCACAGCTGATGCAAAACCAGCAGGATTCACACTGATGTTTTCAGGAAAGTAGAAAATCTCCAAAGAACAAACCCATGCTTTAGAAGTGGAAGACAATTTTAAAAAAAAAAAAAAAAACAGTTCAATACTGGTACTGAATTAAACTGCATGTATAACATTATTTATATACACTTAACTCATTGACTCAGGATTTAAGATTCTTATATTTCATTACCCACAGATTTTAATATGTATTATGAGCTGCCTTCTTACCAGGAAAGAATTTTATCTGTTACATTTCCTTAATTCAGCTTTTTCTCCCCCCACCCCCCCGATTTCCTGAACTGCTCTTCTTCACAGTACTACAGTGAAAAGAAGGAAAGTTGGCTGAAATGTATATCAAAACAAGTACATACTGATACAGTAAGTTATTTTCAAGCTTCCAAGGAAAATGGAAGGTGAAAATTAAAACATTTCTAACCATCACAGGAATTAGATAGTAGAACAGCCTTCCCAGGAGAGTAGTGGGACAAAACAACTAGTTTTAAGTGGATCTTAACTTCCAGTCAAATTATCTGACATGATTGCCATCGCAATAAGAAAATTGTATTCAGTGACTACATCCTTCTTCCTACAGTATAACCCCAAGAAGGGCAGCACAAGAGATTTCATAAACAAGTCATGTTCGAGGTGGGCCAGGCTTCCTCCCCAGCAGATATACCTCAGCAATATAAAGGATGTTTCTATCAGTATTGAACAAGGAAAAAATAAATAAAATAAAAAATAAAAAAATAAAGAAGCCTTGGAAAAAGACACAGAAACAGCACTCAAATACACCCTCAGAAGATTTAGCAATGGCTTTATCTACTTGCAGTGCGAAAGGTAGTCAAGATACCTTGAACTTCAGAGGAGGTACACTATGAGGGCCAGCAAATGGAACATGAAAGTGGTAAAAATGTATTTAAGAGATTTCACCATGAAATTCTGCATACAAATGTCTTCATGGTACCATTCTTAGATTTTGATCCAACAGGCTTTCTGAGATTTACATACAGGGATATTTTCTCTGACAAGACCTAAATAGAGCAACTTTATATGATTTTGAAAAAGGCCTTAAAAGTATTGCAATTAGTTCTTACTACATTTATATACTAAAGCTCACTAATTAGAGGTCTTAGGATGTCAGAGAAGCTGGAGTACTCATGTGGGCAAAAGCAAATGCATGTTACAATTCGAATAGCTATAGTGGTTTGAAGGGAATACTCTTGCAGATGCTATTTGGGTTATTCTATCAGACACTGGAGAATTTTTTTTTTATTGTTTAAGGCAAAAAAGCTACGGAATGTCTGCCAAAAACCAGACCAAGGTTATCTAGCCAACAAAAAAGCCTATAAAAGGTCTCTTATCATATGCTCCAGGTACATGATTCCATAAAGCTTCTCAAAGTATCGTGTTTACAAAATGGTACTTCTCACAGGTTCAGAAAGTCAATATAATTTGAGAGGAAATATGCCCTTGCCGAGTCAGAATCCACTATGGGTTAAAACAGACTCTCCTTTTCTAGGAGACTTGAATAGAGCAGAAGCAAGTTTCTCATATTTTTCATACTTGATGTCTCAGGTGACCTCTTGGAAGTAGATCAAATTACTGAAACACCTTGATGACTATTCTCCAACTACAAGAGAAGCACTTCATAAACACTCTTGCAACTTTTGAGATTGAAATGCTCGGAATTAATAACAGCAGTTGTCTACTGCAAGCCTCAGGGACAGTGAAGGATGCACTCGGTATTAACATTCCTCTTCCCCTTTAATGATAGCAGCTCAACCACACCAAGGAGATCAAAAAAACAGTGTCCAAAGAGGCTGCTCCCAAGGGCGGTCCAGTGAACGGGTGTCTGTATGATTTGTCCATTATTTATTTGTACTGTATTATACCAGATACATTATTCAAATCCAGCAGACAGTGCAAACAAAACAAAAAAAAAGAAAGAAAGAAAAAACCACACACACACACAAAGATCCCTTGCAGGTAAACATCAAAATAGCCATTTGTCAGTAACTCAGCTGGTCAACCTTCAAAGCACTCATTAACTTCTGACAAAATGCAGTACAAAATGGCATCATACTCTACTTTTACATAGGCTCCAATGGAGTTAACATCCACCAGCCTTTCAGTTTGCATCAACTTGCTATATTATTCTTCAATAATTACATAAAACAGAACAGCTAGGAGCTCCAATAAAGCAAATAGCGTGTTTCTACTTATTAGAAGTCATGACAAAAACAGTGGTCTATGTACCTTGCTGCGACATACATGCTTTGTGGCTACTATGTACCTGTAGCACTTGATCATAGGTAAGGCAATGCCAAGTCAACACTTTCAGGACAACCACACGTTATTGACAGATCCAGATGCGATTACTTTGCTCTGAAGTAAGCCTCACTATGAACCAGCTTCATCCTGTCTCCCTGATTCTATATCCATTTACTTTGTACATCTCTGCCTCCTTACTACATTCATGAACTTCCACAACTTTGAAACGGAGGAAGCGATTCTTATCAACTAACTTGGAAAATTTTCTCCAATTCCAAACATCATCTCTGAACAGGAACATTAAAATACCATCTGCTTTATGCAATCTTACAGTATTTCTAATGTGGTGCAACTGTGCAATTTAAGGCAATAATCACTAACACTAGGCAGAAGGGAGGAAGACTGAACATCCCACCACATTTTGCATTAGCTTTCACACTTTTTGTTTGTTTGGAGACAACCAATGTTAAGAACAAAAAGTCAAGTCCTGGTTCTTGCCTGTTTTGCTTAGGCCTTCTAAACAGCTGCTGCTCACAAGCTACTATCATTCTTCTCATCTGTATAGAGAAGGTAGAGATACTTCTCCCCCACAGAAAAAATACTTTACATTTTTAATTAAAGAATGCTATAAAAAGGCGTAACTCAGCACTAGAATTTTCAAAAATCATGCTCACTTAAACTACATTCACTAAAATAAAATGCACTTAGATCACCATTTTGAAACAATTAGGGGCCAAATCTATCAGTAAGATAAAATGAATTTCTATTGCAGAAAAGAAAAAAAAAAAAAAAARAAATCCCCTCTGTTCAGCTTCAAGAACTTTTTATAAGCAGAAATAAAAATGTCACATAAGTTGTTATAGTTTGTAAACTGTAGCACTGTAGAGAGCGAAAGACCACTAAAGTAATCCTAAAGGACAATCAGAATTCTGCCAACGCTATGTTTTTGCTGCAGAAATCCCAGGTTCATGCTCTTCAAGGTGGATTTCAAGTGCTAGTGAACAAATAGTACTAACTCAATTGGATAGTGCACTGTTTGCTGTGTCAAAGCTTTTTGCCAAACACATATAATTTTTTCTTTTTGCTGTATGGATAATCAACCCCAGATGGCAATTTACATAGGCAACAGCATAAAGGAATCCATGCACTGCTGGTGCTCTCAACCTCAATCAGAGCAAGCATGGGCGTTCGAGAATGTCACTGTTTATTTTTAATTGCTGTGTCCCTCCTTTGTGCAGGTTCAAGCGGTCAAAGACGTCGAAGTCCATTAGCACAACTGGAAAGTGATGCCACTTCATTTGGTGAGAGGGTTCCTCAAATTTAAAAAGCAGCTGGTTTGTAATGTCCCTAAATGCCCAGTGGGCACCAGCTGTCAATCTCAGTTACCATAGGGTCAGGGCAAAAAAGGGTCAGAGGGAGTCACAAACCACAATGTGTTGTGAAATGTGCTTCCTCCATTACCTTGCAGGCCTGAGAAAGGTTTGACCTTTTATAGGTATCCCAGCCTAACTCTGGGTGACGCTAGCAGGGGTAAGCACAACACAGCTCCAACCTACAGAAGTTGCTTCCTTTCACTGTGCTTTTGGCTTCCCTACCTGTATGGTAGGAACATTCGCAAGCTGCTAGTGGCATAAAAACCAAACAAAAATCTCTGCCCACTACCGTACCGCTCAGACATGTTGGTTACAAACCAGTAGAAAGATTAATCCATTAATACTAATTGAAAATAAATTGAAACTTTGAGGGAACTGGTTAATGCCACTAATGCTGAGTGATCTGGCTCCTCTTTGTCAATGCTCTGCTTATCTCCTACTTGCCTTTTACCTCACTGCTCCCTCAGTCACTGGGGGGGGGGGAAGCATCTTTTGAAATATCTCTCAAAGAGAGAGATCTTTTTAAATCTTTGTTTTGTTTTGTTTTTTATATATAAAGTCTCTCCTACCTTCCTCGTAAACACCCACTTGCAATAGTCAAGTTTTTCATTATGTTTTTGTCATTTTCTGCTGTCCTATTGATCCTCAAAGAGCAGCTTGTAATGCCTAGATGTATTTCTCTAAAACATTCTTGGACATTACAGGAAGAGCTAAGCAGTCACTTCCATACACAGTCTAGTTACGCATTCCTCCTTTGAAAGAGGTAATTGCCTTGCTCTGTCTCACCCCCAAATCCTGGAGCCAAAGCGACAGGAAATTTGACCAGCGCTCCCCCAAAGGGAAGGTAGCTGCCTTTGCTATGCAAGGCCCCTGTCGGGCAGGAGGCATCACTCACTGCGCTCCTCAGCCTTGCTCTCCTAATTGCTTGTCCCTCCTCGGAGCCCTTGTGCCGCCAGGCTCCGGACAGCAAGCAGGAAACAAAGGAAAAGGAAAGGGACTTGGACAAGGCGAAAGCAGGAGAGGCTGATGCAAACCTAGCTAAGCCCAGTGCCTGCAGAAATGAAAGGCAGGGCTCCCAGAACGGGCTGCGTGTTCCAAGTAGGAATACGGGCAGTGAGGAACTCAGCTGGGAAAACAGACATGATGTGGTGTGTATCATGCAAGTTATTTTTATCCAAAGGTAATTATGATATATATCAAATGGTCCCAGCTACCACAGAAAAGTCTGAGGCTGGCCTAAAATTAAGTGCCAGCTACCAGCAAAATATTCCAGGTGAAATCAGTGCCTCACTTAGTCCTTCACTTGCCCATGAAGTATAAGCAAAGATGAGAAAGCAGCATGTCCACTCAATGAAAGAAATAAGATCCATATAATAACAGGACTTCAGGATAATACTGACAGCCCTGAAAGGTCCCATCCAGCCACAAGCTGGCTACTCTTTGAATGCAACTGATTGCAGCTGCTGCTTGAAACAGCCCCAAAAGGCTCAGATCTTGGCTCATTCAGGGCAACTAACAGAAAGGGAGAGTCACAGCAGTCTAAAAATCAGCACCTGTGAAATAGACTGTGCTTGTTCCAAGCATCAAGGTACCTTGATGTCTTTTAAGGAAAGAATATATTTTAAGGAAATAAAATAGTAACAATGCTCAAGCAATTCAAAGGCTATTGAAAGGCCTCTCGACTTTCTAAAACGCCAGACTGCAGCAAGCCACATACTGCATCCCAGCAGCTCTCAGAACATGCTGACATCAATTAAACACCCAGCAAAGAGAATGTGCATCAAGCATTTCAATGCCCTCCTCTTGTCATTTCCTTCGCTTCCAGACATCTCAGGAAGGCTACCTAGTCAGGGTCTTTTGCAAGCCTTCTCACCGCAGTACAACGTCTAAAATGCAAGCACAACCTCACTCAAACCTTGTTCACTCCTTGGGCATGTCCCATCTTGGAAACATGCCCAGGTTGCTTTCTCAAAGTTGAAGATCTAACACACTAATCTAAGCCAGCTTTCTATCCTCTTCGTTCAACTAAAATTGAGCGGGTAACTTTACCGGCTGCCTCATTTAAAATCTCTCTGTTATGAGCTTGGCTTATAGCAGAATAACAGAAAAATAAAGACATTGAAAATAAGTGAATAAATTCAGATTGGAAGAGAACACACTCTTCTTTGTTGAGTGTCCCTTTCTATCAGGAAAACTGGGGGAGGAAGCAAAAATGAGAGACTCACCTTCAGGGCAGGAATCTCCACATTGTCACCAAGGCTAACAGAGCCAGAAAGAATAGTCCCTGTCATCACCGTGCCTTGACCCTTGATAGAGAAACAGTGGTCGACTGCCATAAGAAAGTGTCCCGAGGGGTCTCTTGATGGCAGGTAAGCCTGAGACTTGAGGACCTGAAAAAAGATAAAAGCAGCACCATGCCTGGGTGAAAAGTCATGACAGCCATAAAGCAAAAGGAAGGCAAGTGGATGATTGATTCAACAAGCTTGCAGTTTTACTGATTTCAGGCATCTCCCAATGAGCTTAGAACACACCAATGTCAAATTAACTGTGCGTGCCACAGTGGAGATGCGCACTCAACAGCAGGAACAGTTCGATTTTCTGCCTTAGAAAGATTTGGTGCTGCACATTCAGCTTGATTAGCAAAACTGCATTGCCGATAAAGTTGCTGCCAAACTCAATATAAACACTGCAGCAAAGCAAAGCAAAAACTCCTGTACTCTTCCCCCACCGCTTCTTTTTTACCCTCTTCCAAAAAGTGGATTTTTATAGTGTATTTTGCTACTTCAGCTTCTTTGATTTTGTGAGAATGAACTTACAGACAGCCAAATTTTGCTTCAGATTTATGTTAACATTTCTTGGAGGATCAAGCTACTAAGAGAAATAGCTATATAAGTAGCATTTTCTAGAAAAATTCTCCAAGTTTAGGATTTGCATTTTGCTGACAAACACTTTGTTTCTTGAAATATACCATCACGGACAGAAGAAATTAATTACAGAAATTCAGTCACATACCCAACAGTGATCAAGAGGAACTGGTTCATCCCTTGTCTCAAATCATCTTTGATCCCTACCCCTGTTATCACATCAGCATATACACTTGGCACTGCCTTTAATATCTGCTTTTAAGGTCAGGAACAGCAGGTTAAGCCTAAGTTGCAATGGCAGAACGATGGAGAGAGAGAGAGAATCTCTTATCAAGGACAGAAAGGATAAAATTCTGAAGCTCAATAGCAGAGCTCGCTTGCCAGCTCTTCTAATATTTAAGTCTCAGAGTTGACAGAAACAGCTGCCATATTGGTATTTCCTTCAGAGTCTTTAAGGTTGGGAACAGCACAGCAAATCTACCTGGACCTAGATGAAGGCAAAACTAAAGACCTGCTTGTCTCCACCTCTCTAGTTGTTGCTGTGGGCAGCCTGGCCAGACCACATCACACCCCAACGCCCCAGCTCAGGCCACAAGTGCCTGCGAGGCCGGTATGACACCCGGTGCTCAGAAGCCATGTGGCAATTCCTGCCTTTGTACAAGCCAGGCTGCTGTTGCTCCAGGCCAGACATCTCTAGATTTAATAATTTGTGCTGTACCCTAACTTTGGCAATTTACAGGCATTTTAAACCTTGCAACATCCAGATCGGACCTTGACAAGTCTACAAAAAATAATGCCTTTGTTTTAGGACTACTTTCCACTGACTGCAAGTAGCTGTGACACCAACTAAGGAAAAGATACACTGCTTTTCCCTAATGCTTATTCACAGAAGGTGTGACAAGTCTAGTACAAGCTATAAAGCCCACCTACCTCAAACAGTAACTCTAAACGTTCTGCCCTTCACAGGGTAAGCTTCACACCATATAATACACCACAATTTAGTTTTCTGGAAACCTGAAAATTTGTCCTTACCTAAAAAGTCAGCACTGCTAGAACTAAGGATATTTGTGAAGCATCAGGTTTCTAAAGCCTTCTCTTGTTCACATGGGCTCTGATATACTGTTAATTATACAGCCATATATTTTTTTTTTCCAGGCCCTACCTCATTTAGGGCACAGGGTGAATCCAGGCAGTGCTCTTCATCTCTTGTAGAAGTGCAAAGCATGCAACGAGCAAGGCAGAGCAGTACAAGAGAAAGATGGTTTCATGGTGAAGGCACATGGTGCTTCTCTAAAGAACAGATCCTGCACTTGCTTATGCCAGAGCTCCTATGCAATATCATTCTCTTAAAAGTGAAACTTGCCACAGGTAATCGCTGACTGTATTCCTCATTCTCAGACTGTCCAAACAGAAACCCCAAAACCTGATGAACAGAAGCGCTAAGCACTCTCAGTTGTGATCAAAAGTGGCAGGTACTATAATCTGAACACATTAAGTATTGTATACAAGTATGTCCTGAAGGAGTTCATTTCCTTAAATTTGGCATCCAAAATTAGTGAACGCATTGGACTTAACTCCTTTGTGCCTCAGCTTCCCAATCTAAAAGTGGGATAAAAGTCACCTCTACACTTCATACTGGTGTTTCAGAAATAAGTTAATTGTTTGCCAAGTGCTCAAGACCACAGTGATGAGTGCCAAAGAAAAGTCCAGGAGGAAATTAATCATTCTGAATGCAGAGCAGTATTTGAATGGAGCCATAAGGCCACACAGTGAATAATGAGAATAAAAAAAATACTGACTACCTGCTCATTAGTTGAGCCCTATCCATCCTGCGCAAGGGATGAGGCCAGACTTGTTCAGAACAAAGAATCATGCACTTGAGCACACGAAGGAAGGAGACAAACCCAGATGTGTAATTTGAGTGCTTGACTTCCCAACTTTAGTTTTCTTAATTTGTGGGGTAATTATAAAAGAACACTCACCAGGATCTGGCAGAATTTTAAAGCTACTTTTATTCCTTATGCTTAGTAATCCCTAACAACTTTAAACCACATTTCACTACACGTGTGACAGCTGTTTAAGACACAGCTATTCAAAGGCACTGAAACCAAGCAGTTGAAAAAGTGCCCTTTTGGGGCAGTCAGCCTCAACTTCTCCATTCAGTTAGAAGGGACCCCTAAAGAATTAGGTTCCTTAAAACTGGGACATTAATGCAGGAATTCCTCAGCATTAGATACTAGTATAGTATAGTCAACAACTTAACAAGTTTGAGCATATTTTATGGCATTATTATGTTCTTCAGCAGGTACCTCAATTAATTCAGAAACACCTAGTGGAGTCTCAGACTCTGGGGCTTCCGGTCCACCAGGCTTTGCTGCAACTGCAACAATAGGACACCCACAGAACCTGAAAGAGAGAAAGACTCCCACCATTAGACCACAAATCTCCTACTTGTGCAAATGCAAAGTAGTTCCAGACTCACCTGACAATGAACGTGAGGAAACTGCCTCCAATTCTGATTTATCTGCTTTTCCCCAGAGTGGAAAACTGACATTTTCTCCTGGAATTACATGCATTTAGGCTACTGGACCTCACTACGAAATCTCTAATACTGTTTAGCTTTGCATTAGCCTCTGATTCAACTTCCGCTGGCAGTTAACAGTAAGACTTTGGTTTATTTCAGAAGCAAGGGCCAGTTACTCCATCTTATTGCAGTGGCTTTGCATTCAAGTTATTTACCTGGAGACTAGCACTGTTTTCAGTTTTCATTAAAAATAATAATAATGATAATAATAATAATCCTAGCTGTAGAGTCACAAGCTTTAAAACATGAACCAGATGCAAGATGGCACATGATATCTACCTGAGTCTGCAAGACAGCCGGTAAAATATCTGCAGACAACAGTAAGATCTAACTCTGTTGAAATCAAAATTTACGAAACTCTAAATCATAACCATCAAAAATATCAAGTTGTTGACAAGATAAATGATTACATCTATTCAGTATTCACTTCAGAGAAGAACAGTTCTTCCACAGCTGACCTCAGTTTAGCTCTTGCAATGAATTTTATTCTTTAAGTCCTTAATATTTAGCTTTTTTTTTTTTTTTTTAACTAGCTGGCTGAATTTGTAACATTTGCTCGCCAAAATGCAAACTATTGTTTGTCTCATCTGATAACTTGCTTTGACAACAATTTAGAAAGGGAGGTTGGACTATAAGTCAACTTACTACTGCATTTTTGCAAAAGTCAGGATTAACATGTTAAATATATATAATTTAAAGCAATATAATAATAATCAGCAGTAAAATAAAAAACTGATTGGTTCTCACAGATACTTGATTTGTACACAACAGATTCAGACCCAAAGTCATGATTACTGTCATCCTTTTGACTCCTCACTGCCTTGCCAACTCATAGATTTTAATCTCAAAAAGGGAAAGAGCTGGAGGCAAAAGATAGTGCCTTGATAAAGGAAAACTGCTAAATTCTGTAGAAGGAGCTCATTTAGTGGTCAAACAGTAATGCAGAATATAAGGTATTTTCTCTGTCTATATGTCATAAGCCTGAGGCATCTAGGGACAAAGGGTAAATGAAATTATGCACCAAGAACCCTGTCACTAACCATAAAACTGTGCACTGAGAATTCCAGGTGATTAATTATAAAACTTTTGGAAATTTATTTTCCTACACACACTTTTGGGCGATGTATTATAATAAATATAAATTCACGCTGAACCAGGTGTCTTACTCCTTCTCCCACATACCAGAACAACCTGGAGTAATCACATACTGCCTTGGAAGTTGGAAGTACTTCCAAACATGATGCAGCTCTGCTAGAACTGTCTTACTGCATCACACTGATTTATTGTCAGCAGAGTTTAGACTCTGCTGGACAACGATAAAAGCTGGCATGAGCAACAAATCATGACAAAACAGAAATTCCATTCACAGGGACAGTTTGCTTTTACTTTCGTATCAATCTATGGAATGAGCAAGTTATGATGAGGTCAAATTTGCAAGTGTCAAGCTATTCAAATATATGACAGTTATTCTCCTCTGTCTATTCTTTCACCTTCCACAGAATCGCCTGACAACACTGCAATAATTCCACTACCGTAAATGGTGACACCTATTCTACAGTTGCAATTTGATTTGATTACTGTTATGGAATTGCACACATGCGCGTGTGTGTGTGAAAAGGACCAATAATCATTAAGTAACTAGTCCTGGGAAAACATCATTGCTAAGTGTTTGAGGTCAGAGGTGACAGTGAAATGGCCTCAGCACATGCCCTGCTAATAAACGTAGTTTAGAAATGCAAAAAAGTTAAAGCGTGTGTTTGGAAATTCAAAGTTGAGTGGGAAAGAGGCTGTCAGGAAAGACCACAGGCCTGAGATGCAAGGGGACTAGCACTTTACAACCAGCCCAGGGCAGCAGTGCTTTCAAAGCATTATAAAGCCCAGAGCACGCATGCAAATACTGAATTTGTGTTATGGGAACACCACAGACATGTCCAATAAAAGAGCAATCAAAGACCCAGAGTCCAAATGACTAATTAAAACACTATGACAGACCATTTCTCTCCAGGTGGAATCACAGCTGTTGTGATCTGCTGATGCACATCCTTATTTTAAAAGGGGGCTGGAGGAAAGGACCTCACTTAAGTGTTCCAAAAATTCACCTTCCCTTCAGTTTTCACAAAGTCTGCTAACTTTCAAGACATGCTGTAAGACCCATCTGTATCCCAGGCTGTAAAGAGAAGATTTAATTCAGACAGTGTATATAAGGAAGTATTTCTGAATACCAGATTCGTTCCAAAAATTAGTCTTGCCTTTATGAATGTATGCAACTAAAAAGGTCTTTTTTCCAATCATCTGCAATATGATCATGGACTAAATCAAGACTAACATCTGCAGCAGCAATTCCTGCCATTCAAGAATAAAACATTTTTATTTTGTCCTTCTTTTAAAATTTGAGTAGTATGTGAAGATATATTCAACTGTTAAAAATCATTAGCTTCTTGGTATGGATTACAAATAAATATTCACAGATGAGAAATAGACTGAAAATCTTACAATGCTGCTTAATGATAATTCACATATTTTATATCAACCTTTCAAGCAACTAAAAAAAAAAAAACTATAAGAAAGCCATTAGATAGTTATCTCTACTCTGAAGTTTTCCTTAACTTATTAGCTCAATGCTATCTCGAGTCAGATTAGCCATGAATTTGACTAACAAAGACACATCAAAAAACCACACACACACACACACACACACACACAAAGCATCTCAGATTAAAATGCAGGTGTTGTCTTCCTCTATCTTCCCTAAAATGAAGGGCAGCATCCTATGGAGAAAAACAAGACATCCTACATTTGCTTGTCCTTTAATCAACAATTGCCAGAGAGAACTCAAAGCTGTGGAACTCTGCATCTCTGCTAAGCTGGCAACAGGAAATCTCACTTTCTTGGTGACCTCTATCGTACTGATAAAAACGAATGGACCAAAGAACAACATAGGGGCTGATAAAACAGCAAGATCTCCACTGTCAGTATTGTAGCAATGACGTAGTTGAAAAGGGACATTGCTCTACCATCACAAATAAGCTAAATGGGAATTGCCATATCCAACCAAGCTTTGCTTTTTGGAATGGATGACATTGTCTCCGCTATGTTCAATGCTGTTCCTCACACTTCAAAATGTGACTTAACAGTTAGATATCTAGGAGTAAGTCATAGTGCCCCATTATGACCTTGGGCAAAGCAATCCATGCTTCAATTTCTGTACCTTTAAACACACATCGTATCTGCACCGTATCTTCCCACCTCGTAATAGCCACACTTCCACTCATGAGTATCACTGCATTTCAGTCATTTACCCCAAGTAATTAATTTATCTGAACAAGACTGACGTCCACAAACCCACCTAGATCCTCCACATTTTAATAAACAAACTTTCATCATTCTGCTCTTTCCCTAGTTAGATGAATCACACCTTTTACCCTCAGTTAAGGGGATCCCCTAATGTTTTCCTTTCTCTGGAGTTAAGGCTTCCAGATCACAACAGAAGTTACAAGCCCATAAACTAAAGAACAAGTTCTCCTTCTCCTGGATATTCTGGCTTTGTTTTATACAGTCTGAACTAAAAGCAGCTCTTTAAACTGAAAAGCTTCATTATAGGAAAATATTTCTCTACACATGATACTTTTCAGGATTGAATTTGAGTTTCTGGTAATCTTTCTACTCTTTCCTCATCATCTCTGCAAGACGTCTCTGTTTGTACTTCCTCTAACAAAGGCCAGATTAGGTGTGTTAAGAAGCACGTTCAAGGGGAAGCGTGGGTGAAGTAAAGAACTTTACTGTTAACTTACTTTGTATTTTCCAATGTCTTCTGCATTTTCTTAGTCATCTTCTCTATAGCACTTTGCCTCTTGCCCTCTGGAAGGAGATCTATTTTGTTGAGAACTACCACCATCTTCTGGCAGGCGATTTGCCCAATTACCAAGCACTCTGCTGACTGCGTCTGCATCCCTTTTGTCACATCTATTACAAGCATCATCAAATCGATAATCTGGGCACCTGGAGGAGAATTCACAGTCAGTATTGTAGCAGCATAAAAAGATTAAGGATCATTTTTTCAAATAGTTTCTGTAAAAAAAACTGTCTGTATACATACACAGACCCAGAAGTCTGAACAAAACATAAAAGTCAAGATAAGCGTCAAATGCAGAATTGTTTGAAGCTGAGACTTAAGGAATTTAAACTATATTATACGGCCATCAGACCATAAAAAAATATGCAAGCATACGTTTGCTTACACTTTCCACTACATTAACAGTTTAGGTTTAAAGACGGTACTGCCTTTTTTTTTTTTTTGAATAGAAAAGAGAAGTTACCTTTGCAGCAACACACACATCAAGCATGACGTTTGCCTGAACTCAAAAAGATAATGTAAGAAGCTAGGCAAGAATCTGCTTAAGAAACACAAAGTTCCCACCATTTCTTCCTTTAGAGTCCAAAATTTGATATGAGTGAAAACAAGATCACCACCAGAGGCAGATTTACCACAAACCTAAATAAATTCCTGGAACCCCTCAATGTGAGGAAGAGCTGATTTAAAGCCTGCAATACACCATCATCACTCTGAAATCTATTCTGCTTTTGGCTGTGATACAGAGTGAGTATTCCAATTACATAGACTTTAATTCAGTCTGTTCTTCATGAAAAAGTACCTAAATTTTAGGCTAAAGTTACTCATCATACTTACAGTCTGCCCCCCCCCCCCTTTTCAGCAGTATTGTTGTTGTAAGACCTTAATTACTTGAGTGAAGCAACCTGAATTCCATGGCTTTAATTTAGTTTTCAGAGAGGCTTACAGCAAATGTTGGCCATTCCACTAGTTACATTCAGACCTTTCCTGTCTCATTCTTACTAAGATATGAGCCCATTCGGGATCACCAGCCAGAAGATGTTAATTTATCACATAGCTAAGACCCATTTCAAAACACATGCTTTGAGTAAGATACTAAAAAAGTAAATTGCAGATTGTAATATAAAAAGCTTTTTATATAAAAAAGTAAAACAGAAATCTGAAGCTGATCTACCAGAAAGTTTCACATCTGAAAACACATCGCAAAAGCCAGCAAAACAATGAAAGAAGTGACAAATCATGCAAAATTCGCAGCACTCCAAATTTAAGTACTATTAATATTTGCCCAAAGCTTTTGATCAGCAGAATATGAAATCGATGCAACTGTTCCTCTGCCCTCTCCAACCCCCTTTTTTTTTTTTGCCTTTACAATGTCTGTCACATGGAAACAGCCACCCTTGTTCATAATTCCCATGAACTCACGATAGGAAATCATTCTGAGGCTGAAGTGCATGGGTGAATGTGTGGGTGGGAACTACAACAAGAAAAAAGTTATGGTTACAAATGACTATTTTCAACCTACCAAAGCTTTCATCTTCTAACAATGAATGCTAAACCCTTTAGAGATCTAGTTGAATAATTATGACATTTGTGAAGTTCCTGCAGAATTTTTTCCCCAATCCTAAAAAAAAAAAAAACTCTCCAAGACAAACTGAAGATAGACTTTATCCCTCCAGATATATTTTTATATTTTTTTTGTTTTTACTGTTGCAAAAGTTGCATTAATTTAAAACTTGCTTAAACTAAAACAAACATCATCGAGGCTGTACAAAAGGCTTTGGTCTTTGGTTATATACTAAACAGAAGTGCAGTACCAAAAAACAGGAGGCAAGGGGAAGGAATAGCTGGAAGGTAGTTCAAGTGGGACAAAACACTTTAAACAATCAAAACACACGCATTTTTGTGAGTACATGCAGCAGATTTTTTAATGTAATACGCAACATAATATAATGTAATATGACACTCGTGTTTTGTATTAAACTATATCACATAGCAACTCTTACTACACAGCTGACACCATTAAAATGAACGGGAATTAATAATTAAAACCAAGCATGAAGTTAAATATGATTATTAATACCACAATAAGATAAGTCACATGCTCAGTGAAAGAACAATGCTGCAGCATGAATTTTAGCTAACTCTGTTGTGACTAGTTACTACAGTGCAGCAATCTCTGTGCTCCATAATTAAGCCCCAGTAACCAGATCTGAATCTGGTTTTGGAAAGGGTAGCTGGTTTGCTACAGTATATATGATGCAGTATCTCCTCTCTCCAACAGGAAAGAAAACCAGCACTGAAGCTGCTGGATGCAGCCTCAATACAAGGGTCACTTTATCTTGAAACAGTGATTCTACTACTTTGAATACATTTGCCATAAAGCAAACGCTTGTAGCTGCTCCATTTATTATGGATCTATTGGCAACACTTTAAAAAAAAAAAAAAAAAAATTCATCGGTCCAGTTGTTAGAAGCTCAAAAATGTCTTCCTTGAGGCATTTCATAGCAAAGAGAAGACGAACAACAGCAAAGAAAAAGAAAAACTCGGTCCATGGAAAAACTCCAGAAACACTGGAAAAACATATTGGGACTCCAGACGAAAATATGTTACAGACAAAGAACCAGTGCTAAACTCAGGTTAACAACTATGTGCCTTGATACACCAGTTGTGCCTCCTCCAAGTCCTTATCATGCTAGTTGGGCACCGTTAGCAGGAGCTACGTTGCACACTGGAACCCAAACTGTGCCAGCAGCAGCTCCTCACGGGCAGACCTGCCCCCAAAGCAGCTGTGGAAGGGAGGGAGAGACGAGGGCAGTATTGACAAAAACACACAAACTGCATTCTCCTCAAGACATGTTTTGTACGAGTCTGCTCACACGTACCAAGACGTGACTCCAAGTTTAAAGGACCCTGGGGCAATATGGCAAAAAATAACGCTGAGAATCAGTTCCTCAGCTTTCCTCTTTGAACCCTTTAATGAGACATCTTTCACAATTCTCCTTCTTCCGAATCCCTCAGTCCTCTCCTACCTAGTTTTACACTTCAGTTTATTCTACAGTCGGTTTCTTTAGATGTCTTTCATCCATACAAAATAAGTTCAATAAATACCAGATTGGAGCAATCTAGTGAGGTTAAAGAAAAGGAGATCCACAAACGTAAGATTTCTAATCAGGAAAGACAGCAACTCACTCATAACAAGGTGACAAAACTATAAACCACACTCTAGAACATGAGCATGGGATTCACTACACTTTTCCTTATGCTGTACAAAGAGCAATAGGAGACTTACAAAACTTTCAACTTCTCACTTGCAGTTTATAGACTCTTTAGCAAACAATTAATCAACTCACTGCCGTGATGGATTGCAGTCAACAAAAGGAACAATGTTTGCAGAGAGTTCTTCTGCAGCTCTGGATTTAAGTTTAAGATTTAACAAAAGAAAAGCAAGGATGAATTATGTAAGAGTATTCTTGTGCATGTAGTCTCACCTGGAAGTCTCGGCATAAGAATATGACTGCCATACCAAGTGGGGGCACCAAAAACAATGACAAGACTAAAACAAGGTGATGGTATCACACTATAAAATGGCACTATTTGCTCAGACTCTATCTGCCATGGGGTCTTGTGGGGAAAAAAGAAAAAGGAACTGAAACGCTTTGCGCTCTCTCAGAGAAGGGGAGGATATTGTCCTACACAGATAAGAAGCGAACTGGGAGCCATGAGAGTGTTCTTCACCCTCAAAGGGGGCAAGAGAGGCTCGAAATTAATCTGAATGAAGCAGGGACACATGCAAAGATCTGCATGCAAGGAAGCACAGCAATCAGGAAAAACATTGTATCTACATTGAAACAGGTCCTATAGAATCTGTGATAAACTAAGGTATTCAAATGATTTCCCCTACAGGAAAAAACAGGGGAGTAACCTTTCATTTGCCATTTCATCTATAAAAGAGGTGTTCAAGAAAGTTCAGAAAGATGAAGAGTCCTCCTGAAGTGTGATTTCTCACTTAGCCTGCGAACGAAAGATCAACTATCAAGTACCCTTCTTGTGATGACAAACAGCTCAGATGTAGCCCTGTAAAAAGCAAATGAAACAAACTAGTTGTCACCACAAAACACAAGGGGGTGGGGAAAGATGGGAATTATATTGCAAGATAAGAAGCTAAACCACGGGGAAAAATAAAGTAAAGAAACAGATGGCCACTGAGTGAAGAAAAAACAAACAAGGAAGATAACAGGTGAACAGAGAGAACCTGGATGACAGCCAGATATGGGGAAAACGCAACAAGACTAGCAAGAAAGCATCAGAGAGGAAAGGCAGTAAAAACTGTGCCAGCTAAGCTTGGAGGCAGTAGCATTCATCTGCATCACAGAACTGACAAGAAACCCAGAACTTGAGAGAGATCAACAAAATAGCTTTATACAGAGAAGAGAAAAAGTCTAGTCCCTGCTTTGTACTCTCAAGTCCAACACACTTTTGCTTCTGTGTTTTGAGCAATATCAGGTTGTGAACAGTCACAAAATACGTGACCAGTTCCCCAAAATACACAGTATTCATGTCTGGCCAGGCAGAGTGGACTTTGCTCCTAAGTAGCCTCTCACAATCTGAGCAGCTTACTATATTTCAGTAAGCCAAAAATAAGACATTAATGTTTCCAAAATAGTCTTTGTTCATCGGACTAGACAAATCGGCGTCCTCCCACGTTATAGTCTACGAAAAGTTTCAAATGCTCAGAAGGCAGCAGCCGTCAGCAACTCCGGTTCCCTAAACTGAGCACCAGCTCCAAGGCTCCAAGGCAACAGCAAGGCCGTAACGCTCACAGCTGCTGCTTCGCTCCCGATCCTGGAAGAGCTGAGGGGACACAAGCCGACAGATGACTCTGAAGAACATCACACTAAACCCCTTCCTTCCCTCCAAAAAACCACCCATGTATACTGATGAACTTTTCAATCGTTAAGCAAACATTAATTTCATTCCCTCTGCGTTTCTATTAGTGTATTGTATCTTCAGACTGACTAGACCAAAGGCAGGCCCAGCTGCAGGCCCGGGCAACGCCGCCCCAGGGCTGCGGACCTCCGTTCCCTGCAGGACACGCTTCCGAGAAACCTGTGAAGAAGTAACATGTCCACTGCTGATTTCCATGCAGCTTATACAAATAAAGCACAACTGATTTTGTTCAAAGTTAAAGTAGAAACTGAAGTCCAAACTCTACGATTTTTTTACTTGTTACTCTCACATCCTTGAGCAAAAGTAGTAAAAACAAATCTCGTATCAGTATTCTCAGAGAAATACCATGCAAATATCTAGTCTACAGGCTGTACTTTAAAAAGTGCATAAAGCACAATAATTGCTGCGTTTATTTTGGAACGAAGCATCACTTCTCAAAAGGCATATCTCCTTCAACCTTCATCACAGAGTCTGCTGCAGCTCTGCACGGGCATGGACTCCAGAATCCTTCCGTTTGCGCAACCTGTTGCACGCTTGCAAACCATACATCCAAATTCCCACACTGAGCTGCGTGTAGATGAAGCCACATGGCAAAGTGCAACATTTACGATAAGTTTACAAGGGCAATATTACAAAAAATAATAATAATTTTAGCCTTTCACATTAGTTCCAAAATTGACTGGCAATTTTAGTGTGGCTGAAAAGGAGAAGCAAAAGGCGTTTTCAATAAGTAGGCAGAACCTGTATGTTTTTGTCTTCAACAGCTGTAGAAGAAGAAAGTTTGAGCATTTACTACCACCGTTATTTTGGCAAGTGTAAGTTTAGTATTGTATCAGAAGTTTTCCCATAATCTTATCAATATAAAGCTGACGGCTCTAAACATAGCAAAATCTGCACTAGCAGAGGGAAGAGGAAAAGGGGGTCGAGTCCCAGTGTGCATCGGTGGGAGGTTTTCCTGCCACACCAGCACCGAGCACAAGCCTGGATTCTGACTCACGGTTTCTTTAAGCTACTGTGTCCTCTTCTGTTTGTGGTAATCTTTTTAGCTGACTTTGCACAAACAGTACAACTCCTGTTCATGGGCACTGAAAGGAAGCAGAAAATGGAATTTGAAATGTAAAAATAAAATAATTGTGGGCCATGAGCTATAATTTGATTTCATGCTTTACAAGGAAATGAAAGAGGACTTCCTTAAACATACTTTTTTTTTTTTTTTTAAATATGCTTTTTACCATGTTAGGATTTCCTCTAGCACAGAAGAGAAAATAGGATTGTAGAAAATGCACCGTTCTCAAGTATCACTGCTACTCAGGGGCAAAGCTCTGTTTTAATGTGCACTTCCCATTCTGGGGAAGAGGAAATTCTTCAATTAATAAACCGGGTGGACTGAGGCGAGTTTTTAAGGTTTAATCAATTTCATCTGCACTTAGGATAAAAAGACTGACTATTCTACCATTTTTGCCTCCCCTAGTCCGCTTTTAAAAAAAAATAATAAAATCAATGTTTTATTTTAAATTCTTTGAGGTTAGTATCTCCTGTTTCAGGAAACATTGTCTATTTCATGCAGCGAGTATGAGACTTCCCCCCTCCCAGCCCCCCCTTTTTGTCAAGGATCTTTATTCAGAAGCAGCTAAATTATTCTCTGCTTTCACATACAGTAACACCTTGGGAGATGCTACGAGTTGCACAGGATTTTGCTAGGTGCCTTGGGGTGGCATGGTGATGAATGAGGAAGATGCTTTGCAGGATATGAAATCTTCCAAAATTTAAGCAGAAAAAGGAGGTGTGAGGGGGAGAGAGACATGCACACAACTGGAGCACATGAATTACACATGAAGAAACCCTCTGTAAAGCAATGCAAATCACGGATCAAAACCGATACTGTAACTTTCACTAGGAAACACTTTGAAAGGAACAGGAACTCCGTGGAGTTTGCGTGTCCCACCACTGCTTTCAGGCACGCCACTCCAAAAAGGTCTCAGCAGTTGGAAGCACAAATAGGAAGCTGTACAACTTCAAACTCCATAGTGTCTGGGATATTTGCGATAGCAAAGGTCAAGCTGGCAAGCCGCAAGACTTCTCTGTAAATGCATGTTAAAGCTTACAATTATATGCATTATATTTGATTTCTGAACAATAAAGAGAAATTGCTGGTTGCACAAATTCCCGTTAAATGAAAACCAGGCACTAAGGTCTCTCCTAAGCTGATAGCTACAAAGAGAAGGCAGGATGTCCATAAAGGCATGCTTCTAGAAAGTCCGCTTCTGATACTCCAAATAACCTGTCATTTACAGTGATTTTTTTTTTTTTTTTTTTTTTTTGCAATTCTGAGTTTGACTCAACTGCAAGTAGTAAGTGATAGCAAGAAATAACTGCTAATAAGGAATAAAAGGGATTCTTCTGCAAAAGACCTCACATAAGAATACATTTGGAATATACTTTAGGGCTCCGCAGATGAACCAGTGTGCTACGTTGCCCTGAACAGGGTAAAGGCAACGTGAGCTTCTCTCCTTCTCCCTGTCAAGACATCGAAGGATCTTTCTTGCTTATGTTTTAAGTACATGTCAGAAACAGAGCTGTGTTCTTCAAAGAAAAATGCCTATAATGATTAGAATGTGTCTCACATGGGATTGATATTGTTTTGATTTGTACCTACAAGAGTCAAAGAAACCCAGTTTTGATAGGAAACTGCATGTAAAGACCACTGTGTCAATCACAGAATCACAGAATGGTTGAGGTCGGAAGGGACCTCTGGAGATCATCTAGTCCAACCCCCCTGCTCAAGCAGGGTCACCTAGAGCACATTGCCCAGGATCGCATCCAGGTGGGTTTTGAATATCTCCAGAGAAGGAGAGCAGTCAAGGAACAAAAACTGCTCTATCTACACTCAGAGATAAATACCTATTCCCTACACTGAGAGTTTTACTTTCTAAATTCATAATGTCTCCAGCAAGTAAGGTTAAGTGTTCAGAAGGACAGAGGTGAGCTAACATCCTACTTCTGAACGAGCAGATGATCTCCAAGGGTCCCTTCCAACCTAAATTACTCTATGAAGAGACAGTACTAGAAGAGGAAAACACCTAAGAAACCAAGAGGGCAGAACAAGAAACTTGCACATACACATTTGCTGAGGACACTTCAAGAACTTAGGCCTAGATAGTTCATCATTATTATGGGAAGGGAAGCCTCTGGCAGAACAACTGGGCATACAGACCAATTATTTTAAAGTCTATTCTTCCTCTCCAAGTGTTTTACAGCAAAATAAACATTACTGTGAATTACTATTGTCACAGTATGCTTCTGTGCAGTCTCTGAAAGGTGTCTGAAATCTGTCAGACTTCCAGGTTAGAAGGTTCAGTCTAACGGAGAGCAGCGGCAGACGCCAGCCCAAGAGGCCAATGTAGGAAGCCTCAGAGGTGACGTGAGGTAAGGTACTCAG